>NC_058418.1:10751457-10955288 GCF_002201575.2 Neomonachus schauinslandi | reverse complement strand
GTGGGAAGGCCTTTAGTTGGGGTTCAAGCCTTGTTAAACATGAGAGAATCCATACTGGTGGGAAATCCTATGAATGTAAAGAATGTGGGAAGGCCTTTGGTAGTGGCTATCAACTTAGTGTTCATCAGAGATTTCATACTGGTGAGAACCCTTATCAGTGTACAGAATTTGGGAAGACCTTTGTTCATGGCTCAAATCTTGTTCAACATGAGAGAACTCCTAGTAATGATAAGCCTTATGAATATAAAGGATGTGGGGAAGCCTTTATATGGACAACTTATTCAAATGAAACAGTTGATACTGGTGAAACTTTATGATTGAAGAGATGAAAGAAAATTTTTTATGTGTATAAGCAACTTAATGTGAGGAATCTTAATCTTGAGAAAGCTTATGAATGTAGGGAATGTGCAAAAGCCTTATCTGTGTGTGGACAATTTACTTGATATCAGAAAATTCATACTAGTGAGAAATACTTTGAATATAAGGAATATGAAAAGGCCCTTAGAATTTTATACAGTCTTACTGAATATCAGTTTATACTGATGTGAAATCATTTAAATGTAAGGAATGTGTGAAGATCTTTATTCATGGCACAAAAGTCTGGTAAACATTGGGGAATTTGTACTCATTAGAAACACTTTAAGGAATGTAGGAAGAACCAAAACCTAATTCAGTTTTTGCTGTGTGCATTAGAGAACTCATACTGCTGTGAAATTTTATGAATTTAAGGAATTTGGGAAGGCTTACAAATGTGATAAATATCTTAGGGTATATCATAGAATGAATGCAAATGAGAAACCCTTTAAATTGGGATCTAGGAAGGCCTTTAGGCAAGAACTACTAGAACTGTTGTCTAGAGACTTGTTCCAGTCCACAAAATTGTTACCTTTCCATCATGAGATGAATTTGGAAAATAAGAGTAAGTGTTTGGAAACTTACAGCAATTTCATATTGCCGTAACAATATCATTGTGTTTTATAAAAGTATCAATCAGCTCATGAATGATTAGAAGTTAAAAAGTTTGCCCTTTCCAAGAAATAATTTGAGAGACAACATTCAGTTTTAAAAACATGAGACAAGTCACAATATAATTTAATTAGAATAAATGCTTCACTTGTCATCTCTCTGATTAGAATAGCAGAATATTCACACTACAGGAAGATTTGGCTAATGTGTGAGTCACAACTTCCTTATGCCTATAATAGCATAATTTATAACAAATAGTGTTCATTTAATGAAGGTATAGAAGCCTTCCGACACTATTCAACCTTTGTTAAACTTCAGCGAATTCATCCTGGAGAATAACCTTATCAATGTAACAAATACAGGAAATCTCTCACACATGGCACAAACCATACTTACTGTCCTCACCATTCCACCTTCTTACTACCTATGGGATGTTGGGAAAAATGCTTATCTCCTCTGGGCATCGTCTTTAAAATGTTGGTGATGGTAACTAATAGTCCTATTTCAGAGATTGCATGGATTTAGTATGCATCAGATCCTTGGAAGAGTATCTCGTATGTAGCCTATGCTCAATACATGTTTGCTATTGTTCTTACTATCTTCATCATTAGTATTACTACTAGTGAATTCTTATGAAAAGAATGCTCATTGGTGTAATGAATTTAGACAAGCTTCCATAACCACTCATTCATTTGAATTTCAGATAGTTCTCATTATGGATAAAATCTAGAAAAACACGAACTTGAGAGGATTTTTATTCAGAGTTTATCCCTTAAGCTGCATAAAAAATGAAGGCTGAAAAGAAATGTGGACTTAGTGTTAAAGATGCTGGGGATATACCTATTGAAGAACCAAGGAGAGGTGTGAAGCAATTTGCCTGTGATGAATAAAAACAGAGAAGTGGCCAGTGATTAAGATTCTCTGCTCACATTTTGAGATAAATTACAAATTAAAAAAACCAAAAATTTGTCCGTTTGGGAATTCTTTCCCCAAATTTTATATTACAAATTTCAGGCACTTAGAAAAATTTAAAGAACAGTATAATAAACATCCATGTGCTCTATTTAGAATCAGTAATTATTAACATTTGATCATATTTGCTTTCTCTCTGAAATTATAGGTATGTATGTGTACATATACTCACCAATATCTTATGACATAGAAGCGATACTTAATTCCTGAATATATTAGCATGCATCTTTTAAGAATAAGAACAGCCTTTAATACCATGGTCACACAAGAAAATTATCAGTAATTCTGTAATTTCTTTTATATTCACTTCATATGTCCCAATACTCCCAAGGTATCCTATTGCTATTTATTTTCTAACCAGCATCTTTTCTATATTCATGTATTGCATTTGGTTATCATGTCTCTAGATTTTAATCTTGAAAAGACTTTTTGAAATGTTAAGGAAAGCTGTTTTATAGAATGCCATGCATTCTGGATTGGTTTCTTCCCTCATGGTGAGCTTTAATTTGTGCCTCTATCCTTTGTATCTCTCATAAAGTCAAGTTAGAGCCAGAGACTTAAACATTTTTGGCCAGAATACATGATATTTGGTGATACATACTTCATATTGCAGTACACCAGAAACACATAATACCCATTTTTCTCACTACTGCCAATGCTAAGTTTGGTCATTGCTTAAGATGGTGACTGCTAGAGCTCTCCATTATAAAGATCCATTATACAACTAGTAAGATTGGTGAACCTTTCAACTACTTTTGAAAATGTAGTCCTGTCATATGTATATGTAAGTTCTGGATTAAAGATAAAATGGAAACAATTACAGATTGTTCAAAAAAGAATGATAGTTAAATTGTGTATCAGAAGTTGTAGAATGTGCCTGAGGCTCTATTCAGTGGAAAATACCTTTTAATGTGTCTTGGAGGAAACCAAGATGCATCTGGCCAGATGGAGGGCCAGAACTATGCTTTGTTTTCCCCAGTATCTGCACCATCCCTGTCACACTGAACTAAGAAGCTAGAAAAATAACAAACCCTAAACCAATATACAGAAGCAATTTATATAACTAAAATTGTCCCAGAACTTCTGAAATTATGTCTCAAAAATTACCAGTACTGAATAGTACTTGACAAGCAGTGGGATTCTCTGGTTAATGAAGCCTATGAAGTAGAAACTACTAAATCCCCTCTCAAGGAAAAATCAAAAGCACCTAGTCAACTTAGAAAACTCGAGTATTCTATTGAATGAAATTGTTTGACTTCATTTAAACTGGTGATCTCAAACTTTACCATGGAAATACTGATGCCCATTACCTATTTGCATCTTAGGGATATGAAACTGCTTTGGGAATGCTGCCATAACTAGGAGGCCCTAAAGTTGGATATTTCAGTCACTAAGTCTGCTTGTTATGATGAAACGGTAGTTAGCATCATGCTCTCAAATGATTGCCTTCTAATGTTTTCTTTTATTCGTGAGTAAAACTCTTTGTTGTATCTAAGTCAAAAGGGCTTCTGAGTTATCAAATGTCATTTCATCATCTCTTCCTGCAATTGTATAGGATTTAATTTGTTAATGTGATAATTTATATTGACAGATTGTTTGATTTTCTCCCATTCCTGGATATACCCAGGTTAATTATTGGTATATGTATGTATTCTGGTGCACTGCTAGGTTTCACTTGCTACTATTTTATTTAGAATTTTTACATCTCATGAGTGAGATTATATAAAAGTTATACTTTTGAGGTATTTTTGTTTGTTTTTGTATTGCAATTACCTGTTCTTTAAAATTGTATGACTGTATTGGGTTATTTTGTTTTGAATTGGAGATCTTTAATCACTTTTCTAGTTCCATCTGTTGATTTTCTTATCTTTGAAGTTCTACTTTGGACACAACAAATTCAGAGTGCCCAGCACAATTCTTTTAAGGAGGCTTTGCAGCCATGTAGTACCAGCTAAGAGTCACATAAAAGGAGCATTACAACATTGAAAATCCTTCATTGTGTCTTCTTGGGAGTACTATGTTGGGAAATCAGAGCTCCTTATCAGACTGTTATGATTGTACTTGTGCATGTTTTTCTCCATATACTGAAAGTGGAGTTGCTTGGGTTTGGTCATGGGTATGCCTATGTTCAACTTTAGTAAGTTTAATTTTTCTAAATAGGTTCCAAAAATTCCAACTGGCACTCCCACCAACAGTGTATGAATGTTCTGCTTTCTCCATATCCTTGACAATATTTGGCATCATCAATTAAAAAGAAAAGTGTTTGCTACTCTGGTAGGTATCATGGTTTACATTTCCATTCTTTTCTGATTATTTATTAGCTATTTGGATATTCTTGCAATATTTGTCCACTCCTTCCTCCTGACATTGGATGTATTAGGTGTGTCTGGTTTCACAAAGCATTTGTAAAACTTGTAGGACAGCATTTACCGCCTAGGCAGTGACTCTGTGTGTGTGTGTGTGTGTGTGTGTGTGTGTGTGTGTTCCCCCACCAGACATGAGTTGGTGGCTGTGATGGAATCAGTTTTATCTCTGTATCTGTAGCTCCCAGTATGAACCATGACCCTTAGTTATTTGATGTAGTTAGGATACACTCAGCAAAAAATTGAAATAGCAAACTAGCCTAAGCAATGAGGAAGTATATCGAGTCATATAACAGGCTTTTTTGGGGGGTGAGGAGAGAAGAGGTTCCAGAGATTTTTGATTCATCAGCAAAATGAAATATTCAGAGACTCAGATTCTCTTCTATTTTTCACTTTGTCTTCCCCAGTGTTGGCTGGGGTACCATGATGGCTGACAGATTTCTAGATATTATATACAGGCATGACAATACTGAGGGAAAAGAGTAGGAGAGATCATTTTCTGTGACTCTTAAGGGCAAGGAACATTTCCCATTAGTTAACAGTA
Organism: Neomonachus schauinslandi; assembly: GCF_002201575.2. Lineage (NCBI taxonomy): Eukaryota > Metazoa > Chordata > Mammalia > Carnivora > Phocidae > Neomonachus > Neomonachus schauinslandi. The sequence goes on along the minus strand of NC_058418.1, from coordinate 10,950,443 downwards.
TGTTTGCTCTTAAACCTAATTGTTAACTTGGGTCATAGGTAATTTCTGAAGTCACTGGTATACTTTAAATTAATTACAGACCCTTGGAGTTTTTATTTAAATGTAGCAGGCTCATAAATTTTACTATCTTTTTATGCATGTATGAAGAAAGAACCAGTGATCCTTTATTTTAACAACAAAAAATTTTACATGTATGTATTTCATAAAACAGATGACAGTTTAAATTAAATGCATATATTAAGACCATCAAGTATAATTACAGACTAATCAGAGGTTAGTGTTTATTTCAAAAAGATAGCAAAAAGTCTGAAGTATTAATTCAGTATTAGAATATGTACTAGGAGTTTTTTATTTTCTGATTTTTTTTTTTTTTTTTGTAACTATGAGGGACAGGGGAAATATTAATGGTTTAACCTTGTAAAATTTTTTCATTCTTCCAGAGTCAGAGAAGCCTACTTTTTTAAGTTTAATTCCTGGAATTCTGTTAGCTTTAAGGATGAGAAGGCCAAAATTAACAATGTGGAAATGAAACAAAGGTGTGATTAGAATTTGGGGGAAGGGTGCCTGGGTGGCTCAGATGGTTGGGCGTCTGCCTTCGGCTCAGGTTGTGATCTCGGGGTCCTGGGATCGAGTCCCGCATCGGGCTCCCTGCTCCTTGGGAGCCTGCTCCTCCCTCTGCCTCTCTCTCTCTGTCTCTAATGAATAAATAAATAAAATCTTTTAAAAAAAAAAAAGAATTTGGGGGAATATATTTACTAAGTTTACTTTTTTTTTTTTAAAGATTTTATTTATTTATTTGACAGAGAGAGAGCGAGAGCAGGAACACAAGCAGGGGGAGTGGGAGAGGGAGAAGCAGGCTTCTCGCTGAGCAGGGAGCCCGATGTGGGACTCGATCCCAGGACCCTGGGATCATGACCTGAGCCGAAGGCAGACGCTTAACCGACTGAGCCACCCAGGCGCCCTTTACTAAGTTTACTTTTATAGCACACAAACATAGTGCTAAGTTCAAAAGAAATGAGTGTTATTCTCTCCCCTTTTCTCAAGCTATACAGTGACTCTTTAGGGACAACTACATTTTTCATCATCTTCTGTATTCTTGGGCAGATAGTCTATGTAAATTAGCAGAATTTATTGCCTCAGAGTAGACATTCAAGATTTGAAAATATTCCATTAATGCATCATAATTCAGTGACATCCAAATACCATTATTATGGATTTCACCAATAAAAATTTTGATTCAGTTTAATTCTACTATTCCTGAGTGTTTACTGTGGAGAAGTGGGTCTGCATTATCCTTGGCCACAATTTTTTAATATCCATCCTAACTGGTTGCCTTCTATGCCTGATGCTCAAGAGATGTGGCCTCCTCTACCACCATCACTATGGGGGTTTTCTTCACTTCTCTCCTATATTGAATTTTTACTTTTCCATTCATTTAGCTGGTGGAAAACCTCTAGTTGCTTTCTTGGAAGGGGTGATTTTGAAATAATTCATGTGGTTGAAAAAATTACCCTTCTGTTTCTAGTATCTCCTTATTTGGGCCATATTGTGTTAAAGTATTTATGCCTAGGTATAAGTGATTGCTTTAAAATTTTTTTTAAAGATTTTACTTATTTATTTTAGAGAGAGGGAGCAGAGGGGGAGGGGCACAGGGAGAGGGAGAGAGAGTCTCAAGCAGACTCCACGCTCAGCATGGAGCCCAGAGCCCAATGCAGGGCTTGATCTCAAGACCCTAAGATTATGACCTGGGCCGAAACCAAGAGTCAGGCGTTTAACTGACTGATCCACCCAGGTGCCCCTAAGTTATTGCTTTTAAAAGTCCAGCCCCTGAGGTAAATGCCTGATGTCAGTGATCTACCAAACTTGGACCAATAGATTCCATTATCTGCCAGGCATTGGTACTCCATATTGAATATAGTGCAGGAGTTGGCAAATGTTTTCTGTAAAGGGCCTGACAGTCAATATCCTAGAGTCTGTGAACTATAGGGTCTCTATTACAGCTACTGAACTCTGAGGTTGTATCTTGAAAGAAGCCATAGATAATATGTAAGTGATTGAGTGTGGCTGTGTTCCAGTGACATTTGACAGGACATTAGAATCTCATAATTTTCTTTTCTTTTTTTTTTTTGAATCTCATAACTTGCAACTACCACAAAGGACTGTCCTTTGATTTCTTCCAACATTTACAAATGTAAAAGTACCCCCCCCCCAAAAAAAACTGTAAAAATCATTCTTATTCTTTGCCCAGATTTGGCCCATAGGACAAAGTTTTCTTTTCTTTTCTTTCTTTCTTTCTTTCTTTCTTTCTTTATTTTTATTTTTTATTTTTTATTTTTTAAAGATTTTATTTATTTATTTGAGACAGAGAGAATGAGATACAGAGAGCATGAGAGGGAGGAGGGTCAGAGGGAGAAGCAGACTCCCTGCCGAGCAGGGAGCCCGATGCGGGACTCAATCCAGGGACTCCAGGATCATGACCTGAGCCGAAGGCAGTCGCTTAACCAACTGAGCCACCCAGGCGCCCTATTTTTATTTTTTTTTAAAGATTTTATTTATTTACTTGACAGAGAGAGACACAGCAAGAGAGGGAACACAAGCAGGGGGAGTGGGAGAGGGAGAAGCAGGCTCCCCGCTGAGCTGGGAGCCCGATGCGGGGCTCGATCCCAGGACCCTGGGATCATGACCTGAGCCGAAGGCAGACGCTTAACGACTGAGCCACCCAGGCGCCCCTCTTTTCTTTTTTAAAATGATTTTATTTATTTATTTGACAGAGACACAGCGGGAGAGGGAACACAAGCAGGGGGAGTGGGAGAGGAGGAAGCAGGCTTCCCACTGAGCAGGGAGCCCGACACAGGGCTCAATCTCAGGACCCTGGGACCATGACCTCAGCCAAAGGCAGGCGCTTAATGCACTGAGCCACCCAGGTGCCTCCCAAAGTTTTCTGACTCCTGTTATAGATGAATAACTGAAGAGTCAACAATCATGCTGTAATGGGCATTTTATTTGACCCATGGAGATGGACATTGGAAAATCCAAATATAAATAAAGTTACACAGTATGATGAATGATAATGAAAAAGAAGAGGATTTTGAGAACCAGTGATGGATGATCTTGATTTAAATAGAGATATAAGGAAGGCCTGTAAGAGAATAAATAAGCAGCAGTTTGAAAGGTGATAGTAAAGCTTATGGCAAAGACAGGGAGAAGAGAATTGCCAGTATTGCAAAAGCCCCAAGAGAAGAAAGTGCTTGAGACTTTGAGAAGAACTGGAAGAGGTTCAGAGGTGTGGGAACATCACTGCTTTGTGTTCATCTCATCTCCCCTTCATGAAAGCTTAGTTCTGATTTAAATGTTTAAATGTCATTTGGCTGGATCCCCTTTCTTAGGAGTTCCCTTAGACAGTTTATGTGGGTCCCTACAGCAAATGGCATAATTGCTGAGCCCTTGTATGCCTAAAATTTCTTTCTTTTGCTCATATGTTAGTCTGGGCTTTCCAGAGAAACAAAACCAATAGGATGGGTGGATGGATAGCTATAGATAGATGATAGAGATAGATAGATGATAGAATCTATAGAGCTCTGCATCTATCATCTATCATCCATGTATCTATCTATCTATCTCTATCATCTATCTATCATCTATAGAACCAATAGGATATATAGGGAGACGGAAAGGGGCAGGAGAGACAGAGAGAGAGGAGACGGGGGCCAGCAAGTCCCAAGATCTGCATTTGACAAGCTGGAGACCCAGGAGAGTCAATGGTGTGAGTTGGAGTTTGAAGGCCTGAGAACCAGGAGAGCTGATGGTGTGATGGTGTAAGTTCCAGTTGGAGACTGAGTCAGAAGGGAGGAGGAGACTGATGTCCCAGCTTCAAGATAAACACAGAAAGCTTTCTTATTTAGCCTTTTCATTTTATTCAGGCCTTCCATGGATTGGGTGAGGACTGCTCACATAGGGGAGGGCAATTAGTCCCCTGATTCAAATGTTAATCTCATAGGAAACACTCTCACAGACACACCCAGAAATGGTGTTTTAACCAAATACCTGAACACCTGTGGACCAGTCAAATTGGCACATAAAATTAACCATCACAGCTCTCACTTGATAGGGGGATTTTGGCTAAAGCAGTAGATGATGTTGGTGTTCAACTCAATCGTTGTCAGTTTTTTCCAGCAACAACATGCCTTATCCCACGGAGGGTGACTGAGTAAATTATGTTTATGCTTAACATGTGCCTGGTACAGTGCTAAAAGTTTCACATAATTAACTTTTTTTTTTTTTGAGAGCGAGCACGAGTGTGGGAGGGAGACGGAGAGAGAAACTCTTAAGCAGGCTTCACGCCAGCACAGAGCCTGATGCAGGCCGGATCTCTCAACCCTGAGATCATGACCTGAACCAAAATCAAGAGTCAGATGCTTAATCGACGAAGCCACCCAGGTGCCCCATAATTAACCAATTTAAATCTAGCAGCAAACCCCTGCACGTGTGGTAATAATGTTGCCATTATAACAATGAGCAAAAATAGAGTTTATGAATATTAAGCAACTTGCCCAAGGCCCACCATTTCCAAGTGAGATGATATGGATTTGAGCCATATTGGTTGTGTTTCAGGGCCTTTAGGGCTGAACCACTCTTTATTATACAAATATTAAAAGGAATTATCTTCTTAACGATGATGAAACTTGAATTTCAAATTTTTATCAACTAGTTAGAATTAGCCAGTGCCTAATATTAAATGTACCTTTAAAAATACTGTTTATATTACACATTTATATTTTACGGCACATGTATAACTTTACAAAGTTGAGGAGACCTATTTTTTTTTTAAAGATTTTATTTATTTATTTGAGAGAGAAAGAATGAGAGACAGAGAGCATGAGAGGGAAGAGGATCAGAGGGAGAAGCAGACTCCCTGCTGAGCAGGGAGCCTGATGCGGGACTCAATCCTGGGACTCCAGGATCATGACCTGAGCTGAAGGCAGTCGCTTAACCAACTGAGCCACCCAGGTGCCCCGGGGAGACCTATTTTTATATGTAACCTATTTTTTCTCATTTCTTGAGATCTTGTATCAGTCATTATACCTCTACATAATTATTATTAACACCTGCCCAGATTTCCATTTTTTGGAATAGAATACTTTATTTGCCTATTCATAATTATTGTTTCCAAAGTTTGCTAATATAAATAATCCTATGGAAAATATAACTTGTCACTTTAACCATTACCATGAAGTATATTCTTTTAAATGGGTTGCATTCAAGAACATATTTGTTTTATTTTATTTTATTTTATTTTTTTAAAGATTTTATTTATTTATTTATTTGAGAGAGAGAGTGAGAGAGAGAAAGAACACAAGAGGGGGGAGCGGGAGAGGGAGGAGCAGACTCCCCGCCGAGCAGGGAGCCCGATGCAGGACTCGATCCCGGGACTCCAGGATCATGACCTGAGCCGAAGGCAGTCGCTTAACCAACTGAGCCACCCAGGCGCCCCTAGAACATACTTGTTTTAAATAAGGGCATAAAATACTCTCTAGGAAAGTTGTATATGAGTTCTTTTACACCAAATTAATTTGGAATTAATAGTGCATGAAAATTATGGTACAATGGATATGATTTTTATAAAAATTTGCTAGTTTTTAGGCCAATATGGAATATTTAATGACATCTATATTATTATCTCATAAATTTAGATATATTTTCTTTTTTTAAAATATTTTATTTATTTATTTGACAGAGAGATAGTGAGAGCAGGAACACAAGCAGGGGGAGTGGGAGAGGGAGAAGCAGGCTTCCCACTGAGCAGGGAGCCCAATGTGGGGCTTGATCCCAGGATCCTGGGATCATGACCTGAGCCAAAGGCAGATGCTTAACGACAGCCACCCAGGCATCCCTAGATATATTTTCATGTACACATTTATTTGTATTAAATCTCCATTTATATCCTTAGCTCATTCTTTTTCACATCAGTGTGTTCATCTGTGTATTGATATATAAAAACTGCTTATTGGGGCACCTGGTTGGCTCAGTCAATAGAGCACATGACTTGATCTTGGGGCTGTGAGTTCGAGCCCCATGTTATATATAGAGATTACTTAAAAATGAATCTTTTAAAAAACTGCTTATTAATTCAGTCAAATATTTTGTTTCTCATATGTAGAACAAAAAAATTGTGCTTAATTTGCTTTTAACTTGGCAAGGGGGTATTGAAACAGGAGTGTTGTTTTCACAGATAAATCTGTTAATTATTTACTTCATGATTTCACTTGGATATCATGCACTCAAGATTAAGAATTATAGGGGCGCCTGGGTGGCTCAGTTGGTTAAGCGACTGCCTTCGGCTCAGGTCATGATTCTGGAGTCCCGGGATCGAGTCCCGCATCGGGCTCCCTGCTCAGCGGGGAGCCTGCTTCTCCCTCTCCTGCTCCCCCCTCTCATGTACTCTCTCTCATTCTTGCTCTCTCAAATAAATAAATAAATCTTTAAAAAAAAAGATTAAGAATTATAATAGTCTTCATTTCTATTTTATAAATACACTGGTAGTTTTCTTCATTATTTTTCTTATTGTAATATATGTTAACATAATGTTTACCATTTTAACAATTTTTAAGTGCACAATTCAGTAGCACTAAGTACATTTACATTGCGCAAACACTACTACTATCCATCTCCAGAACTTTTCACCATCCCAAACCAAAATTCTGTACTTCTTAAGTAACTCCCCATTGCCACAGCCTCTACTCCCCCAAACTCCTGGTAACTACTATTCTACTTTCTGTCTCTATGGATTTGACTTTTCTAGGTACCCTATATAAGTGGAATCATACAATATTGTCATTTTGTGTCTGGTTCATTTCACTTAGCATGACGTTTTCAAGGTTCATCCATGTGATAGCATATATCAAAATTTTCCTTTCTTAAGGCTGAATAGCATTCCACAATATATATACATATATGATAACATATATATGTACATATATATATATCACATTTAGTTTATCCATTCATCTATTGTAGACACTGGGTTTTTACTACCTTTGGCTATTGTGAATTAATGTGAACATTGGAGTACAAATATCTGTTGAAATCCTCGCTTTCAATTTTTTGGGTATATATGTAGAAGTGGAATTGTTGGGTTAAATGATAATTCTATATTTAAAATTTTGAGGGTTGGGGCACCTGGATGGCTTAGTCATTAAGTGTCTGCCTTTGGCTCAGGTCATGGTCCCAGGGTCCTGGGATCATGACCTGCGCTGAAGGCAGACGCTTAACGACTGAGCCACCCAGGCGCCCCTCAAATAAATAAAATCTTTAAAATTTTGAGGGTTACCATATTGTTTTCCATAGCAACTGTACCATTTTACATTTCTACCAGCTGCACAAAGGTTGTAGTTTCTCCACATCCTCACCAACACTTGTTCTTTCTTTCTTTTTTTTTAAATAGCCATCCTACTGGGTGTGAAGTGGTATCTATTTGTGGTTTTGATTTGCCCAATTTCCCTAATGATTAATATTGATCATCTTTTCATGTGCTTATTGGCCATTTGCATAGCTTCTTGGGAGAAATATCCAATTCATTTGCTCATTTTTAAAAAAGATTTATTTATTTATTTTAGAGCACGAGCATGGGGTGGGGGGAGGGGCAGAGGGAAAGGGAGAGAGAGTCTCAAGCAGACTCGGCACTGAGCACAGAGCCTGACACGGCTTGATCCCACAACCCTGAGATCACGACCCAAGCTGAAACCAAGAATCAGATGTTCAACCAGCTGAGCCACCCAGGCACCCCCATTTGCTCATTTTTTAATTGGGCTGTTTGTTGTTTTGTTGCTGAGTTGTAGGAATTCTTTATATATTCTGGATATTAATCTCTTGATAGATAATTTGAAATATTTCCTCCATTTCTGAGGGCCACATTTTCACTTTGTTTATAGTGACTGCTGATATACAAAGGTTTTTGATTTTGATGAAGTCCAACTCATCTATTTTTGGTTTCCTGTGCTTTTAGTGTTATATCCGAGAAATCACTACCAAATCCAATTTCATGAAGTTCCCCCCCTATGTTTTATTCTAAGAGTTCTATAAGCTTTTCCTTTTAGGTCTTTGATCCATTTTGAGTTAATTTTTTTATTTTTTAATGATGTGAGTTAGGGCCCAGCTTCATTCTTTTGCATGTGGGTGTTCAGTTTTCCCAGCACCATTTGTTGAAGAAACTGTTCTTTCCCCATAAAATGGTCTTGGCCTCCTTGTCAAAAATCAATTGACAATATAGTGTATGGGTTTATTTATGGTCTCTCAATTCTATTCTATTGATCTGTGTGTCTATCACTTATGTCAGTAACAGTTTTGATTATCATAGCTTTGTCATAAGTTGTGGAATCAGGATGTTTGAGTTCTCTAACTTGGTCAGGTTTTAAAAATAATCCATATGCACTTCAGCATGTATTCAGTGCATGTTAAGTGCATGGCTTTTATAATATGCTCATCAAATATATTCATCATGCAATTTTTATCTGCTTGAAGTATCATTGACTGAGCGATGTGTTAAAATCTCCCACTATGTGTTTGAATTTGTTGCTCCTTGTAGCTTCTAGCATCACTTTTGTCTCCAGGTTCGTTCATTTTGTAACATCCCAGGTAGCCCCAGCATTATTGACTTTTCAGTTTCTGTTTTCACTTTTACCCCCAGTGCAGATTTCTTTAATATTCTTAGATACTCTGCTATATAAGCACTTGATAGAATATCTGTCAGTATTTGAGATAGTTTTTCTATTTTACTGAGCATTTTTAGTTGATTTGTAGGATTTTTCTGCTCCAAATAGAAGTCTTTGCATCATTTCATGAAGTCCTGCCAGATTCTGTTTGTTTCTGGTGCCTACCTACCTCAGCCCCCTTCACTATTATTTCATAGCACCTAGTTGTACTGCATTACAAGTATCATATTACTGGTCTACCTTTCTAAGTCAACAGGCAGATATATTTCAGATTCATCTCTGTGTTCTCAGTACAAGGGCTATCTCTGTAGGTTAAAAGAAGGTTCTTGGTTCCAGCATCCTGATGGGAAATGAAATCACAAAGTGTCAGAGGTCATGATTGGAACTTACACAAATGTAGTAAATAGTAGGCTGGTGGAAGAAGGACTTTAAATATTTGTTTCTGGGCTAGGTGGAAGAAGGGTCAAGTCACATGTCTACAGGGGATAATTTGAGTCTGAGAATTCACAGGAGTACTTACTTATTCCAGGTCCCAGGGCAAAAACTTTCATTCTTACAGTGTCAAGGACATAAACTGTGTATCTGGTTCTATCAGGAATCAAGCTCAGGACAGATTAAGGATAGACATCCTGCCCTAGACCTTAATCCTGAGACTTCTCTCTGTGGGTCTAGTTTCAGTTCTACCCTTTTAAGAGAAATTGTAACACCCCTCTGCAAACTTTAAATGAATCAGTATGGCATCTCTGATAGGCTGGAGTACTATTTCCACTCTTGAAAGAACCTAGGGTTCCCAAGGTTGGAGGTAGCAGTTCAGATTTATCAAGCCCGAGTTTCAGAATGGAATTATTGTAAATTGGCTAGTTAGGAGATACAAAACATGACTGTTCTTTCATGGATTGTAGCTGCTCTTTCTGTACCTGCCTTAAAGCAGTTTTCTATCTCAATTTCACAAAGATAGACATGGGGGAACACTCAGTTTAAAAGCCAAGTATAGCAGGCTTTGATAATTCCACTAACTTCTGCTAATGCTCATTGCTTATGTTTCCCAAGCATGGAAGCATTTATTTTTTTTAAGCTCCTATCCTGTAATATTCTGTTTTTTATTATGTTCAGTTAGCCACTGTATAGTACATCATTAGTTTTTGATGTAGTGTTCAATGATTCATTAGTTGCATGTAACACCCAGTGCTCATAATATTCTATAAATTAACTTGGCTCCTCTTCCCCAAGGGATGGTCTTAAATAATAGCCTCTAATGACTTTTCTTCCAAAGCTCATGTAGTCTTTCAAAATGTCATTTGGCACTATTTGAATTCTTCTAGAAAAGCAGAAAAGTATGTCCTAGAAGGGAAATAAAAATGTCTCCCCCTTGCAGGTATTCTGAATTTTTGATGAGGTGGGAATGAATACTTACATGGGAATATTCATGTAAAATCTCTGCTCTGTTTTTGATTGAGATGAGATAGGAACATGTGATGACTGTTCTTAGTATACAGTAACCTGGATGAATCAGTAAAGATTGTTTGGCTGTAAAAAATGACCCAGAATGACTGGTTCAACCAGGAAAATTTTTCTGTCACATAAAATTCTGGAGGTGGCAGTCTAAGCCGGGTGTGGCTCTGCTCCAAAGTCCTCCAGACCATCTTATCCAAATCCAGGCAGTGGAATGGAGGCATGGAGGAAGGAAGAAAGGGAGATAACTAGGTGTGTTTAAGGTAGGTTCCTTCAAACTGCCACACAATTTCAATTATCTCCAGTTGGACATAACAGAAGAGCCATGGACCAATAAGGTGGGGGAATCATCATCCTAGTGGTGCACACAAGGAAATAAAGGAAGAAAGGGAGATTGACATGGGGGGGTAATTAGCAGACGCCCTAATTCAAATACCAACCATGGAACCCGACTTCCTGGATGCCAGTATTGAACAAAAGATCTAGTAGGCTGGAATTAAATGATTGAAATGGGGGCTTACCGGTACACTTGCAGTATTTGAGAATCTTTGTGGAATTTGTGGTCTCTCACATCCCATCATGTCCTGCTGATTCTACTTAATGTGTGAAAAATATTTGATTTTTTTCTACCATCACAGCTGTAGTGAATCTTCCTTGTGTCCAATCTGGATTATTGCAATGCCTAGTAATACTGGACAGATACCTTGTATTCAGTTTTTTCTGATGCTCATCTCATTCCCACCCTACATCTAATATAGTGTATATGGCCACCAAATTGAACTTTCTAAGACACAAGTCTAGTGTGACTGAGAAACTTAAATTTCATCCAATTTTAATTAATTTAAATATTAAAAAAGCAATGTAAAATATTTTACCGTTACTGACAACTTTATTGTTTTGGTAGGACTACATTTCACTTCAACCATTGCATTGCATAGATTTTATTTTTGTATTATAGTGTGCATGTAGTGTATATGTTTCTAGGGTTACACATAAACACATCACTGACCTAGCTGATGTCAAGCAATTGATGTGTTTATTTGGATATTTTATGAAAGCAACATGAGTTACAGTGATATGAAGGAAATAATTGGTAATTAAATATACTTATTACTTTAATTACAGTTAAATTATTCTAGGTTAAATAAGTGTGTACTGATTTTAAAACTTGAATACATATTAATGATGCATAGTCAAGTAGAGGCCAGTACTGTGGCCAGAATAGTAAAAAAAAATAAGAGACTGGAAGAAGTACTGTGAATTTCACAACAAATGCCAATTACAATTTGCTGTGAATAGAGCAAAATAAAAAAGCTGGTAGATAATGTACAAAAATTAAGTTAAAGTAGAGAATATTGTGAGACATTTGCAACAAATACATAACACATTTGATGAGAATTTTCCTTTTGATAACCAAAAAGGAATAGATAAAATTAGTTGCCTGAAATTATAATTAAATGGGCAACCAAAATTTTAAATAACTTTGAAACATAATCGGAGCTTATAACTTTGTGTAGCTATAAAATGGCTTTGTGTGTTACATACATAAAACACCAAATTTTAAGTGGAAATCTGGGAAGATAAATTATTATTGTAGTTATGGAAGTTTTGTTAGGATATTATGAAAAAAGAAAAATTATATTGTATAAAAAGTAAAAAAAAAATTTAAGCCACCAGTCAACTGCCTATAAAAGATCTTTCTAACAATATCAAAGATTAATTCAAAATTAGTAAAGCTACATATATTCTTCTCTAGCTTTAGATGAGTTGTACAATATGAAATATTGCCCACTTAATACTCTGGGTACATTTTGCCTCAAAAGACTTCCAAATCAAATAGAAATGTTGTCAGTTTGCAGCCTACAAAATCAGTCATAGCATAGATATTTTAAAATATTTTATGTATGTCAAAAAAGAATTTCCACTAGATATGAAAAAAATAATTTCTATTATGATTAAACAGCTATGCTAAGTTAAAAATGTGAATTCCGTAAATTTTAAAGAGCTTTATGTCTCCCTAATTGATTTGCTCCACAGTATGAAAAGTATGATGGTTTAGTATATATGGGTAAATATGAATCACTGTCACTTTATGGAACTGTTGAAAGAAATAGAAAACAATGAATTTATTTATGGTCTTTGCCAATGTTCATTGGTTCAATGGTTGAAGAGTTTTACAGATCTTTTACAAAGATTTACTGTATTTTGAACTCCAAGGCTTTCTTTAAAAAAATACTTGGCAAATATTTCATAATCAAGACCCCCAAAATGACAGTGTGATTTGTTTTCTCACCAGTATCACACTACATATAAACAAAGAAAATCTGGAATGCCAAGGAAAGGAAAAGCTGTTTTTGTGACCTAACTAAAAGGGTAGGAATATTTCTTGAAACTGATACTTTTCATAAGTTAAAAATAATTTTACTTATTTTTCTATCATGAATCAATATATGAAAGATTTTCACTGGAATCAAAAGCATTGTCAAAATATACAATGAAGAAACAGGAAATCTTAGTAAAGAAATAGAAACTATATTAAAAAAAACACTAAATGAAGATAGTAGAACTGAAAAGTGCCATATCTCAAACATTTGATAGATAAGCTTAACAGCATAATTGAGATGACAAGAAAAAGAATCAGTAAATTTGAAGATAGAGCAATAGAAATTATCCAATCTGAAAAAGAGAAAAAAGGCTGGAGAGAGTCACTAACAGAGCCAGTGACCTGTGGGACGATATCAAAAGATTTAACACAAGTACCTGGAATCCCAGAAGGAGGAGAAGCAAGGGCAGAAAAAAATATCTGAATATGGACAAAATTTTCTGAAATTTGGGGAAAAGTGTAAGTGTACAGATTTCAGAGGCTCAGAGAACCCCAAACAGGAGTAACATAAAACCACACTTAGACCAGCATACGCAAATAGATGAAAACCAAAGGTAATGAAAAATCTTGAAAGCATGCAGAGAGAAATGACATATACAGAGGAAAAATAATTCAAATGACTTCTCATCATAACCCATGGAGGACAGAAATCAGTGTCTATCTTTTTAAAAATACACACAAACCCCAGAATTCTATAGCAAGAAAAATAATCCTGGGGCGCCTGGGTGGCTCAGTCGTTGGGCATCTGCCTTCAGCTCGGGTCATGATCCCAGGGTCCTGGGATTGAGCCCCGCATTGGGCTCCCTGCTCGACGGGAAGCCTGCTTCTCCCTCTCCCACTCCCCCTGCCTGTGTCCCCTCTCTTGCTTTCTCTCTCTCTGTCAAATAAATAAAATATTTAAAAAAAAAGAAAAATAATCCTTCAAGAACAAAGGCATTTGGTAAAAGAAACTGATAATTCACCACCGGCAGATGTGCACTCCAAGAAATGCTAAATTAAGTTCTTCAAGCTGAGGGAAAGTGATACCAGATGGAAATTCAGACAATTGGGAATTGGTAATTGGGAAATCAGGAAGAGCATGGGAAAGGGTAAATATATGGGTAAATGTAAAATATGAGGGTTTTGGAGGGGTGTCTTAATTTCTTTTAAAAAAATTTTTTTTAAATTAAGTTAGCCACTGTATAGTACATCATTAGTTTTTGATGTAGTGTTCAATGATTCATTCATTGCGTATAACACCCAGTGCTCATTACAACACTTGCCCTCCTCAGTACCCATCACCCTGGAGAAGATATTTGCAAATGACATTACAGATAAAGGGCTGATATCCAAGATCTATAAAGAACTTCTCAAACACTCAAAAAACAAAAACCCCAGTCAAAAAGTGGGCAGAAGACATGAACAGACACTTCTGCAAAGAAGACATACAAATGGCTAACAGACACATGAAAAAATGTTCAACATCACTAGCCGTCAGGGAAATACAAATCAAAACCACAATAAGATACCACCTTACACCGGTTAGAATGGCAAAAATTAACAAAACAGGAAACAAATGTTGGCAAGGATGTGGCGAAAGGGGAACCTTCTTACACTGTTGGTGGGAATGCAAACTGGTACAGCCACTCTGGAAAACAGTATGGAGGTTCCTCAAGATGTTAATTTCTTTAAAATAATAGCCTGTTTAAATTTCTGAGTGGAGTGCCAATGTGACTACATGGATTACTAATTGCAAAGAAAAAAATACACCAATACAATGGAGGGAACTGGTGGTCAATACATGAATCAAGAGATCAAACATAGTTTCACTTGTATGCCACCTGATATTTTATATTAAATACACTATTATCTATGAAGTAGTCTTATAAAAAATGTTTAATCTGAAACTTAATCAAGCCTCTAGACATAACCTTCAGTTCACAATAAATACAAAGGATAGAGGAACAAGTTAAGCCCACCTTGAGAAAAAGCAGGACAAATACGGAATCACAACATTATATAGGTTACTTCTTCTGAGTCTTCAAAAAATGTTAAGGAGGTGGAGGGTAAATTCTTGACCAATTCTTATTAGACCCAATAAGCCGCAGTCATATAAAATATATGAGCTTAGTTTGGTTTTTGGCTTTTAAAAAGCTGGCACTTTTAGAAGATATTCTTTAGCCAATCAGAGAAATTTGTTAATGGGCTGAATATTGTAGAACAATATAGGATTATTATTAGTGTTTTTTAGGTAACAGTGGTTTAATGGTCATCTAGAAGATTACCCTTAATTCTAAGAGTTGTATGTTGACTTTTTAGAGGTGAAGTGATATCTAAAACATTCACTGAAAAACACAGCAAAATGATATATGTAAAATATATTCAATATATATGATATATATATGCATCTGTATATATATATACATGTTCATATTTATGAGAGAAATATCATATATATTGAATCTAGGTGGAGGGCAAACAAACTTCATTGTAACACTGTTGTACCTTTTATGTGAATTTGAAAACTTTCAAAAACTCAAGGAAAACCTTTCCAAGTCAACCTAGGTCTTTGGCTACCAAATTGTTAAGTTTTTAATTTATTTCAGTTGTAGGGCATGTGGAATGTATGTTATCTGTATTACAGAATTTATTGTAAGAAACTTACTTCAAACTACTCTCCAATTTTTCACAGCTGAACTCACAATATCCAATAAGGGCACAGTGTTTCTTTTTTTTAAACCTTTTTTTTTTAAGATTTTATTTATTTATTTGACAGAGAGATAGAAGAGTACAAGCAGAGGGAATGGCAGAGGGAGAGGGAGAAGCAGGCTCTGCACTGAGCAGGGAGCCTGATGTGGGACTCGATCCCAGGACCCTGGGATCATGACCTGAGCTGAAGGCAGACGCTTAACCATCTGAGCCACCCAGGCAGCCGGGCACAGTGTTTCTTATTATTAATCTTCAGGGGGTTGAGCTTTGAATAAAAAAGTGTCTTGTTTAATATATTCTATGGGATTTTGTCCAGAATTAATTATCTGAAGAAAATATGGATGAGCACTGATGCATTTTAAAAATATGGTTATAGGGTCTTCCTTCCACATGAATTTATGTATAGTAATAATGGTGATTATCATTTAAAAAAACACAATACTTAGTAAGCAAATACTATGTGCCAGATGCCCCTCTAAGCATTTAAAGTTTGTGTTAAATAATCTTTACCATAACATCATTGGGTGGTAGAATAGTGATAATGGTAAAGGATGTGCCAAAGCTAAATGCTTTCTGACTCTCATTACATCAGGAGTTTCTCACCACTATGAAATCTTTGATGTTGAGTAAGTTGATAGCAACGAGTAAAGGCCTTTCCACATTCCTTACATTTGTATGGTTTCACACCAGTATGAATTCTCTGATGTTGCGTAAGTCGATCACTACGATTAAAGGCCTTACCACATTCTTTACATTCATAGGGTTTTTCACCAGTATGAATTCTCTTATGTTGAGAAAGACCTGAGATAGAACCAAAGGCCTTCTTACATTCTTTACATATATATGGTTTCAAACCAGTGTGAATTGTCTGATGATAAATCAGTTGAGAATTAAGTCTAAAGGTTTTTCCACATTCCTTACATTCAAAGGGTTTTTCCCCTGCATGAATTGACTGATGTGTTTTAAGGTCTCCAACACGACTGAAGGCTTTCCCACATTGTTTACATTCATACGGTTTCAAATCAGTATGAATTATCTGATGTTGAATAAGGTACGAATGAAGCTTAAATGTCTTTCCACATTCTTTGCATTCATGTGGCTTCTCGCCAGTATGAATTCTTTGATGTTGTGTAAGTTGAGAGCCTCTACAGAAGGCCTTCCCACAGTCCTTACAATCATAGAGTTTCTCACTACTATGAATTCTCTTATGTTTAAGAAGGCTTGAACCCCTGCTAAAGGTCTTCCCACATTCCTTACATTCATGCGGCTTCTCGCCAGTATGACTTCTCTGATGTTCAATAAGTAGATAGCTGCGAACAAAGGCCTTTCCACATTGTTTACATTTATATGGTTTCTCACCAGAATGAATTTTCTTATGTTGATAAAGACTTGAACGATGACCAAAGGCCTTCCCACATTCCTTGCATATATAGGGTTTCACACCATGATGAACTTTCTGATGTAGGCACATATGTCGGTACAATCTAAAAGTTTCCCCACATTCCTTACATTCATAGGGTTTCAAACCGATATGAATTTTTTGATGTTCAGTAAGGTGAGAATAACGTCTAAAAGACTTCCCACATTGCTTACATTCGTAGGGTTTTACACCAGTATGAATGATCTGATGTTGAATAAGCTGTGAATAAAACCTAAAGGCCTTCTCACATCCATTACATTCATAGGGTTTTAAATCAGTGTGAATTTTTTTATGTCTAATAAAATGCTGGAGAACTATAAAGGCTTTTCCACATTCGTTACATTCATAGGGTCTCACACCACTATGGTCTCTCAAATGCTTGGTAAGGTGTGAATATTTTCTAAAGCCCCACCTACATTCCTTACATTCATAGGATTTCTCTCTAGGGTGAATTCTCTGATGTAGAGGAAGAGATATATGTTTTATAAATGTCATTTGACTAAAACATCCCATGTTAGGCGCCTGTTCTCTCCCAAATTCAATTCTGCACTGTGGGTCATTTCTGAAAATAAACCTCATAAGGTTGAAGGTTTTACTTTTTTTCATTGTCTCCCGATGGTATGAATTTACTTCATAACTGCTTTTTTCTGAAGATAACTTGTTGGTCTCAGTTGTAAAATCAATGTCTGAAAGAAAACAAGAAAATAAACAAAAATAAACAAAAAAAACAAAAATAAACAAACAAAGCTATTTTCCTATACTGGGGATGAGGAGGGGCCTTCTAGAGTAAAAATAGTGATGAATTGAGAAGTATATTCACCAGAAGTAAAAGGGTCATAAAATCCTAAAATACTGTCATGAAATTTTTAAAAGGCAAGAAGGCCTCAGAAAATTATGAAAGTTCATATTGAGAACTATAAAGTTTGTGAGTAGGCAAAGAGAAAAAGTCAGTAGTTCTCATATTTAGTGTGGATCAAAATTATAGAGGGAGCTTCTTATATACACTACCTTTTAGATATCTGCTGAGACTGAGTGAATCAGAATCTAGAGGAGTAGGTTCTGGTCATCTACATTTCTAACATTAATCTATCAGATGGCTTTATGTAATTTTTTCAATGGTTTGTCTTTATTTTAGAATAAAACCCTAAACACATAATCATGAATAAAAAGGATCTGTCTTTTTACACAAATTCATCTCAAGCCCTTGGCATCTTTTGTTCCCTATATACTATCCAAATGCATCTTCAGCTACTGAGACATATATAACCTTTCCCATTTCCTGGGGCTTCACACAGGTGCTCCACCTTTCAGAAATCCTTTTACCTAGTGCCTTTAAATTATTATCTTGCAGATTAGAAATCACTTCTTCAGAAAGGCTGCCTCTGCTAACTCTTAAGTAAATTCATATCCTTTATTCTATATTCCAACACCTAATTTTTATCTTCAAAATACTTTTCTCTATTACATATTTATTTTCTCATTTGTTTTACTACTTATTTTCTTACTCTAAAACTCAAAACTTCTTTTAACCACTACTGCAAAACAAGTCCTTACCATAAGGTAAATATTAATTGTAGGATAAAATACTGAATTTTAAAAATGAACTTGGATGAAGGTAAAAGTAAATAAGAATGAAAATTAAGGTTACTGGGGAAGGCAACTGAGTAAAATATCCATTTAGTTTCTGAAAATTATGCAACAGTTATCCACCATCTCTCCCTGATTAATCTCTCATACCTTATTACAGTAAAATATGTTTTCTATCATTTACCTTCTATGGCCTTTAACCATAGAAGGTTATCATTTACCAATCTATGGCCTTTAACTGTAATGCTGCAAACTCATAGACTAAAAGGCTTACATCTAATGAAAAACTAAAGAATTAAAATGAATGAATTAAATATTAAATCAAAAATTAGAAAAAGAATGATAGTCTGCTGAAGGAAAACAGAAAAAGGGAAATGAATATAATAAAAACAAATTTTAAGTAAAAGTGTACAATTAACACATGCAAACAAACCAGTAGCCTACCTATTCAAGGAACAAAAGATAGGAGGAAAATCGAAACACAATGACAGTAGGGAAACAGTCATCAATAAGGAAATAAAAAATGTTTAAGAAACCCATACAAGATAACTATGCAAATAAATTTGAGATGTACATGAAACGATGAATTTTTTGAAAATATAATTTATAAAAACTAACCCCAGTTAAATTTACTGACTTGCTTCTAACAAATAAAATATGAAAAGGGGAAAAAATAATAACTTTTCAATGAAGAAAACCGGCAGACACCACTTTATACAAGTTTTTAAAGTTAGCACCCCACTGATAAATCATGTTGATATCATGTGCCCCTAATATACAATGAGAAGGGCACTTCTCTGGTATTCTTCCCCCAAATCCATAATCTCAGTTTAATAATAAGAAAACACCAAACACACCAAAATTTGGAGGCACTCTACTAACCAAACAGTATCTTCAAAAGTATCAAGGTCAAGAAAGAAGGAAAAACAGAAACTGTTACATTTGGAGGAAACTAAGGACACAGGATGAATAAAAGTAATGTGGTATCCTGGATTGGATCCTGAAACAGAAAAAAAGACATTAGTGCCAAAACTGGTGAAATCTAAATAAAATATTTATAGTATTGTAAAATGTTAATTTGATAGTTTTCACAAATGTACCATGGTTATGTAAGATGTTATCATTATGGGAATTATATACTGGAACTCTTTGTACCACATTTGTAAATCTGTGAATCTAAAATTATTTCAGAATAAAAGTAAGACCATAACAGAAACAGATTCCAGAAGAGATGGAAAATCTAAACAGACCAATTTCCACAGAATAGTTTTAAAAATTGTATATTTATCCCACAAAAAGGTGATTACAATTAGCTTCCCTGTTGTCCAGGTTTCAGTCCCTGTAAACTATTTCCCACTGATGTTAATGAGGGTGCCTTAGAGAAACAGCTAATTCCTAGTCCAGGGCAGGGAAGATACAAGGTGAATCTAAGACCTCTTGTACTAGAGTGCAAAGAAGCTTTCAAAGACAGTTAATAATTTGTGCTTTTGGTCATGTAACATTAAGAGGGATCAAATTTGCCTTCCTACCTTAAACAACTAGAAAACCAAACAAAATATATGAAACAACATCTTTCAAATATTGGAAAATAGTACAGAATAGAAATCTCCCAAGGGAGGGGAAACAAATGAAGTGTGCCCCACAAGTACCACAGCTGACTGTCTAAAGAGAATTTCTAGAAAGACGCACATGGAGGAGAAACTAAGTGCAGCTGTATCCCCAAGTTGAGAAGAGAGTAGAGAATTAAGGGAAAGAAAAAAGTGCAGAATTTGCAAGGCAGAGTACTAGAGAGGAGGGAGCTACACAGAGAGATCTCTGGAGATCTGTAGAGGAATCCCCTTGATACTGTGGCTGAATGTGAATCTGGGCATCTGTATGAGGAAACTAATGAGAACAAAGAATGTACTATTAGAGAGGAGTAGGCAGAACATCCCCTAGAAGTCACAAAGGGCAGGGGATAGTTCTTGTTTCCACCAACCACAGTGGAAAGGCCCCATACCACACAAGGCATCAAACATAGTCCCCAGAAGGATATTGCCTCAGTAGTGGGGCCAAGTTAGCCCTAGACTAAAAGCTGTTCTGGACCCACCCTAACAAAGCTTAAAAGCAAACCATGAAAGGATCAACAGATTCCAAATTACATACCTACATCCAAGAACAAAGCCCAAATATGTAAAAGAATATTAGAAAATCCAACATCCCAACACAGTAAACATCACAATGTCTGGCATCTAATAAAAAATTATTAGGCATGTAAAATAGCAGGAAAGTATAACCCTTACTAGGAGAAAATTAATCAAAAGAAACACAACAAGGAATGATACAGATAATATAATTAGTAGATAAGGATATTAAAAGCTGTTTTTACTTTTATTTTTAAAATATTTTATTTATTTATTTGAGAGAGAGGGAGAGAGAGAGAGCATAAGCAGGGGGAGAGGCAGTTGGAGAGGTAGAGGCAGACTTCCCTGCTGAGCAGGAAGCCAGATGTGGGGCTTGATCCCAGGACCCTGGGATCATGACCTGAGCCAAAGGCAGACGCTTAACTGACTGAGCCACCCAGGTGCCCTGTTTTGTTTTGTTTTGTTTTCTTGAGTGGAATTTTTTATAGATTAAAAATTTCTAATGATTTATTTCATTTGATTTGATTTCTCAAAGTTTTTGGCAAAATGTTTTTCAAAATACCATATTTTCAAGGCTTCATGGTTTGTAATGTGGTGCCTTTTTTCCTTAAATAAATTTTTTTTCTTGATACATGTTGATAGAGTTGCACCACTTTTATTCATTCTTTGAGAGAACCAAATTTATAGTTGTGACTTGCTCTTTTGTATGTTTGGTTTTTATTTCATTAATTTCCGTTCTTTCCTTTATTATTTCCTTTCTTCTACTTTCTTTAAGTCTGTTGTGCTCTTCTTTTCCTGGCATATCAAATGGATGATCAGCTTATTAATTTTCAATATTTCTCCTGGAATCAAAAGATCCATTGGGAGAGGAAGCTTGAAATCAAAACACATAAACAATAAGAGCCATGAAGAAGTGGTGAATTGGCCCTGAGGATCTACCACTTTTCCCCTGCAGAAACTTACTTATTCTGAGTACAGCTAGCAGTAAAGGCAGTGATTTTAAAAAAAAAAGGTAACTAAGAATTACCAAAACTGAAAACCAGCACCAACCCAGCTCAATCCCTGATTATATTATAGTGATCAGCCTGCCACTCTATCGATTAATAGAGGAACGTATAAATACTCTGGTGGAATATACCATCACCGGAAACCATTCAGTTATTTTTTTTTAAAAAAATGTTTTATTTATTTATTTGAGAGACAGAGAGAGAGAGAGGGAGAGAAAGCAAGGGGGAGAAACAGGAGGAGAGAGACAAGGAGACTCTGTGCCAAACACAGAGCCCAATTGAGCGGGGCTCAATCCCACAACCCTGAGATCATGACCTGAGCTGAAACCAAGAGTCAGATGCCCAACCGACTGAGCCACCCAAGTGCCCCCGTTCAGTTCTTTTGTACACAATATCCAGCATACAATCACAATTACTAGTAACTTGAAGAGGAATTACCATATGATGAATAACAAGAGCAAAGAAGAAATATAAGCATGCCCACAGATGAAAAAACAGTAATGAAAGAAAGTAAATAAAGAATGAGAAGAATTTATATAAAATTAGATGTTATAAGACAAATTGAATTTCTAAAACTGAAAAAGACAAATATGATATGAAAAATCCATCTTTAAGAGCAGACTTATCATAGCAGAATACAGGTAAGTGAGCTGAAATACAGGTCAACAGAAAATAATAGAGATAAAAGGAGATATATACATGCTAGAACTGTGAGATACACTAAAAAGATCTAACATAGGTATAACTGGAGTCCCAGAAGAGAGGAAAGAATGGTCAAGTATTTTTCAAAAACTGAATGAAGACTTTCACTTCTCAGTAGAAACTATAAAATCACTGCAAGCCAACATTTCCATTGCTATAAGTATAAAAATAATACTAAAAAGATAATGTTCTTGATTTATTCTACACTGTAAAAATTACCAAGGTTCATTTGTAGCAAAGAGAAAACCAGGACCCCATGTTACCTGTTTTCCATGTAGGTGGACCAGCAATTAAAATGGAATATTTGTAGATATTCTGAACATACACACAATATGAAATTTGTTTTCTTTGCCATTGGCTATTCAGAAAAAATCCTAGAATTCAAACCTTTATTTTAGAAAAAGAAGGAATTGCAGGATGGGGCAGAGGGAGGTAGGAAGGTAAATGAAAGAAAAGATTCAGGTGCTGAATGGAGATGCCCATTTCCATCTAACAAAAGTCAAACTAGGCTCTGAGAATATGGAGAATATGAATATGGAGAAATTTATCTAGTTTCTCAGCATAGAGCATAAAATATACAGTGGAGAAAGCAGCTATTCCAGATAGCAGATTCTACATCACTTCAGGCAGATGTCCTTACCCAGTGAGACCAAGTTAGTATAATTCTCCAACATCACATCTCTGTACAAATCCCTCTGATCGGAATTTAGGCATTCCCACTCCTCCTGAGAGAAGTCTATGGCAACATCACTGAATGTCAATGGCACCTGAAAAGACAAACCCATGTATTATTCATAACAGTAAAGAAAAAATGTTCAAGATGGAATGACCGAATTGCAGTAAGGGGGCAATATAGAAAAACAAATAAGCTGAAGTTACAAGATCATGACACGATTAGATGAGAATAAATACATTAGCTTCTGAAGTAGAGTACCAACACAGTCTTGAAGAATCCTGTTGGAGTGCACAAAATTTCTTTAAAAATAAAGGAAAACTCAAATACCTAAATGTATGAAAATGAATAAAGTAAACAGACTTTCCCAATTAAATGAAACAGTATATATAAGAACATTACCTACTATGTACCTGAATCACATACTATTAGTAAATACAAGTTCTTATGTCTTTTCTCTTCAAGGACTATGTAAAAAGAATTGTTCATTTTTTCTCCAAAATGAATTATAAAATCTCTTACAGCTAAGATGGAGTAACATGGATTGGATTTACCCTCCCATGTGAAATAACAAAAAACATAGACAAATTGTATGAAACAATGGTTTTTGAGGCAGAAAATATTGGGTAGTGATCCCTGAGAGACAAGTAACAAATGAAGTGAGCCTTATGATTGCTTATGAGTGGCTTACTGTTAGGAGACAGTATTACTACACAATTATTAGAATGGCTAAAATTTAAGACTGACCATTTTAAGTGTTGCCGGAGATGTGAAAAAAAAATGGAACTCTCACACACTGATGGTGGGATTGTAAAATGGTAAATCACTTTGAAAAATAGTTTATTGATTTCTTAAAAAGTTAAACATCCATATTCCCCAGTCATTCCACTCCTAGTGTTTACCCAAGAGAAATGAAAACATATGTCCACACAAAAGTTTGTGCATGAAGCAGCTTTACTTCTAATAGCCAAAAAGTGGAAAGAACTCAAAAATCCATCAACAGAGGAATGGATAGACAAATTTTTGTATATACTGAGAATAGAATACTAATCAGCAATTAAATGGATGAGCTAATATATGTAACAATATGGATGAATCTTAAGATAAATATGCTGAATGAAATAAGATTAAAAAGGACACATGATGTATGATTCCATTTATATAAAATTCTAGAAAATGCGAATTAACCTATAGTGGCAGAAAGCAGAACAGTAGTTGCCTGGGCATGAAGGGCAAGTTTGGGGGCAGGTAGGAAGGGGCAATTATAAAGGGGCATGAGAAAAAATTTGGAATGATGGATATGTTCATTATCTTGGCTGTGGTAATAGTTTCACAGGTATATACATAAGTCAAAATTTATCAAATTCTACACTTTAAATATGAGCAATTTATTGTCAATTATATTTCAATAAATCTGCTTTAAAAAGACAAAATACATACACTTAATTATATGTCAATTATACTTCAAAAAGCTGATAAAAAGTTTCTATCTTAGGAAATGGAGTTTGTGTAAAATTAAGTAATTTTATCAAAGCATAATAAATGTCAGATTATGCATCATAAGCAGTTCCTTTATTCTCACAAGTTAATGTTTTCATTTAGCCCCTCTTAAAGACATCAGATTTAATCTTTCTTAAAGTATTAGGTATTATTAATAATATTATTAGAGTAATATTAAATTTTAAAGTATTATACTATTACGATATTTAGGTTGGACACAAATTCTAACCTCTTCCCCACTGTTCAGTATCATCTACCACTTGTAGTTCTAGATGATCTTCCTTTCTACAATCCCTTACTGAACTCCTGTTCCTAGTTAGAACACACTAATGTAGGATGATCAGAACAATACTGATTTACTCAAGACCAGCAATTTCTCTTTCAATACAAAATTCTCAGTGATTTCTGTAGCCAGGGCCCTGATATCTGTCTGTCTGTCTGTCTCTCTCTCAGCAGGCACCAATAACATTTCTACCCAAACCTAAAAGCTTTCAAAGCTGAGTTCTCATCTCACACCTGAGTCTGAGACCATTCATAACCCCAAACTCCCTTATCTTCCTGGAAAACTAAGGAGAAAGTTTTCTCTCCTGTGGTCAGATAGGGCCACCATTTATTTTCCTTTCCTTTTTTTGTGTGTGTGGGGGGGGAGGCAGAGGGAGAGAGAGAATCTTAAGCAGACTCCATGCCCAGCACAGAGCCCAACATGGGGCTCTATCTCACGACCCTTAGATCATGACCTGAGCCAAAATCAAGAGTCAGATGCTTAACCAACTGAGCCACCCAGGTGCCCCAGGACCATCATTTCTATAAAATAAAACCACAAACCTGACAAAGGAAGCTCAAATATTTCCTTCAAGGTACTTCACTCGTGCACTGCTCCAACACTGCTCTTGAGAAAAGACTGAACACATAGAAGATGAATAATTGAAAATCAGTTAGAAAAAAAGGGAGCAAATGAGGAGGACACCATCCTTCTCTGTGAGGGGAGAAACCATGAAATAGGGTCAGAGATACAGCTTTCCTAGGTAGGAAGTATGGGGATAAAGAATGAAAATTTTACCTGAGTTAAAGATCATAGGATTTCAGGAGGGAGACAGACATCCACTTACCTGGGCCATGGTTTTCAAACTGCTGATCTTCCTCAGGTTTCCTCTATTAGAGAAGCCGATTTCAGAGAAGCCAGAGCTGGGAGAGGAAAAAGAGGCCTTGAGATCTGGTGTATCTCAGAACTCCAAAAATTATTTAAGGTAATATAACCTTTCTTCGTTCTTCTTTATTCCTGCTTCCCACTGTCCTTGCCCACTCTCTACCCTCCCAAACACATGAACACATATCAGGGGATATGTGAAGTCTAGACAAACCCAAGCCCTTCCCCATACCTACAGATACAAGCCACATAAGAGTGGATACAGAACAGAGGCACTCTTGCACCAAAGCTAGATCCAGACACCCACACTGCTTTATTTCTCATACTTATCAAGCCAACTGAACCCAGCCTTGGTTGTTCAGTGATACTGAATAGATCCTCATCCAGGCGTATCTTCCAGGGTAAAGACCAAACCACACAACACAAACTGCAACAACCTCCATGTCTTTGGGATGGACCTGAACATGAAATCTTTTGCACCAGATAAAAGACAGAAAACAGTAGGGACCAACCTGGAAATCTTGACCACTGAAAACTGCCTGCCCATGTGAAGCCTTTCCCCTAAGCCAGAACTATGATTCCCAAGATCCTCTGGGCTAACCAGCCTGGATTTCCCGATCAGGATCTACTTTGCTGGCGTGAGTCATTCCCTGTGCCTCAGCAACCAACCCACCCAGTACCCACTAGAGAGGAGTGAATTCATTCTTACTGAAACCATATAGCAGCACATAGATTTTTTGCAACCTTATATGTGATAGGTAGTCTATACACATTGATATTTAATTCCACAATGTAGTTATTATCTCAGTTCAACAGATGAAAAAATGAAAGTTCAAACAATTAAAGACATATCCCCATATCACAAATAAGGAGAAGTGATGTGTTTTTAATCGCATTTCTATAGTTATAAGGCCAATATTTCTCCAACTATTGCCTTTTAAACCCAGATTTTTTGTTCCCTTGTGTGAAACTTAAGAACAGGTAATTAAGACATCACCTATCAAAAGATTTACTAAAGAGATGTTTTTAAGTAATAAGGTACTATCACTTATAAGTATTCAATTTTCAGATTATAAAGGTTGATGATGCACCACATATAGTAAGGTTTTAGGGAACGGAGCATTGTTATGGTGTCCTGTAGACTTGTGAAAACCTAGGGCATTTGAGACATGTAAGCAGAATTATGCATAAGAATTTAACCATGAAAGGTGATTTCTGAATCTCCATCCAAAGGAAATAACTGTAAAATGTGCCTAGAGATGAAGAAAGGAATATGATAGATACTAGTGAAAATTTTTAAAAAACTGGAGAGAAATTTAAAGGTACTAAATCTAAAGGTACTTAGATGGGTGGTTAATTAAATAAACTATAGTGCATTCATACAATGGAAAATGAAGTAGACTTTGAAAATGATTTGTACAGACTACTGGTTCTCAATAGTGGAACATTCAGCAATGTCTGAAGACATACTTGGTTGTCAAAGTGTGGGAAGGGGTACCATTGTTTCTATTAGGTAGAGAACCAGGGATGCTGCTAAACATCCTATAACGCACAGGAAAGCCCCCCACAACAAAGAATTATCTAGCCAAAAATATCAACAGCACTAAGTTTGAAAAACCCTGAAGTAAACTCATTAAAGAAAGATAACATAATCCAGAATCTGTATAATACATTATCCACAATGCCACCTTACAATAACAAATATTAAACATGCAAAGAAACAGGAAAAAGTTAACTGATAATCAAGAAAAAAAATCTCAGTAGAGGGTGGGAGGATGGGTTAGCCCGGTGATGGGTATTAAAGAGGGCACGTTCTGCATGGAGCACCGGGTGTTATACACAAATAATGAATCATGGAACACTACATCAAAAACTAATGATGTAATGTATGGTGATTAACATAACATAAAAAAAAAAACTCAGTAGAAACAGACCCAGAAATGACCTACATAGTGGAGCTAGTGGACAAGGACTTGAAAACATTATGACTAAGATGCTAAAAAAAATAGAGGAAAACATGGGCAAAACGGGGTGCAAAATGGGTTCAGTTGATAGAGCATGCTACTATTGATCTCAGGGTTGTAAGTTAAAGCCCCATGTTGGATGTAGAGCTTACTTAAAAAGGGGGGGGGAGTGCCTGGCTGGCTCAGTCAGAATACAAAATGAAGCATATCAATAGAGATTTAGAATCTTAAAGATTCACATGAACACTTTATAACTTAAAATATAATATTGAAAATTAAGAATGCATTGGGTAGTCAATGTAAAGTCAAATTAACAATAATCTTTTTTTTTAAAAGATTTTATTTATTTATTTGAGAGAGAGAATGAGATAGAGAGAGCATGAGAGCGGGGAGGGTCAGAGGGAGAAGCAGACTCCCCACTGAGCAGGGAGCCGGATGCGGGACTCGATCCCGGGACTCCAGGATCATGACCCGAGCCGAAGGCAGTCGCTTAACCAACTGAGCCACCCAGGCGCCCCCAAATTAACAATAATCTTATGTAGAGAGAAAAAAAGGAAAGAATAGAGCAAAATACAAAATATAGGAGACAGGGCGCCTGGGTGGCTCCGTTGGTTGGGCGACTGCCTTCGGCTCAGGTCATGATCCTGGAGGCCTGGGATCGAGTCCTGCATCCGGCTCCCTGCTCAGCAGGGAGTCTGCTTCTCCCTCTGACCCTCCCCCCTCTCATGCTCTCTCTCTGTCTCATTCTCTCTCTCAAATAAATAAATAAAATCTTTTAAAAAAAAAAAGAAATATAGGAGACAGTCAAACCATGAAATTGGAAACCTAAAAATATAGGACAGAAAATTTATTTGAAGAAATAATGGACAAAAACATCACAAATTTCATGAAATGTTTTGATACATAAATTAAAAAACTCATCAAACCTAACCAGATAAAATAAGGAAATCCATACCTAGGCACAGCGTGGCCAAAGTGTTGAAAAACAAAGTTTACAAATATATCATAATAGTATGTATTTATTTTATTTATTTATTTATTTTTTAAGATTTTATTTATTTATTTGACAGAGAGAGACACAGCGAGAGAGGGAACACAAGCAGGGGGAGTGGGAGAGGGAGAAGCAGGCTTCCCGCCGAGCAGGGAGCCCGATGTGGGGCTCGATCCCAGGACCCTGGGATCATGACCCGAGCCGAAGGCAGACGCTTAACGACTGAGCCACCCAGGCGCCCCCATAATAGTATGTATTTAAAAAAAAGCCCGGTGATGGGTATTAAGGAGGGCATGTACTGCATGGAGCACTGGGTGTTATACACAAACAATGAATCATGGAACACTACATCAGAAACTAATGATGTACTGTATGGTGACTAACATAATAAGATAAGATAAATAAAATAAAATAATAAAATATAAAATAAAATAGGGTATCAGTTATAAGAAAAAGTTCATGTCTCAATAGAAACTACAGTGGCCTGAAGAATGGAATTATATCTTTAAAGTATTGAAAGAAAAAAATGACAACTGTTAATTTTATACCCGGAGAAAATATCTTTCATAAATGAAAGTGAAAGAAAGATCTTAGAATTCTAACAAAAGCTTAGACAATTTCTTATTAACAGACCTACAATATGAGAAATACTAAAGGACAGCAGTCAGACTAAAGGCAAATAATCCCAGATGGAAGCATGTGCAAAAAACTATGACATAGTAAATATATGACTAATATGACTAAACAAATGGACTGTTTAAAGCAACAAAAATAATAATTCTTGTGGCGCTTGTAATATAGGAAGAAGAAGTGACAATACTAGCATAAATAGAGTTAAACTATTAAAATGTTCTTATATTATTTGATAGGTAGTAAAAGCCCTAATTTAAGGGAGAATGTCTCAAAGATGCATTCTGTAATAGCTCAGTTAACTACTAAAAGAATTATACAAAGATGTACAACCAGAAAAACCATATAGAAGAGATAAAATGAAATAATAAAAATACCTGATTAATACAAAAGAAGACAGGAAAAGAGGAATAAAGAAATAAGGAATGAACAGGACAAACAAAATATATTTCAAGATGACAGATTTAAACCAAATTTTATCAGTAATTGTAGTAAAATGTAAATGTACTAAACATTGCAATTAAAATCTAAGATTGTCAGATTAGATTAAAAAGAAAAACAGGATCAATTATGCTGCTTATAAGAATTATACTTTAAACACAAAGACAAATATGTGAGACAGTAATAAGAAAAATGCTAGTATTAGTGTATTAATAACAGATACAATAGGCTTCAATGCAAGAAGTATTAAAAGTAATAGAGACATTCATACAATTCAAGAAGAATATAATGGCAGTCCTACATTTCTTATGTACCTAATAACATAGCTTTAAAATACATAAAGCAAAAGTCAACAAAATTAAAGGATAGACAAAGTTATAACTGAAGTTTGAGAGTTTAGTACCCTCCACTGGTAACCAATAACAGGAAGAGAAAAAAAAAATCAGCAGGGCCATAGAAGTTTGAACAAGATTAATCAAATTGACCTAATTGAACATTATACTCCCAAACTATAGACTATATGTTCTTTTCAAATGCTCACAATATATTTATCAGAATATTCTGGGCCATAAAACAAGCACCTATAGATTTCAAATAATTAATATCAAAAAGAAGGCATATATTCTGAAGCCCTTGGAATTAATTTAGAACTTAAAAACAGATATTTCTCAAATGTTTGCAAATATAAAAAGTTCACTTCTAAATAAGTATAGGTACAAACAATGAATCCGGGAACACCACATCAAAAACTAATGATGTACTATATGGTGACTAACATAGCATAATAATAAAAAAATAAATCAAAGGAAAGAAATAAATAAGTACAGGTCAAAACCAAATCATAATATGGAAACCAGAAAATATTTTGAGCTGAATGATCATGAAAGTATGACATAATAAGTCTTGTGAGATGCAATCCAACCAATGCTTACAAAGACATTTTTAGCTTTAAATATATTTTTGTTTTGTTTTTTATAAATGCTGCAGATAAATGCCATTCATTGTTTAATCTCCATCATAGTTGTTAGGTGTACTACAGATATATTGACATAGCAAGTAAATTAGTAGTGAAATTATGATGGAAATCCTTTGTCAAATTATATCCATGCTAAATAAATCTGGAATTTATTTTCTCCCAGTGGATAGCATGAGCATTTTAAAAAATTTTTATTGTTATGTTAATCACCATACATTACATCATTAGTTTTTGATGTAGTGTTCCATGATTCATTGTTTGTGTATATAACACCCAGTGCTCCATTCAGAACGTACCCTCTTTATTTTATTTATTTATTTATTTATTTATTTATTTATTTTTTAAAGATTTTATTTATTCATTTGAGAGAGAGAGAATGAGAGACAGAGAGCACGAGAGGGAAGAGGGTCAGAAAGAGAAGCAGACCCCCTGCCGAGCAGGGAGCCTGATGTGGGACTCGATCCCGGGACTCCAGGATCATGACCTGAGCCGAAGGCAGTCGCCTAACCAACTGAGCCACCCAGGCGCCCCTATTTATTTGTTTTTTTAAAAAGATTTTATTTATTTATTTGAGAGAGAGAGAGAGAGAGCACAAGAGGGGGGAGCGGGAGAGGGAGAAGCAGACTCCCTGCTGAGCAGGGAGCCCGATGCGGGACTCGATCCCGGGACTCCAGGATGATGACCTGAGCCGAAGGCAGTTGCTTAACCAACTGAGCCACCCAGGTGCCCTGAACGTGCCCTCTTTAATACCCATCACCAGGCTAACCCATCCTCCCCTGCCCCCTAGAGCCCTCAGTTTGTTTTTCAGAGTCCATCATCTCTCATGGTTCGTCTAGCATGAGCATTTGTAATAATTGTCCTCTTATTTTCTTCTTTCTTTTAAATATTCTTTGGCCTACTTCATCCAAACATAAATGTATGTATTATCAAAGTAGAAAGGTTAAAAATCAATGATCTACCTTTGGAAGCTAGAAAAAGAAAAGGACATTTAGCCTATAGAAAGTAGAGCATACTAAAAGAAACCAGTCACATAAAAAACCCAGATATACAACAAAGAAAAATCAATAAAGCCAAAAACTATTTCATTGATGAGATAAAATTGATAAATCTCTCACTATGCTAGTCAAGAAAATAAATGCCAATATCAGGAATATGAAAGGAGATATCACTACATATATTACAGACATTAAATTGGTAACAAATTTCATGAACAACTTTATGACAATAAACTTGAGAATATAGATGAAATTTTAAAATTCCTTGAAAACACAATTTAACTGAACTGATATGAAAATGGAAAATCTGAATATTGTTATATTTACTAAAGAAATAAAATCTTTATTAAGGACTTTCCCATATATGTCTGGTCCAGAGGCTTCAGTGGCAAATTCTCCCAAACATTTAAGGAACTAAAAATACAAGTCAAACTCAGCATCTTCTAGAAAATAGAAAAAATGGACCATGTCATGAGGCATAACTGTGGTATCAAAACCTGACAGGGACATTAATAACATGAAAAGAAAATTACAGTACATCTCTCATGAACATAGATGTAAGCATATTAAACCAAATATTACAGGTGATATAGAGGGCAAGAGAAATTTAGTCTAGAAATATAAAGGTCATTTAATTTCCAAAAAATCAATCAACATAACCTTCCAACCTTAAATAAAAAAAAAATGGAGAAAGCCATTCATACATTTCATTAGATGCAGAAACTGATAATATTCAAACACGGTTCATGATAAAAATTCTCAGCAAACTAGGAAAAGAAGGGAACTTCTTTAATTTGATAAAGGGGATCTACAGAGTAAAACTACAACTATAATTATATGAGAGGTGAAATATGGATCACTGTCCTTCTAAGTTCAGGAACAAGGCAAGTTTGTCCATTTTTACCACTTCTACTAAATTTTGTACTGTAAGACCAATCCAATAAGGAAAAAAAGTGAAATGAAAGGTATGAAGGTTAGAAAAAAAAGAAGTAAAACTATCTTTATTTGCAGATAACATGATTTTGAAAAAAATTTCAGTTCTACAATCTATTAGAATAAGTGAATTTATTTTATTTATTTATTTATTTTTAATTTATTTATTTGAGAGAGAGAGAATGAGAGAGAGCACATGAGAGGGGTTAGGGTCAGAGACTCCCCACCGAGCAGGGAGCCCGATGCGGGACTCGATCCCGGGACTCCAGGATCATGACCTGAGCCGAAGGCAGTCGCCCAACCAGCTGAGCCACCCAGGCGCCCAGAATAAGTGAATTTATTAGCAAGATTGTTGAATAAAAGGTCAAAGTATAAAACAATTACTTGTATTAAAGCAAAGTTACTGGAAAATGAAATTTTAAAATCCCAACAGTTTATAAAAAAATCAAAAGTACAACGTTTTGGAATAAATCTAACAAAAGAAGGACAAGACTTTTAGACTGAAAACACCAAAACATTAAGGGACTAAAGAAGAATTAAACAAATGGAAACATAGTCTATGTTTATGAATTGGAAGACTCAATTTTAACTATCAATTCTCTCTAAATTGATCTATTGATTTGATGCATCTCCAACAATATCAGCAGGGTTTTTTTTTTTTTTTTTGAGAAAATCAAAATTAACTTGTTCTTATAATTATATGGAAATGCAAAGAACCCAGAAGAGTCAGGGCAATTGTGAAGAACAAAGTTGTCAAAATCACATTAGCTATCAAGATGTGATATAAAGCTACTGTAATTAAAACAGTGATACTGACATAGGATTGACAAACAGACCAATAGAATAGAGAGTCCAGAAAGAGACTTGCACATCTATAGTCACAGTTTTCACAAAAAAAAGTCTGACTGCAATTTAGAGCAGAAAGGATAGTCAGTCTTTCAACAAAAGGTACCTGAGTAATTGTGTGCAAAAACTGATTTTCACTCTGATCCCACTACATACACAGATATAAATCCAAGATGGATCATACACCTAAATTTGAAAACTGAAACAATAAACCCGGAAGAAGAAACAGGAAAATATCTTCATGATCATGGCTATGCAAAATTCTTTTTTTGGTTTAATTTTTATTTTCACTTATTTTAGACTTAGAGAAAAGTTGCAAGAGGAGTAGAGAGAGTTCTTTTTACCCCTGACCTTAATGTTAACATCTTACATAGGACAATTATCAAAACCAGGAAATTAACATTGGTACAATACTACGGATGACATAGCTTATTCAAATATTACCAGTTTTTCACACTAATGTCCTTTTCTTTTCCAGGATCCTATACATGATCCCACATTGCATTTAGCTGTTATTTCTCCTTAGTCTCTTGCAATCTCCAAAGTCTTCTTATGGTAATAGTTGTCTTTCTTTCTTTTTTTTTTTTTTAAAGAATTTATTTATTTATTTGACAGAGAGAGACACAGCGAGAGAGGGAACACAAGCAGGGAGAGTGGGAGAGGGAAAAGCAGGCCTCCCGCGGAGCAGGGAGCCCGATGCGGGGCTCGATCCCAGGACCCTGGGATCGTGACCTGAGCCGAAGGCAGATGCTTAAGGACTGAGCCACCCAGGCGCCCCTTTATGGTAATAGTTTTCAACTGCTGCCATAACAAACTACCACAAATTTAGCTTAAAACAACACATATTTATCATCTCACAATTTTTGTGGACCCAGAGTCTGCACACAGTTTAGCTGGATGCTCCCCTTAGGCTGATCTCATAAACTGCAAACAAGGTTTTCACTGGGCTGTGTTTTCATTCAGAGGTTCAGCTGGGGAAGAATCCACTTCAGAGTTCATTCAAATTGTTGGCAGAATTAATTTCTTTGCAGCTATGGGACTGAGGGCCCCTTTTTGCTGGCTGTCCACTGGTGGACACCCTTAGGTCCTAGAGGCCACCTGCAGTTTCTGGCAACATAGCCTTCTCCAGCATTGCCACTTACTTCATCAAGCCCACAAAGAGAACCTTTAGCTCTAGTCTGCTATAATGGGGTCTTACATGACATAACATAATCGCAACAGTGACATACCATTTCTTTTACCATATAAAATAACCTTACCACGGGAGTGACATCCCCCTCACCTTTGCCATTTTCTATTGGTTAAAAGCAAGTAACAGGTTCTGCTTGCACTCCAGGGGTGGGGATTATACTATGGCAGAGATACCAGCAGGCAGCAATCACGTGGTCACTATAAAGTCTGGCCACCACACCTATCTTCATGACCTTTTCATTTTGGAGGAGTACCAATCATTGATTTTGTCAAATATCCTCCACTTGGTTTTTCTAATATTTTTGTAACTGGAATTTGGTTGTACAATTTTGGCAGTACCACGATGGTGCTGTGTCCTTCTCTTTGTATCATAAGACAGGGCTAATGACAGCAATGTCTTATTACTGGTGATGTTAACTTCAATGGCTTGATTAAACTGCTTTCTGCTGGGTTTCTCTACTGTAAACTTACTATCTTTCCCTTTGTAGTTAATAAGCACCTTGGGGGGACGCCTGGGTGGCTCAGTCGGTTAAGCATCTGCCTTCAGCTCAGGTCATGATCCCAGGGTCCTGGGATCGAGCCCCACATCGGGCTCTGTGCTCAGCAGGGAGCCTGCTTCTCCCTCTCCCTCTGCTTGCCTGTCTGCCTACTTGTGATCTCTCTCTCTCTCTCTCTGGCAAATAAATAAATAAAATCTTTAAAAAAAAAAATAAGCACCTTGGGTAGTGGGAAATATTTTGACACTGTGCAAATCCTTTTTCTCCTCAAATTTTCACTCACTAATTTTAGCATCTATCAGTTGTTTGTGTCTGAAACAACTATTACTGTGGTGTTTGCCTAAACGGCCACTTTCTATGTCCCTCTTTCCTTCTACATTTAACAACTGGAATTCTACCGTAAGGAAGAGCTGTCCCTTCTTCCCCAAGAAAAGATGTTTTAAACAGAACAAAAATGCAATAACTATAAAAGAAAAAAATTGGTAAATAGCTCATTAAAATTATGAACTTCTCTTTGCTATATCATTAAGAAAGTAAGAAGCTATAGGCTAATGAAAGACATTCTTTCTCTATTTCTTTCTCTTTCCACACACACACACACACACACACACAGGCATACATACATGTTTACACACACTCACAAAGGACTTGTATTCAAAATATACATAAAATTCCTACAAATCAATATGAAAATGACTAAAAAAGACTAAAAAATGGACAAAAGATTTGAATAGACACTTCATAAGAGTATATCAATATGGGCAGTATCATATGAAAAGATGCTTACATCATGACTTATCAGAAAAATGAAAATTAAAATCACAACGAGATACTACTACACAGACATCAGAATGACTAAAGTTAAAATGATTAACAATAGCAAGTGATGGCCAGTTTGAGAAGTAACTATATCTTTCAGGGAGTGCAAATTAAGTCAGCCACTTCCACCCTTAAGTATATATCCAGGGAAAATATGAACATATGCCCACAAAAAAACTTGTACAAGAGTGTTCATAGAAGGTTTATTCATAATAGTCAAATACAGGGAACAACCCATCATCATGAGAATGAATAAAAAAAAGTGTGGTATGGTCACACAAGAAGTTTTCATAATGTGATCATATTCTGGCAGGGCTGCTAGAGACAGAATGATGTCTCTTCCTATGAACTCCCAAAGCAGGTCACCTGGATTTCTCTAGTGACATCTCACATCTTCTATCTTACTTATTCCTATTTTGATTTCATTTCCTTGGTGGATAACAGGTCATTTGAGGAGAACAATTATGTCTTTTTGTCATTATATTCCAATGAGTACAAGCATATTGATATATTGTAAATATCTGGTATCTGACTTAAATTTCAAAACTAGAAATTCATCCTTAGGGAATGACTGTAAAAGGACATAAAAATCTATGCATAATGATGTTCATTATAGACTAATTTAGTTGGGAGTCAAAAATTAGAAACATAACAGCTAATAGTAGGCAACAGGTTAAATAAATTATGGACAAAAGGGCTTGAGGGCCCTGAAAAGGGTGATCCATCTGCATGGCCTCACACACAATTCACAGATATGTCACTAATAGGCAGGACATTTCAGCGAAGGAAAAGAAAGGGTCTCATATCTTTAAAATTCAAGTGTATTTAATGAATAATGAGGACACACAAACTCACCTGAACTTTAACTTTTTGATGTGTAACAAAAATTCTTTTTTCTCTCAGTATCCTCTTTTTTTCTTTAGAGACAGGCAGCACTGGGAAAAGAGAAGGCAATCCTGAAACATCAGGATTTTCTTGGATAGCACAGTAACTTAGAAAACACACTCCATGACCACACCCTGTCACCTAGATTCCCCCCCCCCCCGCCCCCGCCCCACAACCAGTATAAGAGTAGAAAGGATACTGGAATAGTGTTGACCTTCCCAGGATGAGAGAGGCCAGGGTCACTGATGTTCAGGGAGAAACTGGTCTCTAATTCACAGCAGGTTCTTGGGGCCACAGTTCTGGAAATGCTGTGGTTATGAAACATGTGACTGACCTTCAGGAGCTTCCAAGGGGGAACCTTCCAGGAGGGAATCCTACTCCTGGGACCTTATCAGGTCTTCCCAGAAGCCTGCCTTGAGGCCGATTGCAGCTTCAAAATATCTCATCTCAAGATCAAGTCTGTGTCATCTTGCTGTGATTCTCCATTCTTCCATTCTAAGGCTCAGGATCTGACTTCCCTCTTTTATCCGCGGCAGAGGACGGACAGGGCGGAGGATCCGCGGAGCCTAGAGCCATGAGTTCCAGTGACAACCCACACGGCCACACAACCGTCGCTCACCCATAAGCCACGAAGTTAATTAAATAAGCACAATCAAGTATCTGATACACAAGCGCAGACGCCGTCATGGAGACACGCTGTCACAGTGTCACATACACACAGACTCACACACGTCTCTCATAGGAACACAAATCTCTGCTGTTCACGTAGACACAGGCCTGAGACTCCGGGCTCCACACGCCCTGTCAGTTCCCAGATTCTCCTCGCCTGGAGAGCCTCTCACCCCATCCAAGGATTCCCGTCGGGCTCCGGTCAGAAACTGTGGATGCCTCGGCTGATTTTTATCTTTGGATAGGTCCTACTCACCACGTAGTGACCACAGCTGCTCGGACACCGGAAAAGGACCCAGGGGTCGAGGTGGATACGAGCCCGGTGGCTTCTGGGAAATGCAGTCCCGCCGGCTGGGAGCCGGAGATGCGGTCGCTAGTGCTCGGAGTGCGCAGGCGCAGGCGTGTGCCCTCGGGGCGCAGAGGATGAGCAGACCTGTGGAGGACCGTATTCTCAGGTGGTTCTACACGGGTGAGGGAAGCGAGTGGAATGTGAGTCCAGGCTGTAGAAAACAGAGCAAGGGTAGCGGACGCCAGAGCCTCGACCCTGCATGCGGGAAGTGGAGGTAGCGGGCTCCTGGGTACAGTGGTTCCGTAGATGCGAGTTCTGTGAGGGGACCAGAACTTCTGTCTTTCGCACCCCAGGGTAGCACCAGCGCCTGGAGTAGAGCCAGGAGCACAGCAGGTGTTAGGTATGCATTTATTTTATTTTTAAAAATACTTTATGTATTTATTTGAGAGTGAAAGAGCGCGAGCTTGAGCGGGGGGAGGGGCAGAGGGCGAGAGAGAAGCAGACTCCCCGCTGAGCAGGGAGCCCCAAGCGGGGCTGGATCCCAGGACCCTGGGATCAAGACCTGAGCCGAAGGGAGACGCTTAACCGACTAAGCCGCCCAGGCGTCCCTATGCATTTGTTTTAAAGAAACAGTGACTCGGCAGGTATAGGTGTGTTTGGGTTTTCATTCTTTGTGACACCGTGGAACCCATTGTGTGTCTGTAACTGGGGGGGGGGGGGTATTGTGTTCCTGGTTGTGATTTGTTTCAGAGTTTGTTCTCTGGATGTGATAGTGCCTTGTATGTCAGATTTTGAGGTTATATAAAATTTACTAAGCCCTGTTCCTCCTCACACCTACATTCCAACCCCCAGATTCTTCATGCCCAGTAAGTTCTTTCCATTAACAATGAGTCTCGGTGACTTTTGTCCAAGACACATCCTAGAAGGGCTGACTCATTCATGAGGGACAATGGCAAAATGCCTAGGGCCCACAATACTTTTGGAGGCACACAAAAAGTCTTGCATTTATTTATTTATTGTTATTTTTTTTAAGTTTTTAAAGTCATAATTAAGCAAATGTTTGTCAAAGAAACGTTAAGATTTAATTTATTATTATTACTATACCTAAACAATCATAAAATACAATCTTTTTTTAAAGATTTTATTTATTTATTTGAGAGAGAGAATGAGAGACAGAGAGCACGAGAGGGGAGAGGGTCAGAGGGAGAAGCAGACCCCCCCGCTGAGCAGGGAGCCCGATGTGGGACTCGATCCCGGGACTCCAGGATCATGACCCGAGCGGAAGGCAGTCGCTTAACCAACTGAGCCACCCAGGCGCCCCCATAAAATACAATCTTTCTTCTCTTTTTTTTATGGAAGAAGGGGCCCATGAAAGTCATAATGCAGCCCGGCATCTTAGTCAAATCAAACCAGATTTCTATCCATCTTAATACCTCTTCCACCTCCCCATTGGGACTTGGGAATACAGCACCATACCCTCCGACTTTAGGTGCATCTGCCTGTGGACTCTGAGCTTCTCTCATGAGAGCCCCTCCATGGCCCCAGTATGGAGTGCAACATTTCCTTCCCCAGCTGCCTGAGTACCTTGAAAGTGAAGTTTGGAACATGTTTTTCAGTCTCCTAAAATTTTTTTCTTTCCCAGACTCTTGGGGAATAGGCAATAAAAAGTTTGAGTGCCTTTGTGACTGTGTATGGAATTATATAATATGATGTATTTTTTTGAGGCCTATTAGATTGTGACTTTAGCTATGAGATTATATGTTTTTATCTGTATGACTTAAAA
This sequence comes from Neomonachus schauinslandi, assembly GCF_002201575.2. NCBI lineage: Eukaryota > Metazoa > Chordata > Mammalia > Carnivora > Phocidae > Neomonachus > Neomonachus schauinslandi. The sequence continues at coordinate 10,911,144 of NC_058418.1, read as the reverse complement.
TTTATGTGATATTTTGAAAGATATGCTTTTCTTATGTGTGCGTTCTGTAGATACTGTAAATGTGAATCCCGGTGTGAACAGACTTGTGTGAGAAGCTGCATGACTTTGAGCTGGCTATGTATGATTTTGATTATATGATTATAAAATCCTGTGATATTAAGACTGTGTATATTTGTGAGTGACCATAAACCTTCTTACTCTTCTCAGCAATAAAATAAAGAGAGGAATATTACATCTTTTCGGAGCAATAACTTTTTTTTTTTAAAGATTTTATTTATTTATTTGAGACAGAGAGAATGAGAGACAGAGAGCATGAGAGGGAGGAGGGTCAGAGGGAGAATCAGACTCCCCGCCGAGCAGGGAGCCTGATGCGGGACTCGATCCCGGGACTCCAGGATCATGACCTGAGCCGAAGGCAGTCGCTTAACCAACTGAGCCACCCAGGTGCCCCGGAGCAATAACTTTAAGATTTGGGTAGGAGAGGATTTGTCATTTATCTGTCAAATCATTTGGATATTTTATGTTCAGATAGATTTTTTTCAAGGGGAAGAATACAAATCAGCATATCTTTCACAAAAGAGGGAATTCATAGTCACATGCTCTGTATGCAAGAGGTTGCAGCTTTTGTGTCTGTCTTCCGTCCCAGAGGTAAGCTTCCATTCTCCTAAGCTGTGAAGGAATTTTTATAGGTAAGTTTGAAAAGTCCTGGACTAAAGACATAATTTATACATAGAGAGGCAGTTTGGCTTAGAGCAGATAAGTAGGACTAGGATTAGGGAGTCATGTCCTGAATTCTGTGTCAGGCATCATTGTTATTTCTATTTGCTGAAGAGAAAACTGATTCAGAGAAGACTGCCTGTTTAAGACCATTCAATTTGTCAACAGAGAACTACTTGCCATACTTCAAATTATAGGTAATTAATACATTGTTACCAGTAATCCAGTGAAATGCAAAATTAGAGTTTTAGTTCCTGTGTAAGGCCTTATCACAATTAAAAAATGTTAACTTTGAATGGCAAAGTGGTCATTATCAGTGATAATAGTTTTATTTTGGTGCTCTCTTTCTTTACATTGACTTTTAAAGTTATATTTCCTTCAATTTTTAATAAAATACTAAATACCTCAGTATGCATTTCTGTAGGCTGTAGTTCCTATAGTGCCTATAACTGTCCACTGTGAGTTGGGTTCTCTCAGACCCACCAAGTCATAACCGCCCACTGTAGACAAAAGTGGTACATCTGGAATCAAGCATTATCAGGACCAGAGTGCACAAGCAGGTCACATGAATATGTAACCCAGGCTCCATTTCATTCACCATGGTTGCATCAGTACCTCTCCCTCAGCTCATATATGTATGTATGGCTTCATGGGGGATCATCTATGACCAGCTGATAGAGGAGGAAAAATTTGATTCACATATTCATCCATTCAGTATGCAAGCCAGAAATGGATGGACAGTACACTATAGCGCCATTCAGGAGTGGCCCTGAAAATTCTCCCAGTGGAGTAAGAATTTTATCAGTATATCAGGGCTCCTGGGTGGCTCAGTTGTTAAGTGTCTGCCTTCGGCTCAGGTCATGGTCCCAGGGTCCTGGGATCGAGCCCCACGTCGGGCTCCCTGCTCAGCAGGAAACCTACTTCTCCCTCTCCCACTCCCCCTGCTTGTGTTCCTGCTCTCACTATCCCTCTCTCTGTCAAATAAATAAATAAAATCTTAAAAAAAAATAATTTTATCAGTATATCTGGTAATTCCCTTTGTGTGAAAGGAAAAGTGACCTAAAGTTAGAATATATATGGCCTCATGTGCAGTGGTGCATGGATTGTCAATTAGTAAGGTATCTGAGAAGAACAAGATTGGAAGATCAAGGAAAAGGAGACCTGGGGTGGAGGGATGTGGAGAGAAATGGTAGTAGGCATGAAGTGTATGTAAACAATTTTGTATTTTACATTAAAACCCACAGAGAGCATGTACTGTGAATGAGACAGTACATCAGGTAGACAAAATGATGTGGTCAGTTAATATCATCTATTCTTTGTCATTGTTTTCCTAATTGTGGCACGATGGTGGCAGGGATAGAAGTTACCCATGGGCCAAACAGCATGGGCTTTCATTTACCAAAGTTGATGTAGCTATTAGTGCCACAAAATATTCAGCTTGCTAACAACAGAGACAAATTCAGAGTCCCAGATATGGCACAGTCCCTCAAGGAGACCAACCAACCATTTGATGGCAAGGCAGAACTACTTCCACACTGGACAGAATTAACACATATTCTGATAATGGATTTACCTTTCCTGTCCTCAGGGCTTCAGCTAGTACTAGCATATGAAGGCTTACAGAGCTTTTGACCATTGTCATGGACCCCAATAACATTCCATCCAACCAGGAACCTACTTTGCGGGAAAGGAGATGCAGGAGTTGGCCCAGGACCATAGGTTCCATTGTATTATATATTGTACCAACAAAAAGCTGCCAACCTGATAAAGCATCAGAAGGCCTTTTGAGGACACAGCTAAAATGCCAAGTTGGAGGATATACTTTACAAGAATGGAGTGCCATCCTCCAGGATACAGTACATCCTTGGAATAAAAATTTAGTGAAAAATATAAATTTATAGATTCAAGAAGTTCAGGGAACTCTAAGAAGGATAAATAACAAAACAAACTACAGGGAGACACAACATAATAAAACTGTCTTAAAGCAAATATAAAGAGAATTGTGAAAGAAGCTATATAAATAGGACACATTACATAAGGGGGAAATGATACAAATGATTGCTGACTTTTCATTAAAAAATTGAAAGACTGAAGACAATGGAGTAACATAATTAAAGGGCCAAAAGAAAAGAAATAAGAAAGAATAACCCCAAATTATTCATCCAGTAAAAATATCCTCCAACAATGAAAGCAAAATGAAGATACTTTTAGATTAAAAAAAAAGTTAAGAGAATTTATCATCAGAAGACCTTAACTACAGGGAATGCTAATGGAATTTCTGCAGGTTGAAGGGAAGATATCAAATGAAAACATAGATTGTTGTGATGAGCACTGGGTGTTATACATAACTAATGAATCATTGAACACTACATCAAAAACTAATGATGAACTATATGTTGGCTAACTGAACATAATTAAAAAAAACCAGATTGTTAGGAAGAAAAGAAGTGTGCACAAAATAGTAAATATGTGGGCTTTTTCTTTCTCAGTGTCTTTAAAACACATGACTGTTTAAACAAAACTCTAACATTTTGTTGTGTGATTTAAAGCATATATAAATGTAATATATGCAATAAGTTCAATATAAAGCATAAAAGTAAATGGAACATTACAGGCACAGCTGAGATGTACTAAGCCCACTACAGCCAATCTCCCCCATGGATTACAACCAAAAACTCTGGATAAAATACAAAGAGCAACTACCTGAGGACTTTGTAAAGCAGATAATAGCAGGCAGATTAAGGAGAGAATCAAAACTTGAAGATCAATTAGTATGGTGAGGTGAATTTCCTTCTATTTGCTTATTTATTTTGCCCCTTCTTTTATCTCCTGACTTTGAACTGACGGTTGGGAATCCCCCTTTTCTTCTGTTCTACACCCGCCCTCCATTCCTGGTGCCTGCCCAAGGTCAGCACCAGTGATGGAACTGCACTGATGTCAGTGCATATGAAATCCTGAGTTAAAACCCATTTCTCTAGATACAGGAACTGAGAAAAGAGCTTGTGTTATGTAGAGTGTGGGGAGGAATGGTCATTATATATCTAACTTTCTTTCACCACTGTAAGTCAAGGGTGGCCCAGTAGTACAGAAGTATGTGATAGGGTGGCTAAAACTCTGAGAGAATCTCATCTTTTGGGTCAAAGAAACTTGGAAAGAGGGCCCTTACAATCCAAAGTGTGAGAGGAGATTCAAAAGAGGACATTGCTAAAGAAGGAGATACTCAGGTTCTATGGATGAACTGATACAATTTCCAGGCTCACCCCTAAGCTGCACATTCACAGCATACCCAAAGAAGTGTAGAAAAGACATTGCTCAGAACTCAACTAATTTCTGGGGTGCCTGGGTGACTTAATCAGTTAAGTGTCTAATTTCAGCTCAGGTCATAATCTCAGGGTCCTGGGATGGAATCTGGCACCGGCCTCCACACTCAGCAGGGAGTCTGCTTATCCCTCTCCCGGTCCCTCAGCCCCTCCCCACATTCATGCTCTCGCTCTCAAATAAATTAATTAATTTAATTAAATAAAAAAAAGAACTCACTAATTTCTGAATGGCTCAATGAATGACAGACCCAAACAATATATCCAGGGTTTTGGAACCAACACATACAGAAAGTGAGGCATAATTTGTGATTTGAACCTAACCCAGTTGATTGTCTGCTGAAACAAAAAATCAATATACTCCAACGATCTTAATAGGAACCACAGTCTTATAATGTTATATTAAAAATGTCCAGGATATAGGGCGCCTGGGTGGCTCAGTTGGTTAAGCAACTGCCTTCGGCTCAGGTCATGGTCCTGGAGTCCCGGGATCGAGTCCCGCATCGGGCTCCCTGCTCGGCAGGGAGTCTGCTTCTCCTTCTGACCCTCCCCCCTCTCATGTGCTCTCTCTCTCTCATTCTCTCTCTCAAATAAATAAATAAAATCTTTAAAAAAAAAAATGTCCAGGATATAGTCCAGAATTACTTGATACACAGAACCCAGAAATATCTGACCAACTTCAAGAGAAAAGACAGCCAAGAGTTATCAACCCCTAAATATATCAGATGTTTGAATTACAAGGCAAAGATTATTTTATTACAGTAATAAAGCCGGTATTATCACCATTCTCCATGAAGTATAGGTAAACACTCTTGAAATGAATGGAAATATAAACGTTCTCAGGAGAGAAATAGAAACTATAAAAACAACCAAATTGAAATTTTAGAACTTTAAAATACAATAACTAAAATTTAAAAATTCAATGAAGGGGCATAAAAGCAGAGTAGAGATGACAAAGGCAGTTCAGTAAACTTTAAAAGTGATCAGTAGAAAGTATCCAGTCTGAAGTAGGGAAAGAAAAATTAGAAAAAACTCCACTGAGCCTCAGTGACCTTTGGGTCAATATCAAAAAGCCTAATATTTGTGTTATGTCATTGGAATTCCAGAAGGAGAGAAGAAAGAGGAATAAGAGAAAGTTTGGAGAAATAATAGTTGAAAATTCCAATTTGGTAAAAGACATACGTTTTTCAGATTCAAGAAGCTCAATAAAACCCAAACATGTTAAAATCAAAATCATCAGACTTATCATAGTTAAACTATAAAAGTCCAAAGGTGAACTTTTAAAATGCTTAAAAACATGTAGAAAAAATTATACATTATAAATAGGAGAACAATGTTTCACATCACTGTGTATTTTGAGTTAAAAACCATGTATGTGAGAAGACAGTGGAGCAACATCTTAAATGTGCTGAAAGAAATGAATTGTCAAGCCAGGAAAAAAACTCAAAAGTGAAGACAAAATAGACATTTTCAGATGAAGGAAAACTAAGAGAATTCATCACCAGCAGACCTACTCTAAAGGAAATGTTGAGAAATGATAGCACATGAAAAATCTCAGGAAGCAACAGAAATGCTAAATATTTAAGTAAATATAATACAGTATTTCCCCTTTTAAGTTCTTTAACATATGCATGATGTTTGAATAAAAAATCATAATGTCTGCTTGGTTTTTCAATGTACATAGATACAATACATATGACCACTATAACATAGAGGGGGATGAGAAAAGGACTTGGATAGTTGTAAGGCTTCCATGTTTTTGTTCTTGTTGTTTGTTTTTGTTTTGTTTTAGTGCCAGGAATTTAAGCAGAGACTTGAAGTGGAACCAATTGACTCATAACAGTAGTAAATACAAAGTAAAGCAATGATCTTGACTTGAGCTGTCTGGTTCAGTTTTCTGGCAGAATGTCACACACAAGCGTGGTCACTGGAAACAATGGTTTTCTGGCTGTCACTTGTAGCATGGTAGAATCATGTTAGGGAGGGGATGGAAAAAGTGAGCACCACTTCTTACCATGTTCTCCCTCACCCTGCTGGTCTCCCTTGGCCCCTGTGTTGGATACCGCAGAGATCACTCACCAGTCAACCCAGGACACACCCAACAATCACTCTGTCCTCCAACTACAGCCAGACTTGCCTCCATAGCAGTACCTGTGGCTATAGTCTGGACTCCTGTGCAGGAATCTGGCTTTGCCAGTGGCAGCTGGAGAGGGTAGTAGGACCTCCTGCTGAATGAAGGCAATTGAGTGAATGAATGGGTGAGCTGCAGGAGTCACTTGCAAAGGGACCAGGAATGATAAATTAACAAAAACTCATTCAGGCAGATGCTTTTGACATCTAACTCCCAAACCTGCCTGCTGCATGAGGGGAAGACATCTCCCATGGGCAAGAAGTCAGTGGGGTAGGGGCCAGGGCTTCAAGGTACAAGACTCCTGGTTCTTCCTTCTCTCAACCACCCCCTCTACTCTCACTCCCACACCTTGTGCTCCTCCTCCCCCTCCCACTCCCCTCCTCCTCCTCTTTCCCTCCTCCTCCTCCTTCTTCAATGCCCTGCTGTCTTTTGATGTTTATCTTGCCCTCTTGCCTGTGTCATTCTCATAGTCCAAGCTGTCAGGGTCAGATGACTTCCTGTCTCTATGTTTCTTTTTCTTCTTTCTTTTTCTAGAAGAATTCCTCATGGGGTTGGGCTTCTCAAACTCTGCTGACTTTGCCTCCTCCTTCCCCTCTTCCTCATAAGGTATCAGAGAATATTTGGTGCCTCCTGGTTGCATAAAATAATCCTTTGCAAAGTGGCCTTTATAGCCACACTTCTTGCAGGTAGTGTTCAGGACAGCCTCAAGGGTGATCTGTCCAGTGTAATCCTGGAAGGACCACCTCCACATCTCTTCTTTGTCTTTTTTTTTTTTTTTAAGATTTTATTTATTTATTTGTCAGAGAGAGAGAGAGCACAAGCAGGGGGAGCAGCAGGCAGAGGGAGAAGCAGGCTCCCCACTGAGCAAGGAGCCCAATGAGGGACTCGATCCCAGGACCCTGAGATCATGACCTGAGCCAAAGGCAGACGTTTAACTGACTGAGCCATCCAGGCATCCCTCCACTTCTCTTCTTGCTCAGCGATAACATTGTTGGGGTCGAGGTCTTTCTTAGTCCCTTGGTTGATGACTTTCATGGAGAGGGATACTTTTATCCTATCATTTTTCATCGCTTGGCCAATAAGCTTCACCCACACTTTGTCTCTGACATCTATTTCAGAGGGCTTTTCCATGCGACAGGATGACATGTGAGTTTCTGACAGCATGGGATTTTGATAAAGCCTCCGTAGTCTGTCACCATACGAACCTCTCCTTGGAAAATAGTGTAGAGAGCAGGCAAGTTCTCAATGGCCTTGGGTCTTCCTGAATTCATCCTTAATGTTCTATGGCTCCTCCATTTCTCTTCTGCTAAAGCTAATTCAGGTGTCTCTGTGTCAACTCTGGGTCTCCCAAGGCTTTTGTGTTTTATGTCAAGTCATAAAATATTTACTCAAAGTAGTCCACAAAAAGTTACATATATGTATATATACATGTAAAGTTTCCCAGATCAACACTAAAACAAGCAAACAGGAAACAAAAAAACCAAACCAAAATAATAAAGCTTTAAAGACAATATGTAAATAAATATGGAATACTCAAAAATATACAAACAATCCAAAAGAAGACAGAAAATGTGAAAAATAGGAACAGAAAAAGACAAAGTAATAAAATGGTAACCTAAATCAAACCATATCAATAATTAAATGTAAAGTCTAAACACCGTGAGTAAAGACAATGTTTGTCACGTTGTTTATAAAAAGATGACCCAACTATATGCTGTCTTCAGGAAAATCACTTTAAATATAATGATATAGAGAGATTGAAAATAAAATAAAAAATGTGCACATGAAGACATGAATCAGAAGATAGCTGACACAAGTGTTGGCTTGAGTGTGGAAAATTGGAACTCTTGTGCATGTTAGAATGTAAAAGGTACTGCTTCTGTGGAAAATGGTATGGCAACTCCTCAAAAAATTAAACATAGACTTACCATTTGATTAATCAATTCCACCTTTAGTATATAAACTAAAGAATTTAAAGCAGGGACTCAGATATTTGTACACCAATGTTCATAGCAGCATTATTCGCAGAAGCCCATAAAGGTGGAAATAACCCAAATTTCTGTCAATGGATGAATGGATAAACAAATTGTGGTGAATACATACAATAGAATATTATTCAGCCTTAAAAAGGAATGAAATTCTGGTACATGCTAAAATATGGATGAATCTTGAAGTCATTATGCTAAATGAAATAAGCCAGACACAAAAGGGCAAATGTTGCATGATTCCACTTATATGAGGTACTTAAAATAGTCAAATAGGCACAGAATGTACAGTGCTTACCACGGGCCGGGGGGGAGGGAGGATGGAAAGTTATTGTTTAATGGGTACAGATTTCAGTATGAGAAAATGAAAAATTTGAAGATCGATAGTAGTGCTGGTTGCACAATAGTGTGAATATACTTAATGCTACTGAATTTTGCACTTAAAAATGGATAAATAGTAGGGGCGCCTGGGTGGCTCAGTTGGTTAAGTATCCAACTCTTGATTTAGGTTCAGGTCCATGATCTCAGGGTTGTGAGATTGAGCCCTGCATTGGGCTCTGCACTGAGTGTGGAATCTGTTTAACATTCTCTTTCTTCCTCTCCCTCTGCCCCTCCCCCCCCTGCTCGCTCGCTAGCTCTCTCTCTCTCTCAAAAATAAAAAAAAATGGGTAAATAGTAAATTTTATGTTAGATGTATTTTGCCACAACAAAAAAATATAAATGATGTGCTTACGTTAGTATCAGATGATCTAGACTACAGAATGAGGAAAATTAGTGGCGATAAAGTTGAATATTACACAATTATAGAGGATCAATTCTCTAAGAAGACCTAACAATCCCAAATGTGTTTTATTTAACAACATAGCTGCAAGATAAATGAAGCAAAATGATCGAAATTGAAAGGAGAAATAGATAAGTACAAAATTAGAAACTGAAAGTAAAAAACAACACTATACTAGCATTAAAAAATGAAATATTCCTAGAAGACAGTCTCTTCAACAAATGGTGTTGGGAAAATTGGATAGCTACATGCAAAAGAATGAAACTGGACCACTTTATTACAGCACCACAAAAATAAATTCAAAATGGATGAAAGACCTAAATGTGAGGCACAAATCTATCAAAATCCTAGAGAACACAGGAAGCAGCCTCTTTGTGGCTGCAGCAATTACTTGCTAGACATGTCTCCAGAGGCAAGGGAAACAAAGCAAAAATGAACTATTGGGACTTTATCAGGATAAAAAGCTTTTTTTTTTTTAAGATTTTATTTATTTGCGAGAGAGAGAATGAGAGACAGAGAGCATGAGAGGGAGGAGGGTCAGAGGGAGAAGCAGACTCCCTGCTGAGCAGGGAGCCTGATGTGGGACTTGATCCCGGGACTCCAGGATCATGACCTGAGCCGAAGGCAGTCACTTAGCCAACTGAGCCACCCAGGCGCCCCAGGATAAAAAGCTTTTGCACAGCAAAGGAAACAACCAACAAAACTAAAAGGTAACCTACAGAATGGGAGAAGATATTTGCAAATGACATACCAGATAAAGGGTTAGTATCTATAATGAACTTATCAAACTCACCACCCCAAAACCAAATAATCCACTCAAGGAATGGGCAGAAGACATGAACAGACATTTCTCCAAAGAAGACATACAAAAGACATGAAAAAATGCTCAACATCATTCATCATCAGGGAAATACAAATCAAAACTACAATGAGATGCCACCTCACACATGTCAGAATGGCTAAAACTAACAACACAGGAAAGAACAGCTGTTGGTGAGGATACAGAGAAAGGGGAACCCTTTTATACTGTTGATGGGAATGCAAACTGCTGCAGCCACTCTGGGAAAAAGTATGGAGCTTCCTCAGAAAGTTAAAAATAGAACTACCCTATGAACAAGCAATTGCACTACTATTTCTCCAAAGGATACAAAAACAGTGATTTGAAGGGGCACGTGCACCCCGATGTTTATAGCAGCAATGTCCACAATAGCCAAAATATGGAAGAGTTCAGATGTCCATCAACAGATGAATGGATAAAGAAGATGTGGTATATATATACAATGGAATATTACTCAGCCATCAAAAAGAATGAAATCTTGCCATTTGCCATTATGTGGATGGAACTAGAGGGTATTATGCTAAGCAAAATAAATTAGAGAAAGAAAAATACCATATGATTTTACTCATATGTGGAATTTAAGAGACAAAACAGATGAACATAAGGGAAGGGAAGGAAAAATAAGATAAAAACAGAGAGAGAGGCAAACCATAAGAGACTCTTAACTATAAGAAACTGAGGGTTGCTGGAGTTGAGGTGGATGGGGGGATGGGGTAAGTGGATGATGGACATCAAGGAGGGCACTTGATGTAATGAGCACTGGGTGTTATATGCAACTGATGAATCACTAAATTCTACCCCTGAAAGTAATAATACACTATATTTTAACTAAATTGAATTTAAATAAACAATTTTTTAAAAATGAAATATTCACAAAAAATTATGTAGCTACTCTGGCCACAAGGGGGTGAGCATAACACCCCATTTTCTCAGTTTGGGGTACACAGTGACTTCCCTTCCAAAGAGTACAATATGGAAAGGGGGAAAGAAGAGAAACTTTATAATGGGGAAACCTGACAAACCCTACCTCATCTGGATGATCAAGGTCAACATTAATAGTCATAAATCATAGGGCGCCTGGGTGGCTCAGTTGGTTAAGCGACTGCCTTCAGCTCAGGTCATGATCCTGGAGTCCCGGGATCAAGTCCCACATCGGGCTCCCTGCTCAGTAGGGGGTCTGCTTCTCCCTCTGATCCTCTCCCCTCTCGTGCTCTCTGTCTCTCATTCTCTCTCTCTCAAATAAATAAATAAAATCTTTAAAAAAAAAAGTCATAAATCATGTTGATTGTACATCCTTGCTATGATGTGATAAAGAGGCATTTTACTTCTGTGATAGGCTGAAAGAAGAAAAAAAAAAACCCTGCCAACCAAGAATACTTTATCTGACAAGGATATCCTTCAGAAATGAAAGAGAAAGACTTTCCCAGACAAACAAAGACTGAAGGAATTCATCACCATTAGACCTGCATCGAAAATGCTAAAAAGAGTTCTTCAAGCTGAAATAAAATGATGCTACCTAGTAACATATGAAAAAATATGAAAATATACAACACACTGGCAAAGGTAAATGTATAGTCAAATTCAGAATACTCCAATATCTTAGCATGGTGGTGTGTTAACCCCTTAACTATAGTATAAAGGTTAAAGGACAAGAGTATAAGAATAACTGTAGATACTATAATTTGTTAATGAATACAAAATATAAGAGGTAAATTGTGACATTAAAACATAAAAGTGGGGGGAAGGGTTAAGTATTTGAATATGACCAAATTAAGTTGTTACCTGTTTAATATAGACTGTTCTAAGATGTTTTATGTAAGCCTAATAGTAACCACAAAGCAAAAGTCTATAGTTGATTTGCAAAAGATAAAAAAGGAATCAGAACATACCACTACAGAAAAATGACCAATTCTTGAAAGAAGGTAGCAAAAGAGGAAGAAAGGAATAGTCCACTACAAAATAACCAGAAAAAATAAAATGGCATTAGTAAGTCCTTATCCTATCAATAATTACTCTAGATGTAAATGGATTGAATTATCCAATGAGAAGGCCTAGAGAGGCCAGATGGGTTTTTTTTTTTTTTTTAATGATCAAACAACATGCTGTGTAGGAGACTCACTTCAGCTTTAAGGACACACATAGGATCAAAATGATGGCTGGAAAAAGATATTCCATGCAAGTTGAAACCAAAAGAGCAGGGGTAGCTTTACTTATATCAGACAAAATGGATTTTAAGCCAAAACGAGAACAAGAGATAAATAAGGTCATTATATAATGAAAAAGGGGTCAATTCGTCAAGAAGATGTAACAGTCATAAATATCTACACACCAAACATTGGAGCACCTAACTATATTAAGCAAATAAGATCTGGAGAGAGAAATAGGTAACAGTGCAACAATGGATAGATTATGCTGACAGAATGTTAACAAGGAAATGTTGGATTTGAATCATATGTTAGACCAAATGGCCTTAGCTGATATAAATAGAACATTCCATCCAGCTGTAGCAGAATACACATTCTTCTCAGGCACACATAGAACATTCTCCAAAATAGTTCATATGATAGACCACAAAATAAGTCTTAGTAAGTTTAATAAAAGTGAAATCATATCAAGTATCTCTTCTGGCCACAATAGTATGAAACTAGAAATCAGTAACAGGTGGAAAGCTGGAAGATCTACAAATATGTGGAAATTAAACTACATACTCTTGAACAACTAATGGGTCAAAGAAGAAATCAAAAGGGAATCAAAATATATCTTGAAACAAGTGAAAATAGAAACAACATACCAAAACCTATGGGATGCTACAAAAGCAGTTTAAAGAGGGAAGCTTATAGCAACAAACCTCTAGATTAAGAAAATAAAATGATCTCACACAACCTAACTTCACACCTGAAGGAACTAGAAAAAGAAGAAACTAAGCCCAAAGTAGAAAAAAGGAGGAGAAAACAAAGATTAGAGCATAAATAAGTGAAATAGAGACCAGAAAAACAATAGAAAATATCAGTGAAACTAAGAGCTGTTTTTTTAAAAAGATAAAACTGACAAATCTTTAGATTAAGAAAAAAATACTGATATAAAGTCAAAAAGGAAAGAGGAGACATTACAACTGATACCACAGAAATTCATAGAATCATAAGTAACTAGTATAACCAATTACATGCAAACAAATTAGATATCCCAAGAAGAAAGGGATAAATTTCTAGAAACATACAACCTACCAAGACTGAATCAGAAAGAAATAGAAAATCTAAACAAACCAATAACAAATAAGGGGAAAAAAGGAAAAAAAAAACCAACAACCCTCTCCCCCCAAATCCAACACAGCTCAGGACCAGATGGTTTCACTAGTAATGTCTAACAAACATTTATTTTATTTATTTTTTTTAAAAGATTTTATTTATTTATTTGAGAGAGAGAGAATGAGAGACAGAGAGCACGAGAGGGAAGGGGATCAGAGGGAGAAGCAGACCCCCCGCTGAGCAGGGAGCCCGATGCGGGACTCGATCCCGGGACTCCAGGATCATGACCTGAGCTGAAGGCAGTCGCCCAACCAACTGAGCCACCCAGGCGCCCTCTAACAAACATTTAATGAAGAATTAATACTAATCCTTCTCAAACTCTTCCAAAAGTTGAAGAGAGAGGATCACTTCCAAACTCATTTTATAGGGAAGGCCAGCACTACCCTGATTCCAAAGCCAGATAGGGACACTACAATCACAGAAAACTATAGACAAATGTTATTGATGAATATGGATGCAAAAATTCTCAACAAAATATCAGCAAACTAATTTCAACAGCACTTTATAAAGATTATACACCATGACTAAGTGGGATTTATCCCTGGGATGCACAGATAATTCAACACATGCCAATTGATAAATGTGATACACCACATGAATAGAATGAAAAAGAAAAATCACACGATCATCTGAACAGAGGATCAAAAAACTTTAGAAAAAATACAACATCCTTTCATGATAAAAGCTCTCAACAAATCACATATAGATGGAATATACCTCAATATAATAGAGGCCATATACCTCAAACCCACAGCTACCATACTCAATGGTGAAAGGTTGAAAGCTTATCCTCTAAGATGAGGAATAAAACAATGTATCCCCTCTCACCATTCCTATTCAACATAATGCTGGAACACTCAGGTAAGATAAAGAAATAAAAGACACCAGATCAGAGAAGAAGTTTGTCTTTGTTTGCAGATGATACGATCTTATATACAGAAAATCCTGAAGACCCCACCAAAAAATAGTTAGAACTAATCAATGAATTCAGTAGGGTTGCATGTGGAAGGATCAACATATAGAAATAAATTGGGTGTCTATACACTAAAAAAGGGATATCTAAAAAAGAAAGAAAGGAATTCCATTCACAATAGCATCAAAAATAAAAATACTTAGGAATAAATTTAAACAAGGAGGTAAAAGACTTGTATACTGAAAATTATGACTTTGATGAGAGAAACTGAAGACAGAAATAGATAGAAAGATATCTTGTATACATGAAATAGAATTAATATTGTTAAAATGTTCCTACTACCCAAAGACATCTATAGATTCATTGCAAGCCCAGTCAAAATTCCAGTGGCATGTTTCACGGAAATAGAAATAAATAATCCTAAAATTTTGTATTGAAGCACAAAAGATGCCTAATAGCCAGAGCAATTAGAAGAAAGAAGAACAAAGCTGGAGGCATCACACTTCCTAATTTTAAACTATCCTACAAAGCTATAAGTAATTAAAACTGTATGATCCTGACATAAAAGTAGATAAAATGGAACAAAACTGAGAGCCCAGAAATAACCCCCTGCATATATAGTCAACTAATATTTAACAAAGGAGTGAAGAGCACTCAATTGGGAAAGGAAAGTCTCTTCAAAAAATGGTGTTGGGAAAACTGGATAAACACATGAAGAAAAATGAAATTGGACCTCTGTTATGCACCATTCACAAAAATTAACTCACAATGGATTAAGAACAAACATAAAACCTGATACCATAAAACTCCGAGGAAATAACATAGGGAAGAAATTCCTTGACATTGGAATGGGCAATGATTTTTTGGATATGACACCAAAAGCACAGGCAATAAAAGCAAAAATCAACAAGTGGGATTATGTCAAACTAAAAAGCCTCTGCACATCAGCGAAAGACAAATACCATATGATTTCACTCATATGTGGGATTTAAGAAACAAAACAAATGAACATGGTGGGAGGAGAACCAAACCAAGAAACAAACTCTTAACTATAGAGAACAAACTGATGTTTGCTAGAGGGGAGGTGGGCAGGAGGGATGGGTTAAATAGGTGATGGGTATTACGGAGGGCACTTGTGATGAGCACCGGGTGTTGTATGTAAGTGATGAATCACTAAATTCTATACTTGAAACTAATATTATACAGTATGTTACTTGGAATTTAAATAAAAACTTGGAAAAAAATTTAAAAGCTTCTGCACAGCAAAAGAAATAATTTTTTTTAATGAAAAGGCAACTTATGGAATGGGAGAAAATATTTGGAAACCATGTATCAGATAAGGAGTCAATACCCAAAATATATAAAGAATGCCTACAACTCAATAACAACAACAAAAACCAAATAATGCAATTTTTAAAAATGGGCAGAGGAACAAACAGACATTTTTCCAAAGAAGATATCCAAATGGCCAACAGGTACATAAAAAGATGCTCAACATGGCTAATTATCAGGGAAATCCAAACCAAAACCATAGTGAGATATCACCTCACACCTGTTAGAATGACTACCACAAAGAAGGCAGGAGATAACAAGTGTTGGTAAAGATGTGGAAGTAAAGCAACCCTCGTACACTGTTGGTGAGAATGTAAATTGGTTCAGCCACTATGGAAAACAGTACAGAGGTTCCTAAAAAAATTTAAAAATAGAATTACCATGATACAGCAATTCTACTATATCTGGAGATATAACCAAAGGAAATGAAAATAGGAGTTTGAAGAGATACATGTACTCCCATGTTTATTGCAGCATTATTTACAATAACCAAGATGTGGAAACAATCTACATGTCTGTCAACGAATGAATGAATGAAGAATTTGTGATATATATACAGTGGAACATTATTCAACCATGAGAAAGAAGGAAATGCTGCTGTTTGGAACAACATGGATGGCAACCTTGAGGGCATTATGCTAAGTGAGATAGACCAGAGAAAGACAAATATTGTATGATATCTCATATGTGGAATCTAAAAAAGGCAAACTCTTAAAAGCAGAGAATAGCATGATGGTTACTACAGGGTGGTGGTGGGGGGGGAATTGGGGATATGCTGTTTAAGGGTACAAATAGTAAATTAATAAATTCTATAGAGCTGGGCGCCTGGGTGGCTCAGTTGGTTAAGCGACTGCCTTTGGCTCAGGTCATGATCCTGGAGTCCTGGGATCGAGTCCCACATCGGGCTCCCTGCTCAGCGGGGAGTCTGCTTCTCCCTCTGACCCTCCCCACTCTCATGCTCTCTCTATCTCATTCTCTCTCTCAAATAAATAAATAAAATCTTTTAAAAAAAAAAGAAATTCTATAGAGCTAATGCATAGCATATTATAGTCAACAATACTATAAACTTCAAAGTTGCTAAAAGACTAGATCTTGTTTTCACCACAAAAAAAGAAATGATTAAGGCAGGTGATAGTAGTGTTACCTGAGGCTAAGATGGTAATCATATTGGAATATGTAAATGTATCAAATTAACGTGTTGTACACCTTAAATTTATACAATATATGTCAATTATATTTCAACTAAAAAGAGCAAAAGTTATATATGATTCCTTAATTTGAACTCCAAGAAGATTCTTTAAAGATCTTATTTATTTATTTGAGACAGAGAGAGTGAGAGAGAGTGGGGGGGGGGCGGGGAGAGGGAGAGGGAGAAGCAGACTCTCTGCTGAGTAGGGAGCCTGACTTGGGGCTTGATCCCAGGACCCTGATATCATGACCTGAGCAGATGCTTAACCGAAAGAGCCACCCAGGTGCCCCTCAAGAAGATTTTTTTTAAAGATACTGTATAGGGTGGACCCTATTCTATATTTTCTCCAATTCCCTGCCAATGCAAGAAAAAATTCCTAAAGTGAAGGAAAAGCGGGGAATTTTTCTCCTTCTGTTTTATATCCTGCTGGATGGTTGCATCTCCTTTTAAAAAATATTTTTAAAAAAAATTTTAGAGAGAGTGCGTGACCAGGGGAAGGGGGAGAGGGAGAAGAGAATCTCAAGTAGACTCCACGCTGAGGTGGGGGCCTGATCCCAAGACCCTGAGACCATGACCTGAGTCGTAACCAAGTCAGACGCTCAACCGACTGAGCCACCCTGGCGTTCCTGGTTGCATCTCTTTTTTAATGGGTTCTTGGTCACAGGTGAATCCAGGCCCATGTAATAAAGAACGTTCAGTGCAGCTCAGCGTGTCCCTTTTATGATCTCTATTTTTACCTAACACAAAGCAGCCTTTCTAATTATTTCCCTTTTGTTTTTCCAATTTCCAACTATGTCACGTATGAAAGGGAGCAGTGAGGACAAAAGGCAAGCCTAGTTCCACAGCACCCCAGGGCTTATTTAGACTCCACCTGCTAATTCAAAAGAGAAATTTCAGGTAGGCGGGAAGCTCAGGCCTGCAGAGGATTCTGGGATGTGTAGTCCAGACGCTTTCTGGGATCGGGGCACTTCCGCTCCAGGAGAGCGCAAAACTATTTGCTCCGCTTGAGAAGTGGGAGAGTATAATACAGTGCTCTGCGTGTTCGGAGGCATTTCGGCTACCGGAGGGCAAGAATGCGAAGCCCTCTCCTTTCGTGGACTCCGGGAAATTGGATTCAGGCAGTTGGTGTGGGAGCGGACTTTTCCTCCTCACGCGGGGGAGGGACAGCGGCTCGGGTTCCTCTCGGGAATGCTGGGAAATGTAGTCCAGGAGCCCCGCGTAGTTGGCGGTATTTCCGCTGCGGGAGGTTAAGATCGCGGCCTTCGTTTCTCTCTGGGAGGTGAGTGATTCCCCAGAACCCCGCGACCTCTTTTAAGTTTTTGACCTGGTTGTGGGATCAGCCGCGCCGGGCGCCGGGTCTCAGGGAGGAAAAGCCTCGGCCAGTGGTAGGGAGCGAGGTTGAGGGACGGGGGCGGCCGTTTGCCTGCCCCTCGCCGGAGCCTCTGCGTTTGGAGCAGTTGGCGGGTGTCCGGCTTGGAGGCGGACGCGGCTCCGCAGGGTTCGAGGGCCTCCGGGCTCCCCCCTGCCCAGCTCGCGGTCCCCTCCCCTTCCACACGCTCTGTCACCTCCTAGAACTTAATCTCTCTGTGCCTCAGTTTCCTTTGCTGGAAATGGGGATATTACCTACCTTACGCATTTGTCTTGAGAATTCATGGTGTATAGTACAAGTGAAATGTTTGGAGCAGTTCGGACGTGTGGCAAGGTGTTAGCTGTGAATATAAACACTAATAGTCAGAAAAGTTGCCTCTCTGGAAGCTCTTCCAAGTGCTACTGGCTCTTCTTATCCATGCAGGAAAGGAGGCTGTGCCCGGACTACTTCTGACTCATTTTTTAGAAAGAGAGCGTCACCCACAAGTATCTTCTGCGGTTTTTCCAGGGCCACAGACAAGATTGTAGTATCTCCGCCTCCTTTCCGCTGTCCTGACTTTTGAAAGAGGGCTCCTTGGCAGCAGAGCCCCACTGTGACCGTACTTAGCTTTCGTCTTCTTTTTCTGCGGTGGTAGAAGGTATTTCATTCATTAGCAACCGTTAAATAATTGGGAAAATATGTAGAACATGTACAGGACATGAGTGGTAGTCATAATGGTTACACCTTGAGTGCTAAGCGTCGTCCTGAGGGCTTTATAAAAAGTAACACAGAGGGCGCCTGGGTGGCTCGGTTGAGCAACTGCCTTCGGCTCACGTCATGATCCTGGAGTCCCGGGATCGAGTCCCGCATCGGGCTCCCTGCTCGGCGGGGAGTCTGCTTCTCCCTCTGACCCTTCCCCTCTCATGCTCTCTGTCTCCCATTCTCTCTCTCAGATAAATAAATAAAAAAATCTTTAAAAAAAAAAAAAGTAACACAGATAGTCTTCACAAAGCCCTATGAGGTGAATACTGTTACTGCCTCTATTTTACAGATGAGGAAACGGAGGCAGAGGAGCCTGTTACTTATCCTGTGTCACACTGCTAGTGGGTGAAGTGGATTTGAATCCAGGGTGTGTGTTTCTTATGTGTGTGGCTGTTCTTGGTCCCGATGTTGAAAGTCCCCAAATTGGAATTAGGAAACAAAATAGAAAAATAAGCTATATAAATATTTAACCACAGGAAACTGGCTGCAGAGAAGTCATTTGGGATCAAGTTATGGAAGTAGGTTGGAATTTTATTGTCGAGTATTTTGAAAGCAGGATTTATGAGTCTGGACTTCTTTATAAAATTTTGGAAGCTTTCTCATTTAATTTTATTTCAGACAGTATTTATAATTCATGTTCTCATTATGGAAGATATGCACACTCATAGTAGAGAATTCAGAAAATATATAAAGAAAAGCATTAAGAATAACTCCTAATACTAGAATATAGACAGTTTTTTTGGACATCTTAGTGCATTTCTGTTTAGCAGTTTTTAAATGTGTATTTATTTATTTTATGAAATTGTTATCCCAGTATTCATAGTTACTCCCTTAACTCTTTGCTATGGAAGTTTCCAAGCATACCCAAAATATAATGTAATGAACTCCTATGTAACAATCACCCTAATTCAATCCTTCCTAATTTTGTTGCTTCTCTGCTTTCCACGCACATATTTTTTTCTCCTTGAGTATTTTTTAAAAAATATTTATTTATTTGACAGAGAGAGACACAGTGGGAGAGGAAACACAAGCAGGGGGAGTGGAAGAGGGAGAAGCAGGCTTCCCTCCGAGCAGGGAGCCCGATGCGGGGCTCGATCCCAGGACCCTGGGATCATGACCTGAGCCGAAGGTAGATGCTTAACCGACTGAGCCACGCAGGCGCCCCCTACTTGAGTATTTTAAAAGATTTTATTTATTTGAGAGAGAGCAGGAGAAGGAGCAGAGGGAGAGAGAGAGAATCTCCAGCAGAGCCTGACTCAGGACTTGATCCCAGGACCCTGAGATCATGACTTGAGCAGAAACCAAGAGTCAGACACTTAACTGACTGAGCCACCCAGGCACCCCTCTCGTTGAGTATTTTAAAGCAAACCCGGATGTTGAGTCGGTGGGACTGAAAAACTAAGTATCACACATTGTTTATATGTGAAGACCAATGGAAGGGAGGCACCAGGACTGGTGTAACAAAATACCTTAGACTGGGTGGCTTAAGCAACAGAAATTTATTTTGTCACAGTTCTGGAGCTAGAAGTCATAGATCAGGGTGTTGGCAGGTTTAGTTTCTTCTGAGGCCTCTCTCCTCGTCTTATAGATGGCTGCCTTCTTGCTGTGTCCTCACATGGCCTTTACTCTGTGCAAATCCTTCTCCTGTCCCTTTGTGTGTCTAGATTTCCTCTTACTAGGACATTAGTCAGATTGGCTTAGGGCCCACCCTAAAGAACTCATTTTAAGTTAATCACCTCTTTAAATGCCCTATCTCCAAATATAATCACATTCTGAGGAACTGGGGTTTAGAACTTTAACATAAGAGTTTTAGGGGGTCAAAATTCAGTCCATCACAGAGATATTGGCAGCAACTCTAAGGTTTTCACTCTTGGCACCGAGGAGAATGTTACTTATAGGAGAAAGTTAGAAGGAGTTGCAGTTAGGAAAGATGATGGGTTGTCTTTGCTCCTTTGAGGTTGCTCTTGCCACTGGCATATAACTTTGATTTCTTTTCTCTCTCTTGCTGGCTGCAGGGACCACTGTTTCCTGGACCTCAGAGTGCCTAGCAGCAACCTGGAGGTTGGCAGAGAAGAGTTATTCAGTGAGTAAGTGTGACTCATGTAGCTATCCAAAGGGAAGCCCTAGCCTGGGATTAGGAAACAAAATAGGTAATCTATATTCACATTCCTTGTCTTTGATCTCACTTGTGGTGGGCTGCGGAATACCACCAGCTTTTTCAGAGTATTCAGAAGTTGATGTACCATTATGTACAGTATGTCACGGTCTAAAACAAATTTCCTTAGAAACAAGTGGATGCTAATGTTTTGGTTTTTTTTTTAAGATTTTATTTATTTGACAGAAAGAGAGAGAGAACAAGCAGGGG
This sequence comes from Neomonachus schauinslandi, assembly GCF_002201575.2. Taxonomy (NCBI): domain Eukaryota; kingdom Metazoa; phylum Chordata; class Mammalia; order Carnivora; family Phocidae; genus Neomonachus; species Neomonachus schauinslandi. Next base: position 10,890,161 of record NC_058418.1, on the reverse strand, counting down.
GAATAGCAGAGGGACAGGGAGAAGCAGGCTCCCCGCTGAGCAGGGAGCCCAACGCAGGGCTTGATCCCAGGACCCTGGGATCATGACCCAAGCCGAAGGTAGATGCTTAGCAGACTGAGCCAGCCAGGTGCCCCTAATGTTTCATTTTTTGCTTATTGCGCAGAGATCATAATGGGTATGATTAGAATAGCTAACTTGTTGGGCACTTCTAACAACTTGGAGAAGTTCCAATGCTTTGCATGTACTAATTCACTTATTTTTCATAACAATGCTGTTATTATTATTCGCCTTTTAAAAATGAAGAGACAGGCAGAGACTATTGAATAAATGACCTGTTGGCATAGTCAGCAGAGGGCAGGACAGGATCAAACTTGAGCAGCTAGGTTTAAAACCTAGCTCTAGCACTCTCTGACTGGATAACCTTGGGCAAAGTGTTTAACTGCTCTGTGCCTCTGTTTTCTTACCTGTCCAAATAGGGTTCTCGGTATGCACCTCCTAAAGTTTTTGTGAATATTAAAAGAGATATGCTATGTAAAATGCTTGAAATAGCACCTGGCACGTTGTAAATCCTCAACATATTACAGATTAAAGTTGCTTTTTCCTATTATAGGTGGCTATGCAACATGAAAAATGCAGCAAGTTATCGAAAGGGCAAAAGGGGATTTTAAGGTATTCTTTTTTTCACCTGCCTGCCGTTTTCACTACTTCAGTTCTGTCATTCAGTTGAACAAAAATGAAGAGTTTCTGTAAAAGCCATTGGTTAAACTTATAACTAACACTAATTTGCTGTCTTTTGAACCCAGAGAGTCCCTGGGGGATGGTTATTTGGTCTCTGTTGCTTTAAAAAGGTTCCAAGTCGTCACTATCCAATATGGTAGCCGTCAGGTACGTGTGATAGATAACTGAGCACTTGAAATATGGCTAGTGCTAATTGGGATGTGCTGTAAGTGTAAGACACACAATGGATTTCAAAGACTAGTATAAAAAAAAGGAATGTAAAATGTCTCAGTAATTCTTATGTTGATTGCAGGTTGAATTGGTCATATTTTGGATATATTGGGTTAAATAAAATATAGTGTTAAGATTGAGCTCACTTGCTGCTTCTTACATTCTTACATTTTTTTTTTTTTTTAAAGATTTTATTTATTTATTTGAGAGAGAGAGAATGAGATACAGAGAGCACGAGAGGGAAGAGGGTCAGAGGGAGAAGCAGACCCCCCTCTGAGCAGGGAGCCCGATGCGGGACTCGATCCCGGGACTCCAGGATCATGACCTGAGCCGAAGGCAGTCGCTCAACCAACTGAGCCACCCAGGCGCCCCATTCTTACATTTTTTAATGTGGCTACTAGAAACGTTTAAATTACACTATGGAACTTGCATTATATTTCTGTTGGATGGCACTGGTCTTAATGGAAGCTCTGTGTTCACTCCCTGGATTTGCCTCCAGGGACATTCACAAGTCACTCTTGCTCCTGAGGCCTCCAGAGGCATCTTACAATGGAGAGAAGCAGGAAGTTGGGAATTAGGAGGCCTGAGTGCCAGGTCTAACCCTGCCCTTGACTTTCTGGGTGTCCTTCAGCAGTTCAGATAACTCCTTGAGAGGCAGAATAGAATAATACGGTGGTTCTCAAATTTGGGTCATACCAAAATCACTTTAGGGAACTTGGTAAAAAATGGAGAGACTATAAAGACCTAGGAGTTTTACTATATCAATGAGCCTGGCCTTTTGTGTTCTTTATTAGCTTTCTGGGTGATTCTGAGGCTGTTCTGATCACCTCCTACTCACCCTGTGTAGGAAGGAGAATCCTTGTTCTTAGTAGTGTGAGGTGGCTGAATGCAGGACACCTGACACTGGGCAGGGTGTGATTGGCAGCAGCTTACCCACAGCCCGTGGGAGGAGGACACTACATGCCATGCAGGGCCGTGTGGGGGTTGCACCCAGGAATAGACTAAACCAGCAGGGGCTATGGTAGGTGGGTTTTATAGGGACAAGAAAGTACAGTGACCCTTGTCTCCCGAAGGAAGATGTGATTAGCTTGTCTGAATAATTTCACAGGCTGGCAGGGAGGTAAAGCCTGTTAGGTTGAGGACTGAGTGGGGTGCAGCTGGTCCAGTTGGTAGGGTGAATTTTGTCGGGTCTTAAGTTACAAAGGTGATCAAGTGGCAACATGGAGAGGTTCACGCCGTTGAGAAAGAAGGTTTTTAACACTTAATGGTTCCCCCAGAATCGAGAGGCATAGCCTGCTATACAGGACCACATGAAGCCTATCACATGCAGGGTTGGGAAGCAGAGAGAGGAACTGGGGTATGCCTTTATGACTAGAGTGGCAGGAAGTAACTAGGTGGAGACACCTGTATTGGGTCCTGGTGAAAAGAGGCAGGTTGGGGTCAGTGGTCAGGGGAATTATGACTCTTGAGTGCTCTCAGGAAGCTGGCTTTGGTTGACAGACTGGCTTTGTGATTGAGCAGACTCATGGAGAGGTTGGAATAACAGATGTCAAAGAGCCAGTAATTGAATCGAAAACCCTGGTTCATATGCAGAGGAAGTAGCTGGGTGGGGAGCCTTTCAACCCCAGGGTCAAGGCCGTATCTGGAGAGAGCAGAGGAACTCATGGCTAGGCCTTTGGGCCTGTGTGGCTCAACCATGTTCAGGCAGCACGTGGAATTTCAGGCCTTACAATAATGATGAGCACAAGAGTTGACAACCACTGAGTATAGGACAAGGGCTTGGGCCTGGGCGCCATATTGCCTAGGTTCATTAGTGCCTGGTGCAGTGTCCTGACTGGACAATGAGATTGTGGCCAGGGGCAGCGGGAGGGGTGTAGAAATGCACATGTCAGCCACCCACCTCCACAGACCTGATTTGATTAGTTGTGGTTGAGGTCTGAGCCCCCCCCCTTTTTTTTTTAAAGTTCCCTTGTGAGTCTAATGTGCTGTCCGAGTTGAGAACTACAGTCCTAGTAGATAAGGCTCTGGGTGAAAATCTTGACTTTTCTATTGGCCACTGGTTGATCATGAACCGAGCTACTTCCCTGTGCTCCATTTTCTTTACCTGTAAAATGGGGATGATTGTTGTCTCAGTCTCTAGACTTGTGAAGATCAAGTAAGATAAAACATGTACAACATTCATGGAAATGGTGCCATGGTAGGTACTAAGTCAGTTGTTACAGTTGTCAGCTGCTGAACTATTAATGGAAGTATTTTCTGAATGGCCTGGGTTTTCTTGTGGGTAAAATTAGGTGCTTAGAGTTGCTCTTGGTATTCTTGCTGATCCTAACAAACCTTGATTCTAATACCATTTTTAGAACCAGAGATAAAGAGAAGATTGCAATGTATTTACTTTCTCTAACTTCTTTGTTCTGTTGTGGGTAGAAGAGTTGAAGGTGAAAACCTCAAGTCTTTAGTCCGTCTGAGAATACCTGGAGAGTTGTTTTGACTGATGCTACTCACATAGTGACCCAGAAACCAACAGCGTCAGCATCATCTGGGATATTGTTAAAAATGTAGATTCTTAGTCTCCCTCCTTGATGTTCTGATTTAGAATTTCTGGGGGTGAGACACAGGTGTCTGTACCTTTCCAGGGTCCCCAGTTGATTCATGGAACATTAAAATTTGAGAAGCACTTGTGGCTTTTTAACAAAAAATACTTTCTGTTTCTCTCTGGCTGAATTCCACATCCTTCCAATACCAGATATCTGCATGACGTGCTCTCCCTTGGTTCAGGTCTCTGGTCAAATGTGGGAGAAGCCTCCATGACAAAAACTTATTCTGCAACAGCCACTCCTTCCATTTCTTCTTATCTCTTTACCCTGCCTTATTGTTCTTCCTTTCTTTCTTTCTTTTTTTTTTAGAGAGCGAGCGAGCTCAGGAGCGGAGGGGCAGAGGGAAAGGGAGAGAGAGAAACCCAGGCAGGCTCTACGCCCAGTGCAGAGCCCAACATGGGGCTTGATCTCATGACCCTGAGATCATGAGCTGAAATCAGGAGTCAGATGCTTAACCGACTGAGCCACCCAGGTGCCCTGACCCTGCCTTCTTGTTCTTGAAAGTACCTCTCACTGTATTATCCGTTTGCTATTGTCCTTGTCCCCGTTATAATATCAGCCGCATGAGATCATGGTCCTAGCTGCTTCATTCACTGCCGTGTCTTTCGTGTCTCGGATCCTTGGCTGGCATATAGAGTAGGCTCCCAATAATTACATGTTGAGCAAATGATTCAGGAGTTAAACAATAAAGCTCTGATCTGTATCTGTCAGCTGTTCATTACAGCAGTCATTCTGCAGGTCTTTGCTGATTCCTACCAAGTGCTCACAGAAAGTGTCTTCTTTTGTCTTGCTGCTTTTTAAATTTTTTTCTTTTTCACTACATTTTTGCCATTTTAATTACAATATGTCTTGGTGTGGATCTGCTTTTGTTGATTTTGTTGGGGGTTCTCTGTGCTTCCTAGATCTAGATATCTATTTCCTTCCCAGATTAGGGAAGTTTTCAGCTACTATTTCTCAAGATAACTTTTCTGCCCCCTTTTCTCTCTTCTTCTTCTGGGATCCCTATACTATGAATGTTACTATGTTTGATGGAGTCACTGAATTCCCTGTCTGTTCTTGTTTTGCAGAATTCTTTTTTTCGCTCTTTTATCCAGCTTGATTACTTTCCATTACTGTGTCTTCTAGGTCATTAATTCATTTCCCTGCTTCTTCGAGCCTGCTGTTCATTCCATTGAGTGTGTTTCTCATTTTGTTTATTGAGCCCTTTATTTCTGTTGTTATTTTATTTCTGTGTTAATGGCCTTACTGATGTCCTCCACTCTTTTCTCAGGTCCAGTGAGTATCTTTGTGGCCATTACTTTAAATTCCCAACCAGGCATGTTAGTTAGATCTATTTCACTGAGATCTCTGGCCGTGGCCTTGTCCTCTTCTTTCATTTGGGACAAATTCGTCCGTCTTCTCATTTTGTCTCAGTCTGTGCCTGCTTCTCTGTGTTTGGAAAGTCAGCAACATCTCCTTTTCTGACGGTAATGGCCTTGTGAAGAGGTCCTGTGGTGTCCTGCCGTGTAGTGTCCTCTGTTCCCCAGCGCGTGGTGCTTCAGGGAGTGTCTCCTGTGTGTGCTGTGTGTGCTCTGCTTGGTGTCAGCAGGTGTCAGTGCCTCACTGGTTCCCACAGGTGGCTCTGTATGCTAAGGGGCGGGGGAGGGCAATGGCTATGGCAATGGCTCTTTCCGAGCCCATGGCTACGGGGATTCGTTTTCCCCCTGTGCTCCCTGTGTGTTAATCTGTCTCTCACACTTCTCCACAACCATGGCTCCCTCTTCCCCACTGAGGCCATGCTCTGTTTCTCTCCGAAACCGAATCTCCACACTTCCTGACCTCATCGGGGGGGGGGGTCTCTTCTCTACCTTTACTTGTGGAGTTTGAGCTGTTCGACGGGTTGTGTTCAGGTTGATTTCTGGGGTATTTAGGATGATTTCATAGTTATCCAGTTGTATTCGTGGGAGGAGGCGAGCTTAGGGTCCTCCTACTCTTGCCACTATCTTCCCCTGTCTCCAAGAAGGAAGTGATTCTTGATGTCACCCTCCTAACAGTCCTCTCTGACCCCAGCCACTTCCCCCTCAAATCTCTCTGCTGAGAGAGTAATCTGTTTCCAAGACAAAAGGGATCTTCTTGCCCTCCCTTCCTCAAGGCCTTTGCTGCTTTCCTGTTGACTTGCAGATAAAACTGGGACTCACGTCACCATAGGTTGAATCCTGCCCACCTGCTTATCTGTTGCTGCCTCTTATTTGTATTCACCCCCATCATGGCATTTATTCTCTTGAGGTTTTCCTGTGATTCTGCTTCTCTTGGGCTAGTAGAACTCAGTCATCCCCCACAGTTCAGCAAAAGCCATGTTTATGTAGAACCTGCTCTGTGGGCCTTGGGGGACCCAGAGGACGACCCTGTACCCTACCCTACTCTGCCAGGTAGCAATGTGTAATCACCAGACTGTGAGCAAGTTGGGACTGGGTAATTGTATCTCTCTTTTTTAAATTTTATTTATTTATTTGAGAGAGAGAGCATGAGAGAGCATGAACAGGGTGAGGGGCAGAGAGGGAGTGTGTTTCACAAAATGAGAAACACACTCAATGGAATGAACAACAGGCTCGAAGAAGCAGGGAAATGAATTAATGACCTAGAAGACACAGTAATGGAAAGTAATCAAGCTGGACAAAAGAAAAAAAGAATTCTGCAAAACAAGGACAGGGAATTCAGTGAGCAGGGAGCCTGATGCAGGGCTTGATCCCAGGACCCTGGGATCATGACCTGAGCCGAAGGCAGATACTTAACCTACTGAGCCACCCAGGCGCCCCAATTGTATCTCTCTTAGTGAGTTTTCCATAAGTGTTCAATGAATTAATAAACTCATTTATTTAATGAAGAATTTATAAATTAGCCTGTCTAATGCTAATTATGTAGGCAGTGAGCTAGTTGTTATTCTGAATATTTTGATGGACACATTGTGTGGATTTTGTAACAGGAGTCCATGCAGGCACTGACTTTGAAAAGCAGAAATCACCTTCCTAAAATGGTAGTTTTAAAAATCCAGAGGCTCTTCTCTCTCTTCTCCTCCCTCTGCCCCTCCACCCGCTCATGCTCTCTCTCTAAAATAAATAAGTAAAATCTTTAAAAAAGAAAAGGGGGCACCTGGGTGGCTCAGTCGGTTAAGTGTCCAGTTCTTGATTATGGCTCAGGTCATGATCTCGGGGTCCTGGGATTGAGCCCTGCATTGGGCTTGGCGTGTAGTCTGCTTGGGATTCTCTCTCTCCCTCTCCCTCTGTACCTCCTCCCACTTGTGCTCTCTATCTCTCTCTAAAATAAATAAATAAAATCTTAGAAAAAAAATCCAGAGGCTCTTTTCCTCCCAAAGATGACCTTGATCTTGCAAATATTGTGAAAGACTTGGAGAAAAAACTTGGAAATAAAACCCCTGCTCTCCAAATCCTTCCAGTTGGGATCAGCCTCAAAATTTTACAATTCAGGGGTGCCTGGTGGCTCAGTCGGTTAACTGTCCAACTCTTTTTTTTTTTTTTAAGATTATTTATTTATTTATTTATTTGAGAGAGAGAGCGCACACATGAGAGGGGGGAGGGTCAGAGGGAGAAGCAGACCCCCCGCCGAGCAGGGAGCCCGACGCGGGACTCGATCCCGGGACTCCAGGATCACGACCCGAGCCGAAGGCAGTCGCCCAACCAACTGAGCCACCCAGGCGTCCCAACTGTCCAACTCTTAATTTCTGCTCAGGTCATGATCTCAGGGTTGTGAGGTGAACCCCACGTCAAGCTCCATGCTGAGTGTGGAGCCTGCTTAAGATTCTCTCCCTCTCTCTTCCTCCCTCTCAAAAGAAAATTTTTTTTACAACTCAAGGAAATCTTAGACCAACTAGTCTGCTCTTTCCGTATGCCTCTGCCTGTCTCCCTGATGGTATGTTCATTCATCAAGACATTGACACTGACTGCTGAGTGTCTCCTGAGCAGTTTCTGTTACAAGCACTGTTTCAGGTGCTTGAGATATAAAGCTGAGTAGGTATTAATTACAAGATCGGTTTACCAATTATCCCCTTTCCCCCAGAGGTGACGGAAAGTTCTCCCTGCAGAACACTCTTACTGAGCAGAAGTTGTTGGACAGAGTCAGAACAAAGTGAATCACAGATCCCAAAAGCGTATTTCTTCCAAGATTGGGAAGTTTTCCATTGCCCTTTTCCATACTAGGGTTCTTGTATCTGAAGATGGAGGAATAACTAATAGTAATTAACTAATAAGTAATAAATTAACCAACAGTTAACCATCTCTTAACCTGAGTATTGTATGTTCAGTTTCCACCCTCCTCAGAATCAGAATCCTACTGAGAGCGATAAGGAAAACTTGTATTCAGGCCACCAGTGTGGTTGGGCGGGTTGTTCACTGCCCAGGGGCGCTCAGCTGGAAGGGGCTTGGTCTCGGGAATCTAACCCACGCTCTGCATGCAGCTGCCCCGAGGGGGGGGTTCCTTGGCTGTTCCATGTAAAGCAGCCATACGAGAAACTTGTATTGAATGTTTAAGCCGCAAGACGCTGTTCCGAATGTCTGACGTATAGTCACTTAGACCCACTACCCTTCCCCTGAGGTTGGTAATATTATTGTTGACATTATTATTATCTCCAATTTTAGCTTGGGCTTTGAGACACAAAGTGATAGCAAGTTGGGGATGCAGTATTCACATACTGGTGGTCTGATTCTAGAGCCTACACCCTTCACTGCACTGTTCTCTTCTCCCTCAAGCACATCCTTTGGCTTCAGAGTCCTCTCCCTGTTTCCGTGTCTGTCATCCCTAGCTCTCAGCTCTCGTTTCTCTTCCTGTGAGACCTTGGAGTCCCATGTGCGTTTTTTTGTCTTCAGAAGTAGCAGAGAGGCAAGATCTAGAATACCAGTTCTGGTGTGAGCTGGAGTCCAGTTCCGCCCGTGTGTCTTGACCTCATCAAGCCTCAGCTTCCTCGTCTGTTAAATAGAAGCCACAGTCCTCATCATCACTGATTGAGAACTTCCTAAAATGCCAGGTACAGTGCCAGGGGAATTGCATGGATTAACTCATTTATTCCCGCACAATAATCCTCTGACTGAAATTCCATTTTTATCTCCTTGTTATAGCTGAGGACAGGCACAGAGGTGTAAGCGATTGGACCGAAGTCACACTAGTGTGACAGAGCTTCGTCACAGGTACGTAGGCGGTACCTTCACGAAACTGTGTGCCAGGTGCTTCATAAGGTCCCCAACATGTGCTTGGTGCTCAGTTAACGCCACGCATTGCTGTTTTTGTTGTTTTTAATCATTTGCTACGATTATTGTACCTCGTTAGTTTGAATGACATAATGACAAGGGTTACCTAGCTTATGGGTAAATAAATCTTGCAGTCACAGGTTTTTATTAATTTTTTTTCATCTTCATGATGGAGTCTTTTCAAGGCCCTGCTGTTAACCAGAGTAAATTTGGCAAGGTCTCATATCTTTAAAAAAATAGTCATCTGTAAAAAGAAAAACAAAATAAAAAAGCCCACAGTTTCCCATATAGTCAAATTCACAGAGAGAAAGTAGAGTAGTGGTTACTAGGGGCCGAGGGGCGGGCTGGTGGGGAGCGGTTGTTTTATGGGTATAAGAGTTTTAGTTGAGGATGGTGAAAAAGTTCTGGAGATGGGTGGTGGTGATGATTGCACAGCAGTAGGAATGCACTTAAACTGTATGCTTAAAAATGGTTAAAAGGGTAAATTTTTTTTTTTTAAGATTTTATTTATTTGACAGAGAGAGACACAGTGAGAGAGGGAACACAAGCAGGGGGAGTGGGAGAGGGAGAAGCAGGCTTCCTGCCGATCAGGGAGCCCAATGTGGGGGCTCGATCCCAGGACCCTGGGATCACGACTCGAGCTGAAGGCAGATGCTTAACGACTGAGCCACCCAGGTGCCCCTAAAAGGGTAAATTTTATGTTATGTTCATTTTACACAGGAAAACAAGTCATCCATGTAATCTCACACGTTATTGCAAAGATATCCCATTAAGTATGACAGACCATGAGAGAATAATATATTTCAGAGGTTAAAGGGGATTTTCATATGACAGAGCGACATCCTCTAAAGGCTCCGTTGATAGAAACCATTTATGAGGACAGGTTTTACATTAGTGAGTATTACCTGCTCTTCTACAGCAACTAAGAAATAAGATACCCTGAAAGTGTTCCGTGTGCTTGCACCTGCTGATTTAATTCTTAAAACAATCCTATGAAATAGTTACTGTTAACCCCTCCATTTTTACAGATTAAAGAATTGAGGCACAGAGACATTAATAATTTGTCAAAGATTTCACAGCTGATAAGTATCAGTACCATAGACCTAAAACATTTGGCCCCAGCGATTACTCTCTCAACCTGGGTGCTTTACTCTCGATGTCCACGCTCCCTAGAATCAGATTCATACCCTAAAAGCTATAAGGAGAACTTGTGTTAGGGGCACCGTGTGTGGTTGAGCAGGTTGTTCATTGTGCAGGGGCTCTCGGCTGAAGGAGTCAGTGGTCTCAGGAATCCAGCTCACACTCTGCTCATCAAGCCCCCTGAGGAAAGGACACCATTTCTATTTGATGTAAAGCGTGAAATATGGGTAGTGATGTTAGCCATATGGGTTAAGGACAGTCTTGGCCAGACTCTGATGGCTTTTTTTTCTCCTTCCCCTTTTGTGCCTTCTCAGGAGGCACTTCTCAGCCCTTTCTTAGAAGGACGAGGACAAAATGACCAAGTTCAAGGTGAGTTGGGCTTCCTTTGTAGATTTTAAACCATTGTCTCATTTCTCAGTGATTAAATGCTTTCTTGAAACAATTAAACAGAATAGCAGGCATTTCAAAACCTCTTCTGTGCCAGAGGATCACTGCTTTTTATTTTAGTGTAGTTTAATTTTTGTTGTTTTAATTTACCCTTTTATAATTTCACAAATAAAATAGAAAAGTCAATAGCAGTGAACCCCCCCACTTTACTACTATTTTCCTTATAAAAACTGTTTTCATTTCCCCATGTTTTTTTCCTCATACGCATTCATAACTGTATATTTGTAATAGTTACATAGTTAAAATTTTCAAATTATGCCTTTTCTTTCTTTTTTTTTTTAAGATTTTATTTATTTATTTGATAGAAAGACACAGCGAGAGAGGGGACCCACAAGCAGGGGGAGTGGGAGAGGGAGAAGCAGGCTTCCCGCAGAGCAGGGAGCCCGATGCAGGGCTCGATCCCAGGACCCTGGGATCGTGACCTGAACTCAAGGCAGACGCTTAACGACTGAGCCACCCAGGCACCCCTCAAATTATGCCTTTTCTAATTAATTGATATTATATTCCCTACATTTTTAATGGCTGCATCATATTTCCTTAAATTGATGTACTCTGTGTTTGTCTCACAACTTTTGCCCCATTCATGGACATTTAGGTAGTTTAGAATTTTTTAACAGAGAAACAGCGAGAGAGGGAACACAAACAGGGAGAGTGGGAGAGGGAGAAGCAGGCTTCCCGCCGAGCAGGGAGCCCGATGTGGGACTTGATCCCAGGACCCTGGGATCATGACCTGAGCCGAAGGCAGACGCTTAACAACGGAGCCACCCAGGTGCCCTAGAATTTTTTTTTTAAGATTTTATTTATTTGAGAGAGAACGAGCAGGGAGAGGGACAGAGAGAAGGAGAAGCAGGCTCCCTGCTGAGCAGGGAGCCCAGCACGGGCTCGATCCCAGGACCCTGGAATCATGACCTGAGCCGAAGGCAGACGCTTAACCGACTGAGCCACCCAGGCGTCCCTAGAATTTTTATTATGTTAAAGAACACTGTTGTGATGAGCACCGGGTATTATATGGAAGTGTTGAACCACTAAACCGTACACCTGAAACTAATATTACACTGTATGTTAACTAACTGGAATTTAAATAAAAGCTTAAAAAAAAAAAGTAAGACCAGGAAAGTGAAATTATAATAAATTCTGATTTTGATATACTTAAAAAAAAAAAGAATATTGCACTAACAGTTTTCCTAACATAACCACTTTCCTCAAAAAGGAATTTGGAGGAGTTTGCTCTTCTTTGTTCTTAATGTTTCAGGAATCTAAATTGAAAAAGTATACTTGATAGGTAGTACCTTGGGGATTTTGTACATAGAACACTCTGATGTGGCCTAGTGCAGCCAGCTATAACTGATGCATCACACAGAGAAAGTATTCTTCCATACTTTCCCATAAGAAAACTAGATTCCTTTTTTTTTTTTAAGATTTATTTAGGGCGCCTGGGTGGCTCAGATGGTTAAGTGTCTGCCTTCGGCTCAGGTCAAGATCCCAGGGTCCTGGGATCGAGTCCCGCATTGGGCTCCCTGCTCAGCAGGGAGCCTGCTTCTCCCTCTGCTTCTCTCTCTCTGTCTCTCATGAATAAATAAATAAAATCTTAAAAAAAAAAAAAAAGATTTATTTATTTATTTTAGAGAGAAAATGAGCTGGAGGGGCAGGGGGAGAGGAAAAGAGAATCTCAAGCAGACTGTACGCTGAGCAGGGAGCCCGAAAAGGGGCTAGATCTCATGACTGTGAGATCACCACGAGCCGAAATGAAGAGTCGGCTGCTTAACCAACTGCGCCACCCGGGCACCCCCAAAGCTAGATTCTTTCTAACCTGTGTCTGAGTCCTATCATGTGCATGTGTTATTTACTGATTTATATGTGTATATTTTAAATATTTATTTGAGAGAGAGAACAAGAGGGAGAGAGCGAGAGAGCCAGCATGAGGGGCAGAGGGAGAGGGAGAAGTAGACTCCCCACCGAGCAGGGAGCCTGATGCGGGGCTCCATCCCAGGACCCTGAGATCATGACTTAAGCTGAAGGCAGACGCTTAACCAACGAAGCCACCCAGGCACCTTGATTTTATATTTTTTGTTTACATATTGATTTATTTTTATCAAAGTAATAGTGTTCTTAAATTTAAAAGTCTAGTAGTACAGGAAGACCTACTGATGCTTTTCTTACTGCATTTAGTTTCCGACCAACCTTAAGAGGCAGTACTTGGTCGCCTCTGCATGTTAATTCCAAAGAAACAGGATTGTAGAATTTTAGAAAACTCTTCAGGTTCACACAGGAAACCAAAGGTCCAACTGATCCAAAAAGACTCCTAGGAGTTTTACTTGGATAAAGAGGGAGGCAAGGGAAAATAATTCTTCTCGGGGCCTTAGCCCATTCTGTGTGTGCTTAGTTGCTGTCGTTCACGGAAGACACCACATATAATACTGCCTCTTCTTGGTCACTCTTTGGTGGCTCCTTCTTTAGGATCTCTGTTGCTCATTCAGGGCACCTGGATGTGCAGGGCTCCCGCAATGAAAACACAGTTTCCATATGAAAAAGTTGAGACTGTACTGTACACCAGCGATTCTTTTTTTTTTTTTTTTTAAAGATTTTATTTATTTATTTGAGAGAGAGAATGAGAGAGAGAGAGCACATGAGAGGGGGGAGGGTCAGAGGGAGAAGCAGACCCCCTGCTGAGCAAGGAGCCCGATATGGGACTTGATCCCAGGACTCCAGGATCATGACCTGAGCCGAAGGCAGTCGCTTAACCAACTGAGCCACCCAGGCGCCCTACACCAGCGATTCTTAATCACGGGTAATTTTTGCCCCCAGGCAATGTCTGGAAACATTTCTGGTGTCAAAACTTGAGGGAGGCTTCAGCATCTGGTGCATAGAAGCCAGGGCTGCTGCTAAACATCCTACATTGCAGGGGACAGCCCCCCCCCCCAAACAGTTATCTGGCCCAAAATGTGAGTGGTGTCAGGGTTGAGAAACCATGCCGTACACAAAGCTATACAAGAACAATAGCAAAATGTGGGTGATGATACTTATGTATGTTTTAAAAAAAAAAAAGCTTGAAGTCTCTAATAGAAATTTTACAGAGTGATAAAATAAAACCCAATTGGAATATGAGCAAAGAACATTGACTGGCAAGGCACTAAAGAAGAAATAAAGATAGCCAGTAAATATATGAAAATGTGATAGTTTAATTACCAAATAAGTATAAAATGAAAAATAAGTTGTTTTTTACTGATCAGATTACATAGGACTTAAAAACATTGGTTATATTCAGTGTTGTGTGTGGTGTGGAGAATCAAGGCTACTTATATTCTCTCAGGGGAGGGGTGAAATACAGAAAAAGTTGAAAAGGAAACCTGCCATCCTACATAGTAATTTTGAAGTGGCATATCCTCGATATTATAATTTTTCCTTCTTAGAACTTATTCTAAGAAAATAATTAAGACAGGAGGCTAATATTTATTTAAAAGTTGTTCTTGGGTGCCTGGGTGGCTCAGTTGGTTGAGCGACGGCCTTCGGCTCAGGTCATGATCCTGGAGTCCCGGGTTCGATTCCCGCATCGGGCTCCCTGCTCAGCGGGAAGTCTGCTTCTCCCTCTGACCCTCCCCCCTCTCATGCTTTCTCTCTCTCTCTCATTCTTTTTCTCTCAAATAAATAAAAAATCTTAAAAATTGACTTTGGTCTCTTAGAATCTGAAGCTACTTCGTACACATCCCTTCCAGTTTTCTCAGTGCTCTTTCTCCCAGCAGCCATTGGGCTCAAGATTGAGGTTGTGTGTGCTTGGTGTTGTAGGAGGCTGTGACGTTCAAGGACGTGGCGGTGGTCTTCACGGAGGAGGAGCTGGGGCTGCTCGACCCTGCCCAGAGGAAGCTGTATGGAGACGTGATGCTGGAGAACTTCAGGAACCTGCTCTCTGTAGGTGAGCACAGGCGCCCTGTGGACTTCAGCCCCCTGCAGTGTTTATTGTATCCTTGGATGTGTGGAGCTTTGGAGCTCTTGAACTGGATGGCATTTTTCTGGTCTTTTGCCTCTGGTCAAAATATGTTTTGTAAATGAGCCGTAAATTGACTCGATGACTGCTGTGTATACATTTTTGGCCTTTCTCAAGTTGTGGTCATCTCTGATTAGTGGGTCATGACACACATTTAGGGCATTGTACCAGCGTTTGTTTTTTTTTTTTTTTGAGAGAGAGAGAGAGAGTGCACGTGTGCATGTGCAAATGAGGAAAGAGGCAGAGGGAGAGGGAATGAGAGAATCCCAAGCAGGCTCCATGCTGCCTGACGCAGGGCTCAGTCTCACGACCCTGAGATCATGACCCAACCCAAAATCAAGAGTAGGATGCTTAATTGATTGAGCTACCCAGGCGCCCCTGGTACCAGCATATTTTATTTATTTTTTTAAAATTTTTAAAAAATATATTTATTTGTCAGAGAGAGAGAGAACACAAGCAGGGGAAACAGCAGGCAGAGGGAGAAGCAGGCTCCCCGCTGAGCAAAAAGTCCAATATGGGACTCGATCCCAGGACTCTGGGATCATGACCTGAGCCGAAGGCAGATGTTTAACTGACTGAGCCACCCAGGCGCCCCGGTACCAGCATTTTTAATGAAATAAAATAGGGTAGAAAATAATCAGAGCCAGGGCGCCTGGGTGGCTCAGTCATTAAGCATCTGCCTTCAGCTCAGGTCATGATCCCAGGGTCCTGGGATGGAGCCCCGCATCAGGCTCCCTGCTCCGCGGGAAGCCTGCTTCTCCCTCTCCCACTACCCTATTTGTGTTCCTGCTCTCGCTCTCTCTCTGTCAAATAAATAAATTCAAAATCTTAAAAAAATAAAATACAATAATCAGAGCCTTTGGCAATAACTGCACATTGCAGCAAAAACTATAGCCTGTTGCTGAAAATCGTGTGAGAAATGGTGGAAAGAGTCTGAAGAAAACAGACCTTTTTTCCCAGAATTTACACTGAATGCCTACATATCCTGGATTTTTTGCATCAAACGTAGTCTTCTGATGGGTCATAATTAACAGTTTGGAAATCACTAATTTTGATGTCCTACAGATGATATGGCGAGAACCACATTTTTAGTAGTTTAGTAATTTTAGTAAGTTTTAGTAATTCTAAATGTTTGTCCTTGCCTTTTGACAGGGCATCAACCCTTCACCCCAGATGTAATACTCCAGTTTGAGAGAGAAGAAAAGCTTCGGATGATAAAGACAGCAACCCAGGGCCACTGTGCCTCAGGTGAAAGCCGTGTGGCTGAGTCGGCCATGCTTCCTGTCCGCCTTCACAGCAGTGCCTCGCCTCTGAATTCTGCAGCAGTTTCTCACGCTCTCCCTCCCTTCCTTTGCTCTTTTACAGTCGTTCTCCACTCGAAGTGATTCTTCTGTATGTCTGTCAACTCCTGTCCTCTGCTTGAATCTCTGGTAGCTTCTTATCTGATTCAGAGTAAAAGCCAAGTACTTAAAGTGGCTTTTGGTGCCCCAGCTGCCTGCTCCTTGCTCTTCCCCCATCCTTCCGCACATGTGACCTATCACTTGCCCCCATGTCAATCTGTCCCGTCCAGTTTTGCCGCTCTGCTCTGCCACCCATGGCCCTGCCTCATCACCCTCTCTCTATTTGTTCTTCCTTCTGTCAGGAGTGCCCTTTCTCTCTGTCATCCTTTTGGCCCTTCCCTTCCTTCACGTAGGTCTCTTCTCAAATCATAACATCATAAGAAAGACCTCCCATGACCACCCTGTTCATGACCCCTTCTTGTTTCCCCATTCTCCTTTCCCTTTTCACCTGTCCGATTTGGTGTCTAGGCATTCATCACCACTCACCATATTAACATATTTTTGTTTATCTCACTGTATTCCTGCTAGAATATAATTATCAGGAGGGAAGAAATTCTGTTTTCTTTATTGCTATATCTTCAGTGTATAAACAGACTTGGCAGAGGACAGATGTGCTATAAATACTTGTTGGTTGAATGAATGAGATAATAATGGTTTACATGGACTTTTTTTCATTAGTTGTGGACATACTAAATGGGTGATAAACAGAAACGTGTGATGAAGGCATAGTCCAGAACAGCACCCCCTATCCATGATTATCTAATCTAATCCTAATTTATCAGGTGCTTTTTTGGATACAAGTAGATATGTATCCGTTAAACCACATCTAGAGGTGCCTGGGTGGCTCAGTCGGTTAAGCATCCAACTCCTGATTTCGGCTCAGGTCATGATCTCAGGTTTGTGAGATAGAGCCCAACATCAGACTCCTCGCTGAGCTTGGAGCCTACTCAAGATTTTCCCTCTTGCTCTGCCCCACCCCCCCCCACTGGCTCTCTCGAGCATTCTCTCTCTCTCTTAAAAAAAAAAAACCAATCCCCCACATTTAATGAAAGCTTGACTTTGCACTTGCAACCAAGTTGAACATCCTTTTCCCTCTGTGGCTTTTCTGTAGTCTTTAGTAGTGAATCATACGGTCTTGGTGAAGAACGACTTTTTAGAATGAAGATTCTGATGGCCACTTTTTTAGGCAGGTCTCCTATTAAAGAAAATAAATACACTTTATCAAGAAAGAAAAATTCTCAGGTAATAATTGGCTTTCCTGTTAGTCTTTCCCTTCGAAGATTTTCCTCATGGCAGCCACCCACCTCTTCCAAAGAGTTACAGAAAACAGTGTCACCTACCGTCATCTGTGTGTGTGTGTATGGTTCTAGCAAGTATTTTATCTAGAGAAACCTTTACTTCCAAAGCACCTCTAATATTGTCCTGTTAATGCTTGTCATAAGCCACTAAATTTATTTCAGACTCATGGAGTCCCAACCTGTAACTTGGAAAACTGGTGTTGTCCATACAAGAACATGTTTCTGTATCCATCAGTTTGACAGCCTGCTTTCAGAGACATTATTCCTGAGGCTCTAAATATTGACTCCTATGTGAAAAAGAAAAAATTTTACACAGGAAGAGAGTACAAAAATTTCAGAAGTAATCAATCCTAGGCCCCATGGCTACTTTTATGCCTTATTTTTTTTTTCCCTTTTTTCCTTTCAAGTGATTCTTGCCATGATTTTGTGATCAGCATAATTTTCTTATCAGCAACATCCACTTAGGTTAGCCCAACATCTGGTGAAGCCTTCAACTTCCCAGCAAAATTGCTGTTTCCAGTCCCTTACCTATTCTAGATAACTTACTTGGAAAAGCTCTTTTACTCTTGTAACATAGTTTAAACTCTCACAAGGAAGTCAAACGGGGACTTATTTATCCTTTCAACATGTATTTATTGGACACTGTCACACAGTGTTCTGGGAGCGATCATAAAGCAGTGAATGATATAAATGCTTGGCCTTGTGGATACTGCATTCAGGTGGGAGAAGACATAAAACAAAAAGATAAATGACATAAACATATATAGTTTGTTAGATGTAATACGTGCTGTGTGAAAACAAAACAGGGTAAGGCGAATGCCAGGCAGATGGCCAGGAGTGTCGAAGGATAGGGAGAATTTACTGCTGGATATTGGATGGGAAAAGAGGTCTCACTGATAAGGTTTTTTTTGAAGAGGGGTCTGAAAAGAAGTAGGTAGCAAGCTGTGGAACAGAGTTCCAAGGAGAACATAACTCTTCCTGACCAGTATTGACTTTGAGAATCTGTACCATGCCCTGTTCATTTCCTCCTCACAAGTTCTTGCTTTGGTATAAAAGAGTAGCTTCTGATTTGTCACTCTTTTTTTTTTTCCCCTGGAGGATATAGGAACTTTATTGCTATGAGTTTTTGATATGATGTATGGTACTGTAAACCTCTTCCCCCATTGCCGTCCTGAAGAATATTTCCCAGCAGGAGGCGAAAGACCACTCTCTGCTTATACCCTGAACTTTAGGCACTTACTTGATAGGTTCTCCCAAACATGTCTTTCCAACCAACCCAGTGCTTCAGGGCTTATAACATGGAATAAACTTCCAGTGAAATCATTTCAAACAAAGGTTTTCAACATTGCCTGAGGACATCTTTTGATAATCTGTCTATAAGGGTCTTACTAGACATGTTGAGCCTTTGGTCAGATGTGTGTGCAACAGGCAGAATTATGTGGAAACTATTTATCAGACATATGCTATAGCAAAAACAAGGCTTTTAGTAAGGTGCAGCTTCATCTTTGTAAAGCCTCCCTAGGAACCATTTTTCTTGATCTACAGCCACCAAATTTCTAACCTGTTTCTCACGTGTAAAACTTAGTATGATTCTTTTTTATTTTATTTTATTTTATTTATTTAATTGACAGAGACACAGCGAGAGAGGGAACACAAGCAGGGGGAGTGGGAGAGGGAGAAGCAGGCTTCCTGCAGAGCAGGGAGCCCGATGCGGGGCTCGATCCCAGGACCCGGGGATCATGACCTGAGCCAAAGGCAGCCGCTTAACGACTGAGCCACCCAGGCGCCCCTAAAACTTAGTATGATTCTAAACGGACCTAGGTTTATAGCCTTGACATCTCCGAACAAAGTGTTTATATGCCTCATCTCTAAATTCTCTTTATTCTTATAGGAGACAAGAATCTAAATGACCTGGAGACTTTTCAGGAAATTGGATTAAAGTACCTCCCACATGAAGAGCTGTTCTGCTCGCAAATCTGGCAACAGGTTACAAAGGAGTTAACCCAGTGCCAAGATTCCATGGTCAAAATTCAAGGAACTGGCTCCGAGTTGGAAAAACGAGGTGATGCACTCTATAAAGATGAAGAGTTTGGTAAAGGCTTTACTCAGAGTTCACATCTTCAGGTTCACCACAGAGACCACACGGGAGGAAAACCCTACCAGGGGGAGGAGCATGAGAAAGGTTTCATTCAGCGCTGTCATCTTCAAACTAACCAGACAGCTCATGTAGGAGAGAAGCCCTATAAATGTGAAAAATGTGAAAACACCTTCCGTCGACTGTCAAGCCTTCAAGCCCATCAGAGGGTCCATGGCAGAGAGAAATCATACAAGTATGATACGTCATGTAAGGGTTTCAGACAGAGGTCATATCTTCGCCATCATCAGAGAGTTCCCCCTGGAGAGAATCCACACAAATTCGAGGAATGTGGGAGGAATGTTGGGAAAAGCTCACATTGTCAAGCTCCTCTGATAGTCCACACATTAGAGAAACCTTATAAATGTGAGGAGTGTGGGCTGAGTTTCGGTCAGAGCTCGTATCTTCAAGTGCACCAGAGGGTCCACATGGGAAAGAAACCTTATAGATGTGAAGAGTGTGGGAAGGGCTTCAGTTGGCATTCGCGACTACAGGCTCATCAGCGAATCCACACTGGAGAGAAACCGTACAAATGTGAGGCATGTGGCAAGGGCTTTAGTTACAGCTCGCACCTTAACATTCATTGTAGAATCCATACAGGAGAGAAACCCTATAAATGTGAAGAGTGTGGGAAAGGCTTCAGTGTAGGTTCACACCTTCAGGCCCATCAGGTAAGCCACACTGGAGAGAAACCTTACAAATGTGAGGAATGTGGGAAGGGCTTCTGTCGGGCCTCAAATCTTCTGGACCATCAGAGAGGCCACACTGGTGAGAAACCATATCAGTGTGATGCATGTGGAAAGGGCTTCAGTCGTAGCTCAGATTTTAACATTCACTTCAGAGTCCATACAGGAGAGAAACCCTATAAATGTGAGGAATGTGGGAAAGGCTTCAGTCAGGCCTCAAATCTTCTGGCCCATCAAAGAGGCCACACTGGAGAAAAACCATACAAATGTGGTACATGTGGGAAGGGCTTCAGCCGGAGTTCAGATCTTAATGTTCATTGTAGAATCCACACCGGAGAGAAACCCTATAAATGCGAGAAGTGTGGTAAGGCCTTCAGCCAGTTCTCGAGTCTTCAGGTGCATCAAAGAGTCCACACGGGAGAGAAACCATATCAGTGTGCAGAGTGTGGGAAGGGCTTCAGTGTGGGTTCACAGCTTCAAGCCCACCAGAGGTGCCATACTGGGGAGAAACCATACCAATGTGAGGAGTGTGGGAAAGGATTCTGTCGGGCGTCAAATTTTCTGGCTCATCGTGGAGTCCACACAGGAGAGAAGCCATACCGGTGTGATGTGTGTGGTAAACGCTTCAGACAGAGATCCTATCTTCAAGCCCACCAGAGGGTCCACACCGGAGAGAAACCGTACAAATGTGAGGAGTGTGGTAAGGTCTTCAGTTGGAGCTCATACCTTCAAGCCCATCAGAGAGTTCACACTGGAGAAAAACCATATAAATGTGAGGAGTGTGGGAAGGGCTTCAGTTGGAGCTCAAGTCTTATAATTCATCAGCGAGTGCATGCTGATGATGAGGGTGATAAGGACTTGCCCTCCCCGGAGAATTCACACAGGAAAGAAGCTCCATAAAATTATATGTTTTAATACCTCAAATGGGTGCTGAAATAGTCTAATAATCAGACCTTTCCTAGAAGACAAAGCATTTATTTATAAAAGAGTCAGTATTTAGCCAGGGCTTGACATGTCACAGTGGTTGGGTGACCACACAGCAGAGAAGCCTCATGAGAATGGCGACATAAGGGCTTCATTCAGAACCTTGACATTTAGCAAATACTACACAGAGGAGAGGCTTAGGAAGGATGAATCTGATCTGAAGTTAACCGAAGGGCTGAGATGGAAGTGCCAGAATCTTTTCCACTAGAATATAAACTCCAGGAGAGTAGGGATTTGTTGACTGCCAAATCTATTCAGTCTTCTCAGTGCCTCACACATGGTAGGTGTTCAGGAATGTTAAATGAGTGAAAGGGAGAACAGTCATATATGAAATTTTTATTCAGTTCTCTAAAAATTTCTATGAAATGTACTTAGAAGAGGAATGCTGTAAGGCTTGGAGGACATTTAAGTTAAGACACATGGGCTCATTTTCCCAACCCTGCAGGTCCTGTGAACTAGTGTTTATCAACCTGCCAGTAGGTCCAAAATCACTTCAGTGGGTTGTGACCAGCATTTTTGTATGCTAATAGTTTATTGAGGTATAATTTGCCTGCAGCAACATGCATAAATCTCAAGTTTACAGCTTTATGAATTTTGACAAATGTATACACTTATGTAATCACCAAAATCAATGTATACAATATTTCTATTAAACCAGAATGTTTCCTTGTGTACATTTCTCGTCATTCCCACCTCCGGTGGCAACAAGTATGATTGCTATACCTCACAGTTAAGTCTGTTCTTTGGTTCAATGTGTGTACTCTTTTATGTCTTCTGGATTCTCTTGATCAAATTATGATCATTTTAGTAGATTGAGAGAAAGTAAGATTGACAAAATTCAGTGTCCATTTGTGATAAAAATTCCTCAGTGAGATGAAAGGCATCTATGAAAATTCTACAAGCTAACATTCTTTGTAAAATTATTATCAAGGAATAGTTTGTATACAGTAAAATCGACTCTTTGATGTATCATTCTGTGTTTTGGTAAATGCTTTCTATTGTATTACCACCACCGTAATCAAGACGTTTAACACTTCCAAGACCCCCTGCCCTGAAATTCCTCGGACTTTTGTAGTCAACCACTCTCCTTGTCACCTCTCCCTGCCTTTGGCAACCATCTACCTGTTTTCTGTCTGCATAGTTTACTTTTTCTGGAATGTCCTAAAATGGAGTCATACAGTATATAATCTTTCAAGTCTGGCTTCTTTCACTTTATGCTTCTGAGATTCATCAATCCTGATGTGTGGAACAGTAGTCATTCCTTCTATTGCTGAGTGGTATTCTGGTGTATGGATGTATCATGTTTGGTTTATCCATTTATGAATTCAAGGATATTTGAGTTTCCAGTTGTTAGTGATTATGAAGAAAACAGGGATAAATATTTGCAAAGAGGTCTGTGTGTCAACACACGTTTTCTTTGTGTTAGTAAATACTTAAGAGTGGAATTGTATAGTATGTTTAACTGTATGGAAAGCTAACAACTCTAAAATGGATATACCAGTTTGCATTCCCACCATCAATGCATGTCAGGGTTTTGTTTTGTTTTTACCATTTCAGTAGGTTTATAGTGGCATCTCACTTTGATTTTAATTTGCATTTCCCTAATGACTATGTTGGGCATCTTTTATATCTGAATGCATCCTGTATGTATATCTATTTTCTTTGGGGAACTGTTTTCTTGTTCTTGATTTTTGAGAGTTTATGTGTTCTGGACATATGTCCTTTGTCAGTTACATGTTTTGCAAATATTTTATCTCTGTGTGTTTTGTGTTTTTATTCTGTTATCAGTATTTTTCACAGAGCAGAAATTTTGTTTTTGATGAAGTTCAGTTTTCTTCTTACATGGATTGTGCTTTTGGTTTCAAATCTAAGCACTCTGCCCAATCCAAGGTCACAAAGATTTTTCTCCTCCTTTTTTATCTAAAAGTTTTATGAAATGGTTTTACATTTAGGTCTATGATCCATGTGAGTTCATCTTTATAAAGTGTGAGGTCAAGGGCCATGTTTTTTGGCCTGTGAACATCTGATTAACTATCCTTTTAATTTCTGTTCGCCCTTATGGAAAATCTATTGATCAGACATGCGTGGGTCTATTTCTGGCCTCTGCTTGGTTCCATCAGTCTATGTGTCTATCATTTTGCCAATATGTAGCCTTATATAATAAGTCTTGAAATGAGATAGTATGAGTCTTCCAACTCCATTCTTTTTTCTTTTTTAAACATTTTATTTATTTATTTATTTATTTGAGAGATACACAGTGAGAGAGGGAACACAAGCAGGGGGAGTGGGAGAGGGAGAAGCAGGCTTCCCGCTGAGCAGGGAGCCTGATGTGGGGCTGGATCCCAGGACCCTGGGATCATGACCTGAGCCAAAGGCAGATGCCTAACGACTGATCCACCCAGGCACCCCTCCATTCTTCTTTTTCAAAATATTTTGGCTATTTTAATTAGTTTACTTTTACATAATTTTTAGAATAAGTTTTGTGATTTTTAAAAATAAACATTGCTGGAAATTTTGTTGGGATTGCATTGAATATATACAGATGACTTTAGGTAGACTTAGCATCTTAGCAATCTTGAATATTCTAAGCCACAGACACAGAATATCTGCCTATTTGTTTAGGACCCCTCTAATTTCTTTAATCAGTAATTTGTAGTTTTCAGCACATAGATTCTGCACATATTTTATTAGATTTATACCTAAGTACTCTGTGTTTTTTGGTGCTAAATTAAATGGTACTATTTTCAAATTTCAATTTCCACTTGTTTATTGCTAGTATATAAAAATGCAGTTGATTGTTCTATGTATCTTATAATTTTGCCAAACTTGCATATTAGTTAAAGTTGCTATTCTGTATAGATTCCTTGGGATTTTCTGTGTAGATAATCATGTCATCTGCAAAAACCTTTATTTTTCCATGCCATTTGATGTACATGTTATAGCAACTTCACTGTGATGTAAGGAAGCACCCCCACCAACGTTAGGTGTGGGTGGCAAAACTCATGATGGTAGTTGTTTGGGATGATCAAAGGTAGAGGGGATAGCTGTCCAGGAGAAGGCCCAGAACACAAAGAATGGTCAATGTTCAGGTATTTTATACAGTGGAAGTCCTCCCTAAACAAGTTTAAAAAATGGTGGGAGGTTGCACTTTGGGAGTAGTAGGTGAAACTTACCAGAATTGTGAAGGAGGCAGTGGACATGGGCAGGAGATGGAGCTTATAAGTTGCTGACACTAAATCACATGTCCAAGTTTCTTTCCTATGGTCTTCACAATTCACTCCTGACATTTGGATTAGCATGGCAACCTCCAGGTATCCCTGTAGATAAACTGGCATTTGAGAGGGCACATTTGCAAAGTTGACCTACAATAATTAGGTCAATAATTATTATGAAAGCTTTATGAAAGATAATGTGGGGCCAGATAATAAAAATCCAGGTAGAGGAAGGATCCAAGAGAAGAAATCAATGGGGATTCAAGAAATCTCTTGGAGTATTATAATAACTTGGCAAAATCATTGACTATTTTGATTTGTTTTATCTATTGAACTATTTTAGAGACTTTTACTATATTATTGACCTACATACAGCCAGAGTTTCCCTTCAAGGATCTGCATTGAGATGCCAATGCAATGCCTACAGCACCTACAGAACTTTCTCTCTTACTCTTTTATAAAGATTTTATTTATTTGAGAGAGAGCATATGAGAGGGGGGAGGGTCAGAGGGAGAAGCGGACTCCCTGCTCAGGGAGTCCAATGAGGGAATTGATCCTGGGACTCCAGGATCATGACCTGAGCCAAAGGCAGTCGCTTAACCAACTGAGCCACCCAGGTACGCCTGAACTTTCTTATTAAAGGCTTCTAAATCGGGCACCTGGGTGGCTCAGTTGGTTAAGCGACTGCCTTCAGCTCAGGTCATGATCCTGGAGTCCCGGGATCGAGTCCCGCATCGGGCTCCCTGCTCAGCAGGGAGTCTGCTTCTCCCTCTGACCCTCCACCCTCTCATGCTGTCTCTCTGTCATTCTCTCTCTCTCAATAAAATAAATAAAAATCTTAAAAAAAAAAAAAAAAGCCTTCTAAATCTTGGGCTTTTTGATATATGTGGTCTGCCAGGAGTTGTGACATTGTTTGGCTGGCCTCTAGGCGCTAAGTCTGTGCTACAGAACTGAAAAGACCCAGACTTGTGCCTATTATACCAAAAATAGAGGTATATATAAAATGTGGTATATAAAAAATGAGGCCTAATTTATAATAGATTTAAAAGATAGCCTGTGTGTACCCTGTTGTGGGTACATTAGTGTATACATAAGGGGGGGCACACTTTCAATAGCTGTATGGAACTGCAATTGTTAGAGGCTAGGAAGGGCAAGGGATTTATGAAGGGAAAGATAATGAGGAAGAGCCTGGTGAGGTTCAGGAAGTGCTGGGGGAAGTAAAGGAACTGGAGGGTGACCAAAGAGGTTAGTGAGTGGTTAATACGGATAGCAGAGACCTCCAAGGGGGTGGGAATTAGTTGTATAAGTGGTTACCCAAGCTGGGGTGCCTAGTCCAGCATTGTTGGAGTTTTATCTTTTGGGTAGCATCTTAACTGTTTTATGGCTCTTATCCAGCAAGTGGAGGAAAGTAGGAAGTGGTGTGATGATGTGGGAATAGTGAGAGTGTAGCATGGATTGTTGAACAAAAGGATTGGAGCTGATGTGGTTGTGGTGGTCATAGTGGGGAGTGGTGTGGGAGCAGTTACCATGTCCAGATCCCAGCTGTTAAGCATGGAAGGAGGTGGAGTTTTAGACTTGTATAGGGCTAATTTCACCCAAAGGTGAAATTAAGTGGTGAGGCACCAGTGTATATAAATTGGCTAATTTGCAGGGTGCTATCTTGCAACAAAAGGGCAACACAGGAAGAAGGAAAAGAATGGTTCAAGCACAAATTTAAATAATTTACTTTGTGTTCCTTGATGCATTGGAATAGGTAATAGGCAATAGTAGGTCCCCACATGCTTCATTAGGACCTCGGTGTGTTTAGGTAGGTAAGGGCCTGGCAATAAGCTTTAGTTTCTTGCAGTGTGCCTACATTGTATAAAGGAGGAGAATATGGAGGTTGCAGAGATACACATAAGCAGAGAAATCGGGAGCTTCAGTTAAGTTGCCTACGATAATATTGGCATCGGCTAGGTCAGGAACAAAGTGTAAGCAAGGCTACATAGATTGAATCTTTGGGGATAAGGCAGAAGGTGAGTGATTTTAAAAAGGGCAGTTGGGAGGTTATAGTGGCCACAAAAGGGGGTACGAGTTGGTTGGGGAAACTGTATGTTGGACTTGGAGCAGGGTGGGTGTCAGGATTTTTATTTGATGGGCTGTGGCATGAAATTGTGATAGAATATCTTGAGTCAGCATCAAAGTTGGAACTGTTGGTTGTGCTGAAGTTATCATTTGGGTTGCTTTGGTCTCTTGGGCTGAGATCCTCATCCCTGAGCTGATGGTTGTTCTCACTGTCCTCTGTGATTGACTTGTGGATAGCGCCTGTAAGGACCCTGTGTAGTAGATGCTTGAAACTCCTAATGAGTCTGGGGCTAACACCCAAGACCTCAAGGCAAAGCTCTACAGTTGAGAAATTATTGCAAGAGTGACTGAAGACCAAGGGATGCTCTGGGGCACATTGGCAATATCAGGCGACCTCATAGGCATCAGATATAGAATATAAGTAGCCTTAAGAGCACTACCTATGCAGATAACACATTTTGTCTTCTGTCACTTTTGCCACAATTGGTTATCAAGTAAAGCTGTGAAGTAATTGAATGCCCCAAGCAAGTGGAGATGACAAAGGAGTTTGGCACTGAACTGGAGTAAGTGAAGATGAAAGGAAACCCAAGGAGTTTGGCATTGAGCTGGAGTGGGAGAATCCCTGGCCCAGATGATGAGCCAAATGAGATAAGGTCAGGCCAAGTAGGGCCATAATGTCCCACAATGACATATTTTTGCCTTTGATGTGTAGGCCTCAGCGTGCTGGGGGTGCGTGTTTATCATCATGGGGGTCGTGGGCATTGTCATCCCAGATCCTGTAGTGGCTCCCCCATTAAGTGTTTACATAACGGGCTGAAGCCAAAGCTGGTGTCCTATTTAAGAACGTTGGTGCTGGGGGGCGCCTGGGTGGCTCAGTTGGTTAAGCAACTGCCTTCGGCTCAGGTCATGATCCTGGAGTCCCTGGATCGAGTCCCACATTGGGCTCCCTGCTCGGCAGGGAGCCTGCTTCTGCCTCTGACCCTCCCCCCTCTCATGCTCTCTCTCTCTCATTCTCTCTCTCAAATAAATAAATAAAATCTTAAAAAAAAAAAAAAAGAACGTTGGTGCTGGGTAGGGTACCTGGGTGGCTCAGTAGATTAAGTGTCCAACTCTTGATTTTGGATCAGGTCATGATCTCAGGGTCATGAGATCAAGCCCTGTGTCAGGCTCCATGCTGAGCATGGAACCTGCTTGGGATTCTCTCTCTCCCTCTCCCTTCTGCCTCAGCCCCTGCTCACACACACGTGTGCTCACGTGCATTCTCTCTCAAAAACAAAAAAGTTGGTGCTGGGAACTAATTTAAGATCTTCCTCTTGTTTAAAGATATACACAATTACCTAGTCCCTAGGTGTGGGACTAGGTACCAAGACATATTTCTTGTAAAGGGGGACCTCCCATTAGCCAATGTTTATACTAGTGGGGAAGGGAAGCAAGTTTACCAGAGACCTTTCTTGTGGACTATAGAATCTTTTCAGGGGTCATGGGCCCTCAGTTCTCAGTGAATCCCATTCCATTATCTGCCCTAGAACTGGATGCCAATCCAGCACACATTATGCCAGAATTGAAAAGAGGCAGGAGAATGTCGGGGGGAGGGTGTTAAGTGAAAAAGGGAGTTCTATCTGGGTATTGTAGAGATTGGAAAGAAGAGGGATGGTCCCCTGATGGCATTTTGGCAGAGAGTCTTGGGACCTATAGATTGAAAGTTCAGGGCGACTAAAGCAGTATGCGAAAGAGAGAGCCATTTGGAAGCCATCCATTTTGTGATTTTAATAAGGCATCCTTCAGTAGAGCATTATTTCTCTATCTGTAGATGATAGGACAAATGAATGTTCCAAATGATGCTTTTTTGTAAGGTCTGTGCCTGAACTGAATGAGCACTAATGTGTATCCTGATCAGAATCAATGATATCTGGGGGCCCAGAAGAAATAAATCAAGTTTTAAGGCCTATTATGGTGATGTTGGCAGAAGCACACCAGGAAGAATAATTCAGGAAATCAGTTTACTTAATATTATAGGATATTATACAAATCAGGAACAGCCAAATGGAAATGATGCATAAAGCAAAGTATGGATGAAAGGGCTTGGAGCTTCCATGCCCTCTCCAGATGCACCACCCTCCCAGCACTTTGATGTGTTCACCAAGTCAGAAGCTCTCCAAACTCCATCCTTTGGGGAGTTTTATGAAAGTTTCATTATGTGGGCATGATTGATTAAATCATTGATCATTAATGATTGTACTCAATTTCCATCCCCTATACCCTCCCCAGATGTTGGGGTTATTGGACTGAGAGTTCAAACCGTTGAGTCATACCTTGGTCTTCCTGGTGCCCCCATCCTGAAGCTATTACGGGGCACATCATTAGAACAAAAGAGGCTCCTATCACACTGGCTATTCCAAGGGATTTAGGAACTCTATGCCAGGAACTGGGGATGAAGACCAAATATATATATTTCTTATTATATCACAGTATCACAGGGCTTAAGTTAATATAAATGTCCATTAGTTAAATCATCTAACCTAATATGGAGTTGGGCAATTTCATTGGGGACACAAGTTTATGAGTGCGTATGATGAAAGATAAGTTTTTGAATTCCATGGACTTGGTGTCCAGTGACATTCCTTGTAGTGAGGGATTTTCCCTTTTTAAACTCTGAAGGGTCACCAGGCACCAATGTAACCCAGTATCCCAGGTCAATGAAATACTTAATAAAACTGAACATTTTATGGGGACCAAAATACCACCCACCAATGAAGTATATCAGCATGAATTTCCAGGAGGTGATCAGGGCACAGAAGACTTCTAGTTCCTAACCAGGGTAAGAGGCAAATAATTGCCATTGATGGAGGTTGGTAAACGGGTTTGTTTTGGTTAAAAGATTCATTGAGCTGTGGGAGGAGGCATTGTGTATGTCAATGAGTGGCATGGTAGCTGGGGCATCTGTAAGGATATTAGGAGCTGAGGAAGGACTGAGGTTTATACTTAGTAATTGAATGGCCTGTTGGGAATAAGGCTTGCATTTTTAAGTTGGACTTTTCTGTGATTCAGATGATTGGGGAGTCTAAGTGTGTGAATCTCCAGTAAACAACAACAAAAATAAATAAATATACCCCTCCAATTTTTTAATTAGTCCTGATGAGGAAGCATTGTTTGGTGGACTCTATTTTTATCTTTGTAACCACCACAATAATTTAAAGTTTTATTTGAGCCACTCTAGGATTAATATGGTATTTGGTGGTATCCAACACACATTCATTTGTTGCTATTCTAATTAATTAGGAGCTTCCCTAGTGTTGGTCTAGCCTATTAATGACAGTAATGAGACTTGTTAATTGGGAGGAGCTTCCTTGTCCTTTTCATATCTTTGGAGCCTGTAGTGATGTTCCTGCTTTCATTCCTGATATTGGTGATATTGTTTCTCTTCTTTTTTCTTGGTTATTGTTGTTTGAGGTTTATCAATTTTATTGGTCTTAAAGACTAGCTCTTAGTTTTGTTGATTTTTCTCTACTCTCTATTGATTTTTTAATTCTTACTATGTTCTGCTTGCCTTTTTATTTTACTTCACTCTTATACTTTCTTAAGGTAGAAGCTCTAGCTCAATGATTGGAGACCTTTTCTGATACAATCATTTAATTGTATTTATTTTTCTCTTTAGCTGTATGGTGCAAATTATATGTTGTGTTTTCACTTCCATACAAGTATATTTTAATTTTTCTTGTGAGTTCTTCTTTGACTCATGGATTTTTTAATTTTTTATTTATTTGAGAGTGAGGGGGAGAGAGAGCATGAGAGGGGGGAGGGGCAGAGGGAGGAGCAGACTCCCTGCTGAGCAGGGAACCCAACGTGGGGCTCAATCTCAGTAAACCGGGCAGACACTTAACTGACTGAGCCCCCCAGATACCCTCATGGATTGTTTAGAATTGTGTTTTTAAATTTCCATGTTTGAGCATTATCCAGATATGTGATCCCAATTTCTATTTAATTTCATTGTGATCAGAGCAAATATTTTACATGATTTCTGTTTTTTTTTCAATTTCTTGAGGTTTGTCTTATCACCCAGAATATGGTTTCTTTTAGTAAACATTCCATGTGTACTTGAAAAGAAGGTGTATTCTGCTATTGCGTAAAGTAGTCTATAAATGTCAGCTCAATTAGATCAAGCTTATTGATAATGTTGTTCAGGTCTATAGCTTTACTAATTTTCTATTCTACCAATTGCTGAGAGAGGAGTATTAAAATTATTAGATGTAATCGTGAATTTGTCTTTCTCTCTTTTCAATTCTGTCAGTTTTTGCTTTGAGCACTTTGAAGCTCTGTTAAATCTATAAACTTCAAGATAGTTTTTTTTTTAAGATTTTATTTATTTGAGAGAGAGAGAGAGAGAAGGAGCGGGGGCAGGCAAAAGGGGAGGGAGAAGCAGACTCTCTGCTGAGTGGGGAGCTTCATGCGGGGCTTGATCCCAGGCAGGACCCCAAGATAATGACCTGAGCCGAAGGCAGACACTTAACTGACTGAGCTACCCAGGCACCCCAGGGTAGTTCTATTTTTAACTTTTTGAGGAACCTATAGTTGTTTTTCATGCTTTTTTTATACAAGAGTTAAGGAATTGATACACAACTAGGGGAATTTGACAATATACTTCCCTTTCTCTACTGGTGAGGTTTATACTTACATGTTCATTTTACTAATTAGCATCCTTTCATTTCAGCTTGAAGAATGCCCTTTAGCATTTTTTTGTAAGGCAGGTCTGGGGTTGATGAACTCCCTCGGCTTTTGTTTGTCTGGGAAAGTCTTTATTTCTGAAGGACAGCTTTGCTGCATAGTATTGGTTCCCAGTTTTGTTTTTTGTTTTTTGCTTTCAGCACTTTGAATATATCATCTCTCTCCTAGCCGGCAAGGTTTTTGGTAAAAACCTATGGTGGTGAGTTTCTTTTTCTGTGCTGCTTTAAAAATTCTCTCTCTTTAATTTTTTAACAGATGTATTATAGTGTATGTCGGTGAAGTCCTCTTTCAGTGGACAGTGTTTCAGGACCTATGAGCTTCATGTACCTGGGTGTGCATGTCTCTCCCTAGTTTGGGGGATTTTTCAGCCATTATATATTTTTAAAATAAGCTTTCTTCCCCTTTCTTTCTTCTTCTGGGACTCCCATAATATGTATATTGTTTTCCTGTAGTATAGCCCATAATTCACCTGGGCTTTCTTCACTCTTTTTCATTTTCTTCTCCTCTGACTGAAAATTTCTAATGACTCATCTTTGAACCAACAGATTTTTTATTCTGCTCGATCAAGTCTGATGATCATGCTCTCTATTGCACTTTTCGTTTTATTCATTGTTTTTGGGGGCTCCAGAATTTCAGTTTAGTTCTTTTTTTCTAACTTCTATCTCTCCACTAAACTTCCTGTTTTGTTGATGTATTCTTTTCCTAATTTTGTTGGGTTGTCTATATCAGTGTTCTCCTCACTAAGCTTGCTTAAAAGTTATTTTGAATTCTTTGTCAGGCAATTCTTCACTCTCCATTTCTTTGAGGTTACTTACTGAAACAATATTGTGTTCCTTTGGTGGTGTCATGTTTCCTTGATTTTTCATATGCCTTGAAGTCTTGTGTTGCTGTCTTTTCATTTGAAGAAGCAGTCTCCTCCTCCAGTCTCTACTAACTGGCTTCAGTAGAGAAATACTATCACTAGTCAGCTGGCTAGGGATTCTGAGGCTTTCTCAGAACTTTTCTTTTTTTTTTTTTTTTTTTTTTTTTTTAAAGATTTTATTTATTTAATCATGAGAGAGAGAGAGAGAGGCAGAGCGAGAAGCAGGCTCCCAAGGAGCAGGGAGCCCGATGCGGGACTCGATCCCAGGACCCTGAGATCATGACCCGAGCCGAAAGCAGACGCCCAACCATCTGAGCCACCCAGGCGCCCCTTTTTTTTTTTTTTTAAAGATTTTATTTTATTTATTTGACAGAGAGGGAACACAAGTAGGCAGAGCGGCAGGGAGAGGGAGAAGCAGGCTCTCCGCTGAGCAGGGAGCCCGATGCGGGGCATGATCCCAGAACCCTGGGATCATGACCCAAGCCGAAGGCAGACTCTTAACCAACTGAGCCACTCAGGCACCCCTCTCAGAACTTTTCTATGGATACATCCACTCCACACTTTGTTTTCTCTCTTGATGGGGACATTTATAAGATTGTATGCCTTTTCTCTACCCCACAAAGCCAGGACTGGTGTTGAGAGCCTCCCTTTTTTCCCCTTATGGTTTTTCCCTGAAGTGCTTATGTTTGTGTTCCTTTTCCAAATCCTGCAGAATTGGGCTGGCTTTCTATGTGTGTTTGCTAGAGGTCTGCAAAGGCTCATGCTTATCATCTGCTGGGGTAGGTGCAGGGAGCTAGTGGCAAGGTAAAGGAAATGAAGTATGTGGAGGGTTGGGGGTGCCAATAGGCAGTTTGCGGAACTGCAGGAAAGTCATCCCCAACAGCAGCTTGTGGGCAGGCTTCCTGACAGTCTGTGAAGCATTTAGTAGAATCTGTGTACCTTTTATGAGTTCCAAGCCCTGGTTGCTGTGCTCCCAGCCTCTCCCAACCCTTCAACCATGCAGATCACCTCAGTGTTCTGGGTAGAGCAGGAAAGAAGTGAGCCTCTTGAGCAGCATCCCACACAGCTAGGGAAGCCGAGTACCCACTCACATGATCATACTTTCCCACATGGGAGAAATTGGAGGCCAGTGGGATCTCTCTTGGCAGTGAGACCTGCTGTCTTGGAGGAGATGTGACACAAGTAAAGTGAAAATGTTCTTATCCTCTTTAATGCATCTGTTCTCAGACGTATTGCTCCAACAGTGCTGGAAATTTTCTGTTGGGAATACGGAATACCTACAAATGTATGCTTGTCCATGAGTGATTGCTTTCAAACCCCTGAATTTTGCAAAGTCGTCCTTGCCACTAGAAGCAGCCATTCCACTACTGCCTGAGGAAATTGGCCCTTTTATGCCTGAATAACATGCAGTGGTTTCCTCTGGAATAGATACCGTGAAAGACACTGCTGATTCTCCTCAGGACCAGATCCTGCCACACTTCTTTGCTTCCACACCTATACTTAGATTCAAGTCACGCCTGGTACCAAAGACTTAGGTACAAATACGACACTGAGGTGGTACTCCACACATCAAGAGAATTTCATGATTTTTCAATTTATATAGACAAATCTGGGAACGTGTTTGGGAATGGATCTTAGGGATATGGATCATGTACAAGGAGTATAAAATTGGGTGAGATGAATATACTGAAATAGGCTCACTAAGCAGAGATTCTGGATTCAATATTTTAGCTCCATAAGTTGGAAAGAGCTTTTTTTTTTTTTTTTTTTTGGTTGTTTAGTTGGTTGGTAGTTTGAAAAAAATGGAAGGAGATGTAGCTACGGTAAGTTGAGTTGAAATTCCAGAATTTCTTTGGTACAATGTAGAGGAAAGTGATCAAAGTCATAGGGAGATTTGAATGTTAGAGCAGATTTATCATGTTAGACATGCTCACCCACCATGGAGGAGTAGAGAAATCATAATTCACCATGAGAAGGAATTTGTGAGAGGAATCTCAGCATCTTTGAAGAGCTCAAGGTTTGTTCTTCTCTGCAGATGAGTTATTACAGTGGGAACGCCATTGAACTGGGATCCCTAAATGAAATTAAATGATGGGATCCTAGTGTGATATCAGCCAAGTGGTGGCATTTAATCCCAAGACAAGTTAGGCAGGGATACTCTAATGGACAGCAGAGCCTATGTGGTATTCAGAATAGCCTGATAATATGACAACTTAATGTCCCTGAAATAAATAGATGTGAAGAATACTAAATTCTTATTTGATGTGTATAAATGGAATATTTCTATGTCATTTGGACAGAAGTCCAACTGCATCTACCAAAAACAGAGATTAACTACCTCTTAAACAGCACCCAGACATGAGCCAGTTTTAACACCCAGAATTTATTGAATTAAGGAAAGGTTGCATCTTCCTGAGTAAGTACCCTGCTACCCTGCCAAATACTGCAATTTTAATCTTTTTCCCAGGCTTCCCCCAAAGGGACCATTTACCTGGGATTGCTGGATCCTGGTTCAGAACTGGCACATTGATTAAGGCTTATTGGCCCTGGTGATCAGGAAGTCACTGTTATCCTAGGCATATTGGTAAGACTGTATGCCAGAGGGTGGGAAATAAATTCCCTAAAAATCTAGGTGCCTTCCACTTCAGTAAAATTTCTAGGGGGATCATTGGTGTTGGCATGTTGAAATACCACTTCTAAAGTAAAGGACATGTTGCATCTGGCCCCTCCTACAACCAAAAGAGAGTCACCATGCCTAGTGTGCTCCCTCAGATTTTTGAACAAGCATATTCCTCATTGCAGGGTGCTACTCTGTTCTTCTTTTGTGTGACCTGAAAACTTTCTGACTGGAGCCCAGAGGAGAAGAAGGCTCTCAACAAGTCTAGGCTGCCTTGCATAAGCTGCTCTGCCACTTGCGCCATATGATCCAGCAGATTCCAGGGTTCTTGAAATGTCAGTGGCAGACAGAAATGGTGTTTTTAATGTTTGGTCAGCTCCTATAGATGATTCATAGCACAGACCCTTAGAATTTTGGCACAAACCTCTGCATCCTCTACAGACACCTATCTTCTCTTTAAGAAACAGCTTTTGCTTTACTATTGCACTTTAGTAGTGGCTGAATAGTTAACCATGGGCTACCAAGTTACCATATAAGTTACCATATACCCATCTAAGCCTTTAGCTGTGGGCATGTACAGAAGCACTCCATTATCAAATGAAAGAGAGATATATATGAGAAGTAAATGGAAGTATATATGAGGCATTGAAAGCATCAGTAAATGGCCCAAATGCCCATGGTCCATACTTGTGCTACATTACTTTCTCCCAGTGTGCCTCTATGGTTTTACGGAAAGTTCCTTATGACTAGCCAGGTGAGGAAGGGAAAACTCACTCCTGACCAATTTGCAGATGGTTCTGTGTGATATGTAGGCACGGACCTGAAATTGTTCAACTGAAACATAACACTCTTTCTGAGACACCCCTGAAGGACAGTTGTGAAGGGAAATCCTTCCAGTGGGCAGAACTTTGAGCAGTGTACCTTGGTTGCGCATTTGGCCTGAAGAAACAAATGGCTAGAATTAAGAGTCTATATAGTTTCATGGGTGATGGCCAAGGGTTTGGCTGGACTTTCAGGTTCTTCAAAGATAAATGATTGGAAAATTGGTTGCACAGGGTCCTAAGGGAGAGGTAATTTGGATAGACCACTGAGTGGGGAAAGAATGTGAAGATAAGTGTGCTCCATGTAAATGGCCACCATAGGGTACTTTCAGTAGAGGAGGGTTTTAATAAGTAAGTAGTTTGACCCAGTGTGTTGCCACCTTTTAGCTTTTGTCAAGAGCTACTTCTGTCATTGCCCAGTGAACTCATGAGCCAAGTGGCCATAATGGCAGGAATGGAGGTTATCCACAGTTTCAGCAACTTAAACTTCCATGTACCAAGGCCATCCTGCCTATAGCCATTGCTGAGTGCCCAGTTGCCGGCATCAGAGACCAACACCGGTTCCTTTATATAGCTCCTTTCCCCAGGATGATTTTGCAACTACCTGCGGGAGTTTGGTTCCATTAGACCATTCCCATCATGGAAGGGGCAGTGCCTTGTTTTGAATTGAATAGACACTCTGGAAATAGATTCACCTTCCAGGCCTATAGTGCTTTTGCTAAAACTACCAATTGTGTACTCTAACAATTCTTTTCCACCATTGTAGGATTCCACACAGCATTAACTCTCTTTTTTTAAAATTTATTTTTATTTCAATTCCAGTGTGGTTAATATACAGTGTTATATTAGTTTCAGATGTACAATATAGTGATTCAGCAATTCCATATATTACTCAATGCTCATCAAGATAAGTGTACTCTTAATCTCCTTCACCTATTTCAACCATCCCCCACCTCCCCTCTGGTAACCATCAGTTTGTTCTCTATAGTTAAGAGTGTTTTTTGGTTTGTCTCTTTTTTCCCCTTTGTTCTTTTGTTTTGTTTCTTAAATTCCACATATGAGTGAAATCATGTAGTATTTGTCTTTCTCTGACTGGCTTA
This sequence comes from Neomonachus schauinslandi, assembly GCF_002201575.2. Taxonomy (NCBI): domain Eukaryota; kingdom Metazoa; phylum Chordata; class Mammalia; order Carnivora; family Phocidae; genus Neomonachus; species Neomonachus schauinslandi. The sequence continues at coordinate 10,853,973 of NC_058418.1, read as the reverse complement.
TTTTACTTAGCATTATACTCTCTAGATCCATCCATGTTGTTGCAAATGGCAAGATTTCATTTTTTAATTTATTTTATTTTTAAAAAAGATTTTATTTATTTGTCAGAGAGAGAGAGAGAGCGCAAAAGCAGGGAGAGCTGCAGGCAGAGCAGGCAGAGGGAGAAGCAGGGTCCCCGCTGAGCAAGGAGCCCAACGCAGGACTCAATCCCAGGACTCTGGGATCATGACCTGAGCTGAAGGCAGATGCTTAACCAACTGAGCAACCCAGGTGTCTCAAGATTTCATTTTTTATTTATTTATTTTTTATTTTTTTTTATTTTTTATTTTTTTAAAGATTTTATTTATTTATTTGAGAGAGAGAGAACGAGAGACAGAGAGCAGGAGAGGGAGGAGGGTCAGAGGGAGAAGCAGACTCCCTGCCGAGCAGGGAGCCCGATGTGGGACTCGATCCCGGGACTCCAGGATCATGACCTGAGCCGAAGGCAGACGCTTAACCATCTGAGCCACCCAGGCGCCCAGATTTCATTTTTTAAATGGCTGAATAGTATTCCACTGTATATATATATCACATCTTCTTTATCCATTCATCTATTGATGGACACTTGGGCTACTTCCATAATTTGGCTATTGTAAATAATGCTGCAGTAAACACAGGGGTGCATATATCTCTTTGAATTGGTGTTTTAATATTCTTTGGGTAAATACCCAGTAGTGCAATTACTGGATTATATGGTAGTTCTATTTTTAATTTTTTTGAGGAACCTGCACGTAGCATTGCTTCTGATAAGGGATTTACTTCATAGCAAATGAAGTGTGGCAATGAGCCCATCCTCATGGAATGCACTGTGTCTATCATGTTCCCCATTACCTTGAAGTAGTTGAATTGATAGAAAATGGACTAACCTTTTGAAAATTTAGTTGCATTACCAAGTAGGTGGCAGTCTCTTGTTGGGCTGGAACAATGTCCTCATAGATGCTGTATATGATTTAAATCAGTGCCCAGAATATGGTGCTCTTTTACCCATAAACAAGTTTCACAAGATCAGGAATCCAGGGGTAGAAATTTGAGTGGCTCCACTCACTATTACTTCAAGTGATCCAATAGCAAATATTTTCCTTCCTGTCTCCATGAACAAGCTCTATAGAGATCTTATTTCCAAGGGAATGAATGATTCCATCAGAAGACACAATAATGATTCCATTGAATTTGAACTTGATACTTCCAACTGGGCACTTGATGTCTCTTACTTCTGAATGAATAGTCAAAGAAGGGGGTTATTTTACTGGCTGGGTAATTGATCCTGATAACAATGAGAGAATTGAGTTGCTATAACACAGTGGAGGTAAGCAAGAGTATGTCCAGAATGCAAAAGATCACTTAGGGTGTCTCTTAAAAGCACCATGTCTTATGATTAAAAACCAATGGAAAAATACAACACCACAATTCAGGCAGGACTGTTAATGTCTCAAAACCTTTAAGAATGAGAATTTAGTTCATCCACTAGGAAAAGAATAGGAAAAGAACCACAATGAACTGAGGTGTTTTCTGAGAGTAAGGGGAATATGGAATGAGTAGTGAAAGGTGATAGTTGTAGATAACACTATTACATCAGTTCCAACAATGATAACTCTAATAGTTATAAGTATTCATTATTTTGTTATAAATATTTTCACATACATATTAACCAAATATTTATTTTCTTTTTAGCCCCAATTTTATTGAGAAATGATTGACATACATAACTGTATAAGTTTAAGGTGTACAGTGTGATGGTTTGATTTACTATATTGTGAAAAGATTACCACAATAGCTTTAGCTAACATCCATCTTCTTGCATAAATAGAAGAAAGGAAAACATTTTCTCCTTGTGATGAGTACTCTTAGGATTTACTCTCATAAGAAGTTTCCTATATATTATATGACAGTGTTAGGTATAGTCATCACGTTATACATTACATCCCTAGTACTTATTTATCGTACAACTGGAAGTTTGTAGCTTTTGTCTACTTTCCTCCAATTCCCCCCCACCCCCCACCCTCTGCCTTTGGTAACCACAAATCTGTTCCCTTTTTCTATGAGTTTGTTTTTTGTTTTAGATTTTTGTTTTTGTTTTAGATTCCACGTATAAGTGAAATCATGCAGTAATTGTCTTTCTCTGACTTATTTCACTTAGCATGTCTTCAAAATCTATCCATTTTGTTGCAAATGGTAGGATTTCATCATTTCTTTTTTTAGTATATGTGCTGCTGAAGCGAGCATTGATCACTTCTTTTTATGGATGAATAATATTCCATTGTAAATATATACCCAAACTTCTTTATCCATTCATTCATTGATGAAAACTTAAGTTGTTTCCTTGTGTTGGCTATTGTGAATAATGCTGCTACAAACATGGGGGTGCAGATATCTTTGCAAATTAGTGTTTTCATTTCCTTTGGCTATATTCCCAGAAGTGGAATTGCCGAATCATATAGTAGCTCTATTTTTAATTTTTTAAGGATCCTCCATACTGTTTTCCACCATGGCTGTATCAATTTACAATCTAACCAACAGTGCACAGCTGTTCCCTTTTCTCCACATTCATGCCAGCATTTGTTATCTCTTGTCTTTTTGATGATGGCCATTCTAACACACACAAAATGATATCTCATTATGATTTTAATTGGGGTGTTACTAATGACTAGTGAAAGTGAGCGTTTTTTCGTGTACCTGTTGGTATTTTGTATATCTTCTTTGGAGAAGTGTCTATTTAGGTCCTATGCCCATTTTTAGTCAGGTTATTTGGGAGGGGGGTGGCTTGTTTGTTTTGATATTGAGTTATATGAGTTCTTATCTATTTTGGATATTATCCTCTTACCAGATACATGGCTTGTAGATTTTTTTTTCCCATTGCATAGGTTGTCATTTCACTTTGTTGATGGTTTCTTTTGCTGTGCAGAAGCTTCTTTGTTTGATATAGTCTCACTTGTTTATTTTTTATTTTGTTCTTTGTGCTTTAAGTGTCATATCCAAAAAATCATAACCAAGACCCATGTTAAGAGGCTTTATTCCTGTTTTCTTTTAGGAGTTTCTTACATTTAAGTCTTTAATTCATTTTGAGTTAATTTTCGTGAGTGGTATAGATATGGGTCCAGTTTCATTCTTTTACATGTGAATATCCAATTATCCCAGCACCATTTATTGAAAAGAAAGTCTTTTCTCCATTGAATGTTCTTGACTCCCTTGTCAAATATTAGTTGACCATATATGCTTGGGTTTATTTTAGGGCTATCAATTCTGTCCCATTGATCTATTTGTTTTTATGCCAGCACCATACTGTTTTGAGGACTATAACTTTATAGTATAGCTTGAAATCAGGAAATGTGTTACCTCCTGCTTTATTCTTCTTTTTCAGGCTATTGGGGGTCTTTTGTGGTGCCATGTAAATTTTAGGTGTTTTTTCTACTTCCGTAAAAAAAAATTGCCATTAGAATCTTGATAGGGATTTCATTGAACTTATAGATGACTTTTGATAATATTGATATTTTAATAGTATCAACAATTCCAATCCATGAACATGAATACTTTTCCATTTGTTTGTATCCTATCATATTGGGGCCCCACTCTAATGACCTATTTAATCTTAATTGCCTTCTTAAAAACCCTATATCCAAATAAGTCACACTGGAGTTTAGGGCTTCAACATATGCATGGCAGAGGGGCACAATTCAGTCCATAGTAACATGTGAGTGGGAAACAGTTTCAAACAGGCCAATATCTTTTTTTCAATTGAGATATAATTCACATACTTTAATATTCACACTTGTAAGGTGTATGATTGCATGACTTTTGGTATATTCACAAAGATTTAAACTATCACCACTATCTCATTCCAGAGCTTTTTCATCAGCCTACCAACACCCACCCCCATCCATTAGCAGCCGTTTTCCACTCCCAATGGACAAGTCCCTGATAACAACTTATCTTCCTGTATAGACTGATGTCTTCTGCACATTTCATATAAATGGGATCATAAAATACATTCTTTATTGTGTCTAGCTTTTTTCACTAAGCACGTTTTCAAGGTTAACCCTCGAATGAATCAGTACTTCATTTTTTATTTTTTTAAGATTTTATTTATTTATTTGAGAGACAGAGAATGAGAGAGAGAGAGCATGAGAGCAGAGAGGGCCAGAGGGAGAAGCAGACTCCCTGCTGAGCAGGGAGCCCGATGCGGGACTCGATCCCGGGACTCCAGGATCATGACCTGAGCCGAAGGCAGTCACTTAACTAACTGAGCCACCCAGGTGCCCCAATACTTCATTTTTTAATCACAGAATAAGATTCTATTGTATAAATATACCACATTTTATTATCTAGTCATCAGTTACTGGACATTTGGATTGTTTCTATAATTTGGCTATTCTGAATAATGCTGCTATGAACATTTTTTGTACAAGTGTGTACATATGTTTTAATTTCTCTTGGGTATAATTTCTCTTGGGTATTGGGAGTGGAATTTCTCTGTCATAAGCCCAATCTTTTTAAAGGCCAGTTTTGGTGATGTCAGGCTAGGGCTGACATCATAGATGAAGATACTCATAGCTGTGCAGCTTCTAAGACTATATGTACTAAAGTGGTGCATGCACCCTGATGTTTGTAAGCAGCATTATTAACAATGGCAAAATTATGGAAAGAGCCCAAATGTCCATTGACTGATGAATGGATAAAGAAGATGTGGTATATAAATAAAAACAAGGGAATATTACCCAGCCATCAAAAGAATGAAATCTTAGCATTTGTAGTGATGTGGATGGAGCTAGAGTACATTACTCTAAGCAAAATGAGTCAGTCAGAGACAGACAAATTACTATGTGATTTCACTCATATGTGGAATTTAAGAAACAAAACAGATGAACATACAGGAGGGGGAAAAATGAGAGAGGGAAATAAACCATAAAAGGCTCCTAATGATAGAGAACAAACTGAGAGTTGATGGAGGGAGATAGGTGGGGGATGGGCTAGATGGGTGATGGGTATTAAGGAGGGCACTTGTTATGATGAGCACTGGGTGTTGTATGTAAGTGATGAATCACTGAATTCTCCTGAAACCACTATTGCACTGTATGTTAACTAACTAGAATTTAAATAAAAATAAAAGACTATGTGTGCTTAAGGAGGTGAGATTGTCAGTTAGAATGAAGGAGACTGTATAGCTCTTAGATCCAAGTAGATCGGGCCAGGCCCTGTGCCTCGAGAAGGCCCACACTATGCAGTGCCAATTTTTTTTATGTTGCCCTCTGCTGCCTGAATTTGGTCATTACTGGTAGTGAGTGTTGTCCAGTTGGGGTGCCTAGAGCCAGGATCTGGACCCGTGTGTGTCCAATCTTGTTTGTCCTTCTGGCGTTGTCTCTGGCCTTTATTCCATCTGAGTGGTCTACCAAATATCCCAGGAAATTCCAAGACTTGTGTCCATGAGGTTCTGTTGAGGTGCCTTGGCTATTCCTGTTAAAGGCGCTTCTCTGTGGCACAATATTTCTTCAGACCATCACGTGATAGTGTACTGACAGAATGGAGGTGACTCGTGGATTTTGGGTGATTCAGACTCCTGTGGGAGAGGTAATAAAGAATCAACCAAATTACCATACCTCTCTTGGGCCCATGAATTTTGTAATACAGTTTTAAAGTGTTTTTCTCAACAGTTCTGTGTAGATTTCCAAATGTACAGCTTCTTAAGCCTTGACCTTGTGCATTCTTCCGAAGATCTTAAGTTCATCATTGCAGTTTCAGACTAACCTTTCCAGTGATATATTAGCTAGGTTTGCTATTATTGTAGAGACAAAACTAATAGCAGCTTAAATAACAGAATATTTTATGATGCCGGATTCCGGGAGAGGTGAACTCTAGCCCCAGTATGGGAACGCACGTTACCGCCCAAGAACCGAACAACACGAACTCAGCCCCCACGACCATTGTGGGAACTAGAGAGCCACATCTCCCAGGAGTCGCAAGCACTTCCGGCCGGGGAGGGTGGGAATGGGGCCGGTGTTCTCCGGATTTCTGGGAAATGTAGTCCGCCAGTTCGGTAGAGACTCGGGTACTTCCGCAAGGCCGCCGGGAGAGAGGAATTCTGGGTAGTCGATCCCCTCGGAGTTTGGGGCGGGGCGGTCTCAGGCACTTCCGCTCAGGTGGCCAGGTTGTTCCCGGCTACGTTGCGGGGTCTGTTGCAGGCTCTCCGGTCGCTGTGGTAAGTGGGTTCTGGTTTCGGGACCCTCCTGAACTTCCCGGGGTGCTAGTACCGCTGGCCATTGATTTGGGGGGGAGAGCTGCGCGCGCGAGAGGTGGCTTGAGGGCTGGAGTGGCGTTCCCCTCCAGCGACCCTCTTGGCTTTTGAGGCGGTTGAGCAGCGTATGGCCTGGTGGAGGATCTCCCGGACTCTCCGCCTGCAGTCCTACCTCCCCAGGCCGCCCACCTTTCCCTCGCTCTGCCCTTGTCTCGTGGTTGAACATTCATTGGGCCACTTACTTAAATTTCTCTGTCTCGGAGGTTGGGGGGGTTGGGTTTTTTGTTTGTTTTTGTTTTTTTGTAAAATTGGGATGACGTTCCTACCTTCCTATAATCCAGTGGTTTGAGAATCAAACGAGATGGTATAAATAAAAGTCTTAAGGACACTTCCTGACGCGGGGTGAATGGTGGTCTCTTGGTATTAGACTCTAATTTTGTTAAGGGCTTAGTAACCGGACAGCCACGAATATCGTGGCTGCGGTGAGTCCTGGCACTTCTTTTTGATCCCTGTAGGAAGCTTGATAGTCCCGAACCCTTTCTGAGGAGTTACTCCTGTGTAAAATTAATAAAGGGAAACCTCCTTTAGAATGGAGTCCGAGGCTGGCAGGGGGAAAGCGCTCATACCCTACCATGACTCTTGTCGATTGCAGACCCACTTGGAAGAGACCACCTGATACTATTTTAGCTATTAGTTACTATCCCAGAGGGAGGAAGAATGGCTTCCCGCCCCTCCCCCCCCCGCCCCGCGTCAGCCCAGCCAATGAGAGATTGTCAAAACTCAGCCAATGAAAAGCCACTATACTTCCAAGCCCCCGTTTGCTTCAATGGACTTTTTCTTTATGACAGCATTCCCAAGTTCTCCCTTTACCCTGTAAAAGAGTGTTCCTCTCCTTTGTTCTGTGGACTTGCCTGTGTTTTTGCCATATCTTGCTTGTCCTGGATTGTGATTTTCTGCTATTCCAGTAACATAACTGGCAGTTTTATTTTTAAGGTTAACACTCCCAAACCATTTCTGGCTGGAAAGGAGGAGGGGCGGGGCGGGGGCAGAGGATCTCCTGATTTCTCAGGGACAAAGACATAATTGTGGTGTTTCAGAGCCTCCTTTCTGTCCTTGGCCTTTGTCTCATAAAAGACTGCCTTTCTTGTTGCGCCATTGACACTAAGTAGTTATGTCTGAAAATTGCTGATATTCTTGAAATTATTTATGATGAGTTGAAAACACCAAGGCCTAGCTGCTTCCAGCTGTCAACTGCCCTTGCCTTTTTTCCTTCACGCATCTCTTTCCCCCCCCCCCGAAGAATTTGAGATTATGCTGTTGGCGATACCTCTATGTCCCTAAGTATTTGTTGTATTGTTAACAAAAATTCAGCTGACTAAATTTGAAGACTTAATTGACTTTATTACATGATTCATACCCTGGGCAGCATCCCATAAAGCAAGTAGAAGGCAGCTCCCAGGAGTTGTACAAAATGCAAGGTTTTTGTAGGAAGGAGGGTGGGGCAAGGAAGTTATTAGCAAGAGGAAAGAAAGGATTGTTTCAAGCAAGGCCACTTTCCCTTGGAGGGAAGAGCAGAGGATCTTATGCATCTTGAAGGGATGGAGAGGGCCTGTGTGTCAGATTAACTTCATAGGTGCTTATCAGAAAATTCCTGAGTGACTGGTTAACACTGTGTTTCTGGGGGAGGTTGAAACTGCAATTAGGTTAGTCATTAAGCCCCAGTTTGGTGACTTGGCCTAAGTGATGCCATTTTAGGCCTGTGTTTTTCTTTTAAACACTGTTTATTTTCTAGGAATCGGGATAGTCTCTTCTATAATCACAGTATCTAGATCAAAATCAGAAAATTACATTGTTAATGTGCTATTCTCTGACCCTCAGTCCATACTTAAATGTGTTCTGTTTTTCATTTAAAATCCTTAAAACTATTTTCTCCTGATTAAAGCCAATGTTGTGGGCTGCCTTTTGCTGTCATGTTTTCTGTTGTCTCCTTTAATCCAGAATGATTCCTCATCCTTCATTATTTTGTTCGTGATGTTTTTGTTCATGATGTGTAGGCAAGTCGTATCAGAGAAAGCCCATCTTTTGAATTTTATGTGATAGATTTCACTGTTTGATTCAGATTATGCATTGTCAGGGATTCCACAGAAGTGGTGACGTGGCCTTTTCAATCAACATAACAGGAGCCGAAGGACATATTTTGGCTTTTATATTGGTGATGTCAGTTTTGTTCACTTGGTGAAGGGGATGTCTGTGCCATTTTACCACTGAAATTACTATATTTCTTTTTGTAATTAAAGGTTCCAGTGGGGAGACATGTTTTATTAGTGGGCTTTCTGCTGTAAAGATCAGCATCCCTTTTTGTCCCTCTTTTTTTTTTTCATTCAGTCAAATACAAATTTCATATGGACTCAGTTCAGGTTTGTTAACTTAAATGAGATGTTGCTTCTCAGACAATTCTTAAAAACAACTTAGTTGATCTCGATTTTACATATCAGAATTTTCCCTTTGCATGTGTACAATTCAGTGATTTTTGTAACATTGAGGGGTGCAGCTCTAGCCATAATTCAATTTTAGAACATTTTCATTCCTCCAGTAAGACCCCTTATTACCATTTATAGTTAATGTCTGTTCTCAACAACCCCAGACAACCACTAACTTCTCTGTCTCTATATTGTGAACCCTTTATTTAAATGGGATCATACAAGGTGTGGTCTTTTGTGACTGGCTTCTTTCACTTGTGATATTTTCAGGGTTCATCCATGTTGTATACATCATAATTTTATTCCTTTTTATTGCCCATTAATATTTCAGTGTGGACACACCACACTTTGTCCATTTACCCATGGGGGGACATCTTAGTTTCCAGTTTGGGGTTCTTATGAATAACAGTTTTATAAATACATATGTATATGTTTTTGTTTGGAGATAGGTTTTCATTTCTCTTGGGTAGATACCGAGGAGTAGAGTTGCTTGGCTGACTGGTAGCTTTTGGTTTAACTTTTTGACAAACTGCCAAAACTGTTTTCCAGATTGGCTTCATCATACTGTCCCCCCCCCCCCCCCCCCCCCCAAACTTTTGTTTTTTTTATAAATACTAGAAAACCTTGTTGTTGTTTTTTTTTTTTTGGGAAAAAATGGTCCACAACAATTTAAAAATTATCACTAAGGTAACACAATATTAGGGAAGACAATGAGGCAGAGTTAACTGGTTTTTCAGAGGTTACAAGTGACCTTCACACAACAGGACAATCAACGTCAGAGCTTCAGTCAGGTATCCTACAATGTCTTTTGGTAGAAATCACATGCATAAGAGCAATTTCATATTGCAAAATGTCATCTTTTTTTTTTACTAGAGCTACAAAAGTAAGAAACCCTGAGTGTATTCCAAGTGTTGTCCAGCTCTCAACAGTTCCATGAGTTGGAAATATTATTGTCCCAGTTGTACAGATGACAAAATTGAGGAAAAGAGATGTTATTAATTCATCCAAGATGATACAATTACTGAGCAGCTGAGGTAGGATTTGAGCCCAGATATTGTTGCCCCAGAGATGATTCTTGATTGATGCATTACGTTGTGTCAGTTTCCATCATATCAGAATCTGAACTGCTACCTTGGGAGCAAGGCAAGATAGCACAAGGCAACACACAACAACCAGTGTGTGTGTTGTGTAGGAATGGAGTAGCCCTGATCTGCTCTTCGCGCTGTGGACAGCAACAGCCATCCCAAGGAAGGGGCTCCTTGGCTAATTCACAGTAAGCATTCATGTAGGCAAGCATCATCCCTGGGCACCCTTTCATGTCCTTTTCTGCCTTTCCAGACACGACCAGGCCCAGGTCTGCCTTGCCAGGACTCCGTATTCCAGGAATCTACCTCTCCAGAAGTAGGAAGAAAAAAATGACCACATTCAAGGTGCATATGGCTTGCCTTTCTTGCTGTTAAAATTCCATTTCACTACTCAGAATGTTACGTATTGGGGCGCCTGGCTGGCTCAGTTGGTTGAGCGTCTGACTCTTGATTTCGGCTCAGGTCATGGTCTCAGGGTCCTGAGATCGAGCCCTGCCTTGGCACTGTGCTCAGCCAGGGGCCTCCTTGGGATTCTCTCTTTCCCTCTCTGCCCCTCCCTACAGCTCTCTCTCTCTCTCAAAAAAAAAGTTACATATTTTTTTCATTTCTTGGGGTGACTCAAGGAGAACACCAAGCTAAATGACCTGTTTACTCTGTATTTGCTTTTAGCAATAATTTTGTCATTATTCAGGGCGCCTGGGTGGCTCAGTTGGTTAAGCGACTGCCTTCGGCTCAGGTCATGATCCTGGAGTCCCGGGATCGAGTCCCGCATCGGGCTCCCTGCTCAGCGGGGAGTCTGCTTCTCCCTCCGGCCCTCCCCCCTCTCATGTACTCGCTCTCTCTCGTTCTCTCTCTCTCAAATAAATAAATAAAATCTTTAAAAAAAAAATTTTGTCATTATTCATTTTATTTCAAAAATAAACGTGTGTGGTGATGAGCACTGGGTGTTATACGCACCTAATGAATCGTTGAACACTGCATCAAAAACTAATGATGTATTATATGTTGGCTAATTGAACATAATAAAAAATACATATATATTAAAAAAAATTAATGTGGACCAATTACTAGGAATGACCAGTTCTGCTTGCTTCACCAGTGACACATTAACTATTTTTATTTTCTCATACTTTCTTATGTATATTCATAGATTTATTAATATTCATGATATACATCTAATATTGACTTGTGCTTCTTGGTTTAACATAGAACATTCGTTATTTGTGGTTACATCGTATTTCTATTAAATTGATATGATTTTTTAAAAGATTTTATTTATTTATTTATTTGACAGAGAGAGAGAGACACAGCGAGAGAGGGAACACAAGCAGGGGGAGGGTCAGAGGGAGAAGCAGGCTTCCCACCGAGCAGGGAGCCCGATGCGGGGCTCGATCCCAGGACCCTGGGATCATGACCTGAGCCGAGGGCAGACGCTTTAACGACTGAGCCACCCAGGCGCCCCTAAATTGATATGATTTTTAATTTTTAACTGCCTACTGCTCCTACACATTAAGGTGGCTTAGGAGTTTGATTGTTTGAAGCAACACTGCAGTGATCGTTTTCCTACCTGCAGTTTTTTTCTGCAAAAAATCACTTCTCCGAATAAGCTACCTATTTTTTCTCCTCGATGTATTAGGAGCTCAATAATGAAAAAGTACATTTGACACATGCCACGTTAGAGTTTTGTAGATAAGATATTCAAATACGCCACAGCGCAATAGGCTCTAACTGCTGCCTTATGCGAATCTCGTTGGAGATTTTCACACAGGAAGAGCTAGATTCTGTCTTACGTCTGAGTCATCCCCTGCATGTCACTTACTGATCTGCTTTTATTCTGTCATGTATTAGTTTTTTCAAAGTAATGTATAACCTTAGGTTTGTGTATATGTGTATATACATAGACTTTATTTTTTAGGGCAGTTTAACATTCACAGTAAAATCCAGAAAGTACAGAGATTTCCCACCCTGCCCCCAAACACCCACAGACTCTCCCATTGTCAACATCCGCCACCAGAGTAGTACACTTGTTACAATCGATGAACCTCCATCAGCACATCATTATCACCCAGAGTCCATAGATTACTTTAGGATTCACTCTTGATGTTGTTCTTTCTGTTGGTTTGGACAAATTGGTAATGATGTGGCCCCACCATTATAGCATCCTACATAGTAGTTTCACTGCCCTAAAAGTCCTCTGTGTTTCACCCATTTATCCTTCCCTTCCCCTAACCCTTGCCAACTACCGATCTTTTCTCAGACTCCATAGTTTGTAGTCTCCATAGTTTTACCTTTTCCAGAATGTCATATGGTTGGATTCATACAGTATGTAGCCTTTCAGATTGACTTCTTTAACTTAGTCATATGCATTTAAGGTAACTCCATGTCTTTTCATGGCTTGATAGCTCTTTTTGTTTTTTAATCCTTAAATTATACTCTGATCGGGATGTACAGTTTATCCATTTACCACCTAAGCGACATCTTGGTTGCCTCCAGTTATAAACTGAGGTATAACCTTAGTTTAAAACATCCAGGCCTGGGGCGCCTGGGTGGCTCAGTCGGTTAAGCGTCTGCCTTCGGCTCAGGTCATGATCCCAGGGTCCTGGGATCGAGCCCCACATCGGGCTCCTGACTCAGCGGGGAGCCTGCTTCTCCCTCTGCCTGCCGCTCCCCCTGCTTGTGCTCTCTCTCTCTCTGTCAAATAAATAAAAATAAAATCTTTAAAAAAAATAAAATAGGGCGCCTGGGTGGCTCAGTTGGTTGAGCGACTGCCTTCGGCTCAGGTCCTGATCCTGGAGTCCCGGGATCGAGTCCCGCATCGGGCTCCCTGCTCGGCGGGGAGTCTCCTTCTGCCTCTGACCCTCCCCCCTCTCATGTGCTTGCTCTCTCTCATTCTCTCTCTCTCAAATAAATAAATAAAATCTATAAATAAATAAATTAATTAATTAAAATAAAATAAAATAAAGGGGCGCCTGGGTGGCTCAGTCGTTAAGCGTCTGCCTTCAGCCCAGGTCATGATCCTGGGATCGAGCCCCACATCGGGTTCCCTGCTCTGCTGCTCCTCCCTCACCCACTCCCCCTGCTTGCGTTCCCTCTCTCACTGTATCTCCGTCTGTCAAGTAAATAAATAAAATCTTTAAAAAAAATAAATAAAAGTAAAATAATAAAATAAAAATAAAACATCCAGGCTTGCTGGATTTGCCATGCACTTAGTTCTGTCTCTGCATTTACTCCTTAGAGCTGCTGTATAAGGGGGTTCCTGATTTCATCTTCACCCAGGTATGTAAAATATAAGAAACCTACTCAGGTTCACACAGGAAACCAAGTGTCAGAAATGTTAGCTATTCTGTTGAGTAAAAGTGACAGATAAGAAGATATATCTCTTAGCGCTGTCCCTCTCAGTGAAGGTCGGTTGTAAGGTTGAGACAACATGTGCTTGGTGTTGTAGGAGACGGTGACGTTCAAGGACGTGGCGGTGGTCTTCACGGAGGAGGAGCTGGGGCTTCTGGACCCCGCCCAGAGGAAGCTGTACCGAGACGTGATGTTGGAGAACTTCGGGAACCTGGTCTCTGTGGGTGAGGACATCAGCCCTCTATTACTGAATGTTAGTTCCAGGAGTGGCTTCGTATCCTTGGGTTTTCAAGGCTTTGGGGCCCTCGAACTGGTTCTCTGAGTTTGGGGATCTGATTTTCCTAATATATGTGGGACTCACAGAGAGCATTATTTGTTTTTTTAACAACAGGCAAATCTTTGTTTTGTTGAAGAAAAGTAAATGGATGGTATACAGCTCTGCCTCATGTATTTCTGACCCTATCATGAGTTATAAAACCAGTACAATGAGTCCTGTTATCAACTTTTTTTTTTAATTGAGCTTCATTTTTTTTTAAAGATTTTATTTATTTATTTGAGAGAGAGAATGAGAGAGAGAGCACATGAGAGGGGGGAGGGTCAGAGGGAGAAGCAGACTCCCTGCCGAGCAGGGAGCCCGATGCGGGACTCGATCCCGGGACTCCAGGATCATGACCTGAGCCGAAGGCAGTCGCTCAACCAACTGAGCCACCCAGGCGCCCCCTGTTACCAACTTTTAATGAAATAAATAAATTAGATAATAGCAATCCTTCTCTCACTCTTCCAAAAAATCAAAGAAGAGTAAGTACTTCCTAACTCATTCTGTATATGTGTAGGAAACTTGGCAAATGATATTTCTTCAAATGGTCATGAAAACAAATGTTTGAAAAACATTGCTTCTGATTGCTTGAAGAATATTTAGTGGGAACCCCATTTTCCAGTGAATTTTCCCTAGAGTGTGTTGACTTTAAACATATGACTTTATGTGCTCCCAGGGCATCAACCATTTAAACGAGATGTGGCCCACTTGGTAAGAGAAGAAAAGTTTTGGATGGTGAAGTTAGCAACCCAAAGAAAAGGCAGTTCAGGTAAGAACCAAGTAACCATGAGTCTTGGAGGCAACTCTCCCGTCTGTTTGATATACATTTCTTCATGCTTATTTCCATCACCTTGTTGTAAATTGCCAAACGTCTTTCCTGGATTATTACAACAGCCTCTGTACAGGTTGTCCTGCTTCCACTCTTCCCGTCCTACACCTGTTTTCCACAGAGCAGCCAAAGTGATCCTTAGGCAATGTAATTGAGATTGCCATTCCTCTGGTCAAAATCCATTATGTCTGGGCACCTGGGTGGCTCAGTCCATTAAGCGTCTGCCTTTGGCTCAGATTATGATCTCAGGGTCCTGGGATCAAGTCCTGCTTCGGGCTCCCTGCTCAGTGAGGAGTGTGCTTCTCCCTCTCCATCTGCCCCCCCCCCCCCGCCACTCATGCTCCCTCTCTCTCTCTCTCTCAAGTAAGTAAATAAAATCTTAAAAAAAACAAAAAAAAAAAATCCATGATGGCTTCTTTTTTTCCCCCACCTTAAAGTTAAAACCACTTAAAGTGGCTCTTGGAATCCCCTGGAGTCTGCTCTGCATCCCCAGTCTCTCTCCTTTGAATACATCTTCTGTCCTCTTTCTTGCTCCCCTTTTATTTTTTTCAAGGTTTTTTTATTTATTTTTTTTTATTTTTTTAAAGATTTTATTTATTTATTCATGAGAGACAGAGAGAGGGAGAGAGAGAGGCAGAGGGAGAAGCAGGCTTCCCGGCCGAGCAGGGAGCCCGATGCAGGGCTTGATCCCAGGACCCCGGGATCATGACCTGAGCCGAAGGCAGACGCTCAACGACTGAGCCACCCAGGCGCCCCTGCAGGAGGAGAATTTTAATTGTTTTGATAATTGGTGTGTCCTTGGTGCCTAGACTAGTGGAGGGATGTGGCAGATACCTGTAAATATTTATTGACTTTGCGAATGAATTAATGGGTAGGAGAATTTAACTGTATTTCTTGTCGCTGGTGATGCAGGATAGTTTGTTTTTCTGAATGCTTATTACAGGCTTTTAAATTTATTCCACAGCTCACTAAAGGGCTTTAGTTTGCAACTTAAAAATCTGGTGCAAAAGACAAGTTTATCTATATCCAAAGTTTTTCCACCCTATTTTCATTTTTTTTTTTTTTAAAGATTTTATTTATTTGACAGAGAGAGACACAGCGAGAGAGGGAACACAAGCAGGGGGAGAGGGAGAGGGAGAGGGAGAAGCAGGCATCCCGCGGAGCAGGGAGCCCGATCCGGGACTCGATCCCGGGACGCTGGGATCATGACCTGAGCTGAAGGCAGACGCTTAACGACCGAGCCACCCAGGCGCCCCTCCGCCCTATTTTCAAAGAAACAGGCCAGAAGCCTTGTAAGAAACCAGGGCATAGGCTTCCTTTTCACCAGTCACTCCATGACTCATGGCAACAGCTAATAAGTGACCATAAACCAGAATGAACTGAAGATATTGAGGAATATTACTTGTCTTCAAATGGCTACCTATCCAATTTTTACTTACTTAGATGACTCGAAGTGTGATTGTGTGTTTCTTTGTGAGCACTTGACCCAGATCCCAAGGAAACCTCCAAGCGCTGTGGTTGTGACCACACCAGGGAGCATGCTTTCCCTGTAGGCTTTCCTTTTGTAGGGGGCATAGTCATTTCTGGGAAGAAAAACTTTTTTTTTTTTTAAGTTTTAATTTTAATTCCAGTTATTTAACATACAGTGTTATATTAGTTTGAGGTGCACAGTATAGTTATTCAACACCTCCATATAACACCTGATGCTCATCACAAGTGCCCTCAATCCCCATCACCCATTTCACCCCCCCCCTCACTTCCCCCACCTCCCCTCTGGTCACCATAAGTTCTCTATAGTTTCTTGGTTTATCTCTTTTTCTTTTCTCCCCCCTTTTGCTCATTTGTCATCTTCTTTTTTTTTTTTTTAAGATTTTATTTATTTATTTGATGGAGAAAGAGAAGAGATCAAGAGCAGGAACACAAGCGGGGGGAGAGGGAGAATTAGGCTTCCCGCCGAGCATGGAGCCCTACAAGGGACTCAATCCCAGGACCCTGGGATCATGACCTGAGTGGAGGCAGACGCTTAACAACTGATCCATGCAGGCGCCCCACTCATTTGTCTTCTTTCTTAAATTCCCTGTGTGAGTGAAATCATATGGTATTTGTCTTTCTCTGACTTATTTTACTTTACTTAGCATTATACTCTCTGGATCCATTCATGTCATTGCAAATGGCAATATTTCATTCTTTTAGATGGCAGAATAATATTCCATTACACACACACACACACACACACACAGTACATACATACACACCCCACACCTTTTTTATCTGTTCATCAGTCGATGGACACTTGCGCTGCTTCCATAATTTGGCTATTGTAAATAATGCTTCTATAAACATAGGGATGCATGTATCCCTTTGAATTCGTGCTTTCATATTCTTTGGGTAAATACCCAATAGTGCAATTGCTGGATTGTAGGGTAGTTCTATTTTTAACTTTTTCAGGAACCTCCATACTGTTTTCCACAATGGCTGCATCAGTCTGCATTCCCACCAACAGTACACTAGGGTTCCTTTTTCTCCACATCCTCACCAACACTTGTTTCTTGTGTTTTTGATTTTAGCCATTCTGACAGGTATTTTGATAGGGATTGCATTAAATGTGTAGATTGCTTTGGGCAGTGTAGACATTTTAACAGTATTCTTCCAATCTGTGAGCATGGAATGTCTTTCCATTTCTTTATGTCATCTTCAGTTTCTTTTATCAGTGTTTTATAATTTTCAGAGTACAGATCTTTCACCTTTTTGGTTAGCTTTATTCCTAGGTGTATCATAATTTTTGGTGCAATTGTAAATGGGATTGATTCCTTAATTTCTAATTCTGCTGCCTCATTATTGGTGTGTAGAAATGCAACAGATTTCTGTACATTGATTTTGTATCCTGTGACTTTACTGAATTAATTTATTCTAGCAGTTTTTTAGTGGAGTCGTTCAGGTTTTCTATATATAGTATCGTATCATCTGCAGATAGCAAAAGTTTTACTTCTTCCTTACCAATTTGGATGCCTTTTATTTCTTTTCGTTACTTGCTGAGGCTGGGACTTCCAGTACTATGTTAAATAACAGTGGTGGGAGTGGACATTCCTCTCATTTCTTTTTTTAACGATTTTATTTATTTGACAGAGAGAGACACAGCGAGAGAGGGAACACGTGCAGGGAGAGTGGGAGAGGGAGAAGTAGGCTTCCCACTGAGCAGGGAGCCCGATGTGGGGCTCGATCCCAGGAGCCTGGGATCATGACCTGAGCCGTAGGCAGACGCTTAACCAACTGAGCCACCCAGGCTTCCCTCCTCTCTTATTTCTGACTGCAGAGAAAAAGTTTTCAGTTTTTTCCCTTTGAGGATGACGTTACCTGTGGGTTTTTCGTATATGGCCTTTGTGTTCCCTCTAAACCTACTTTGTTGTGGGTTTTTACCATGAGTGGATGTGGTACTTCGTCAAATGTTTTTTCCACATCTATTCAAATGATGATATGGTTTTTATCCTTTCTCTTATTGATGTGATGTACCACGTTGATTGATTTGCAAATATTGAATGACCTTGGCAACTCAGGAATAAATTCCACTTGATTGTGGTGAATGATTTATTTAATATATTGTTGGATTCAGTTTGCTAATATTTTGTAGAGGATTTTTGCATCTGTGTTCATCAAAGATATTGGCCTGTAGTTTTCTCTTTTTTTTTTTTTTTTTTGGTGTGTGGTGTCTTTATCTGGTTTTGGTGTCAGGTTAATACTGTCCTCAAAAAATGAATTTGGAAGTTTTCCTTCCTTTTCTATTTTTTGGGATAGTTTGGTTTGGCAGAATTTGCCTGTGAAGCCGTCTGGTGCTGGACTTTTGTTGGGAACCCAACTTTTGTTGGGACTTCTTAGATTACTGACTCAATTTCTTTGCTGATAATTGGTCTGTTCGAATGTTCTATTTCTTCCTATTTCAGTTTTGGTAAGTTATATGTTTCTAGGGATTTATCCCTTTCTTCTAAATTGTCCAATTTGTTGGCATATAGTTTTTCATAATATTCTCTTGTAATTATTTGTATTTCTGTGATTGGTTATTTCTCTTCTCTCATTTGTGATTGTATTTATTTGAGTCCTTTCTCTTTCTCTCTTGATAAGTCTAGCTAGAGGCTTATCAATTTTATTCATTTTTTTTTTCAAAGAATCAGTTCCTGATTTCATTAATCTGTTCTATTGTTTCTATATCATTTATTTCTGCTCTAGTCTTTATTATTTCCTTCCATCTGCTGTTTTTAGGTTTTGTTTGTTGTTCCTTTTCTAGCTCCTTAAGGTGTAAAGTTAGGTTGTTTGAGATTTTTCTTGCTTCTTGAGGTCAGCCTATAGGGCTATAAACTTCCCTCTTAGAACCGCTTTTTCTGGGCGCATGGGTGGCTCAGTGGTTAAGCGTCTGCCTTTGGCTCAGGTGGTGATCCCAGGGTCCTGGGATCGAGTCCCACATGGGGCTCCACATGGAGCCTGATTCTCCCTCTCCCTCTGCCCCTCCCCACTTCTTGTGCTCTCACGCTCTCTCTCAAATAAATAAATCTTTAAAAAAAAAAAAAAAAAAGAACCGCTTTTTCTGCATCCCAAAGGTTTTGGACAGTTGTGTTTTCATTTATTTCCATGTACTTTTTATTTCTTCTTTTATTTCTTGGTTGACCCATTTATTGTGTACTAGCATGTTATTTAACTTGCATGTATTTGTAGTCTTTCCAGATTTTTTCTTGTGGTTGACTTCTGGTTTCATATCGTTGTGGTCAGAAAAGATGCATGGTATGACTATGATCTTTTTGAACTTGTTGATGCTTGTTTTGTGGCCTAATATGTGATCTGTTCTGGAGAATGTTCCATGTACGCTTGAAAAGAATGTGTATTTGGCTGTTTTAGGATGGAATGTTCTTTTTTTTTTTTTAATTATACATTTTGTATTCTGAATGTCTGGTTTATTTTTTTAGGATGGAATGTTCTTAATATGTCTGTTAAATCCATCTGTTCCAGTGAGTCATTCAAAGCCATTGTTTCCTTGTTGATTTTCTGTTTAGATGATCTGTCCATTGATGTAAGTGAGGTGTTAAAGTCCCCTACTATTATTATTATTTTTTAAGATTTTTATTTATTTATTTGAGAGAGAGAACATGTGTGCAAAAGCAGGCAGAGGGGCAGAGGAAGAGGGAGAAACAGACTCCCCTGCTGAGCAGGGAACCCAGTGCGGGACTTGATCCCAGGACCCTGGGATCATGACGTGAGCCAAAGGCAGATGCTTAACTGACTGAGCCACCCAGGTGCCCCAAAGAAAACTATTATAAAGGGATAGTTTATTAAATAGAACCATAAAGTAGTATCTACCAAGAGGTACACACTCACCTATTAATAATTTTCCAAGTTTTCACCCTTAGGGCTTACCTTTCCATATGAACAGTTTGTTTAATGAAAGACCTGCTGAGTTCCTGAACTAAGTTTTCAGACTTTAGAACACAAACCCTACTAAGAAATGCATCTTTCAGTGTATCCAAAAGAAATATTTCATGCATATATAGATTTATATGTATGACTTTGTAAGACAATTCATGCAGTCACCCCACTCCTGTGAGTAACGATGCTCTGATAGTTTCTGTCCCTTTTTCCTAAATGCTTATTGCATGATGTTAAATTTATTTTACAGCTGACTAAAAGGCTGCAGTTTTCAATCAGAAAAACTGATGTGAAAGCCTAATTTATCTGCATTCAAAGATTTTCTTCACTCTGTTTTGAATGAGACGGTCCAGAAGCCTCAGAAGAAACCAGTGCATAAACCTTTGTGTAGTCTTTTCACCCCTAGTGGTTCTTGCCATTTTCATTTCTCTTATCAGGAACACCACCCTCCTTATGGGTATTCTGACTTCACAGCAAAACAACAGTTTGTTCTCCCTTTTTAAGGTGTATTAACTGTGTGTATTAACACAGGAAAATAAGATGAACTATACACATCATGTAGAATTTGCAGGAATACTTAGAATATATAGCTATAATCAGTTCTAGGTGCTTGATATATAAGATTGCAAATTGTTTAAGCAACTACAAAGTTTAGAGGGACAGTTTACACAGACCTCCTGGCACTTAACACCAACTACAGGTTTGAGAGTTTCCAGAATTGCCTTCAGATTGAATCATTTTCTAAAAGGACTGGCAGAATTCACTGAATGCTGTTATACTCACAGTTAGTGTTTATTACAGGGAAGGATACACCTTACAATCAAGCAAGAGAAAAAGCACATGAGAGGGAGTTTAGGGAAGTACCAGAGGCAGTTGCCATGTTTTCTGTCCGTGGAGTCAGGGATGTGTTATTGTGTTACTTTCCAAAATGAAGGTGTACAGTTATACACAGGATATTACCAATTAGGGAAACTCACCTGATCCTGTGTCCAGAGTAATTATTGGAGTTCTGTCATATGACCAGTGTAGACTGAATGGTTTCATATGGTTAGTCTCAGCCTCTTGGTCCACACCACCAGGTGATTGAAAGCCCCACCTAAAATCATATTCTTGGTCTTTCTGGTGTGGTCAGCCTTGTCCCTAAATCATATTGTTAAACTGTCTAATGTGACTGAAGACCCTACGGCATTCCTTTGAGGCCTGACACGCCAGGGGCTTAGAACTATCTTTCAGATATTGAGGACAAAGGCCTTCATTGTGTATATAATTTATTTGCTGCATAATTTACTATTTAAGAGTTTATTGGGGGCACTTGGGGGGCTCAGTCAGTTGTGTCTGACTCGATCTCAGCCCAGGTCTTGATCTCAGGGTTGTGAGTTCAAGCCCTGTATTGGGCTCCATGCTGGGTGTGGAGCTTATTTTTTTAAAAAATAAGAGTTTATACACTGATTTATGAAATTCAGTAGAAACAGCAAAATTAACCTATATCATTATTACTTTTGTTATTAAGTCTTTGATTTCTAACTTGTATATCACATACGAGGCTTGGAGTGATTCTCAATTTGTTTCATTGATGCTTGCTTAGTGGATAGGAGCCTACTAGACTACCTCTTGGTTTGTGTAGGCATTTAAACCAGAAACCATGATATACACTAGAAGGATGTAGGGAATATTCCCTGGATTCATTAAAGTCCCATGCTCTTGGGGTGCCTGGGTGGCTCAGTCGTTAAGCGTCTGCCTTCGGCTCAGGTCATGATCCCTGGGGTCCTGGGATCGAGCCCCGCATCAGGCTCCCTGCTCCGTAGGAAGCCTGTTTCTCCCTCTCCCACTCCCCCTGCTTGTGTTCCCTCTCTTGCTGTCTCTCTCTCTCTGTCAAATAAATAAATAAAATCTTAAAAAAAAAAAAGGCCCCATGCTCTTTCCTAACATATAGTTATGAAGACATTGAACAAAGCCTTCATTTGTCTATATCTGCATTCTCTGTCGTTTTAGGAGAAAAAGTCCAACATGAGATGGAGACTATTCTTAAAGCAGAACCACATGAAGAACTTTCCTGCTGGCAAATCTGGCAACACATTGCTAATGACTTAACCCGGTGTCAAGACTCCATGATAAAAAGTTCTCAATTCTACAGACAACGCGATTTACCTGGCCAGGTTGGGGCAGGACTGTCTATAACTCAGACAGGCCAGAGAACTTACCAGGGAAATGGGTGTAAAAAATTCTTCAGTGATACCTCCAACTATGATCTTCAACAGTTAAACTCAGAAGAGAAGTCTCATACATGTCATGAGTGTGGGAAATGCTTCTTTTATAGCTCAGCACTTCGTATTCATCAGAGAGTTCACCTGGGAGAGAAACGGTATAGATGTGATGAGTGTGGTAAGGAATTCAGTCAGAGCTCACATCTGCAAACCCATCAGAAAGTCCACACTGTAGGGAAGCCATTCAAATGTGAGGAGTGTGGGAAAGGCTTCAGTCGTAGATCAGAACTTAGTAATCATTGCAGGTTACACTCGGGAGAGAAACTTTATAAGTGTAAGGGATGTGGGAAGGCCTTCATTAATGCTTGCCATCTTCAGGACCATCAGAGAGTCCACACTGGGGAGAAGCCGTTCAAGTGTGATATCTGTGGTAAGAGCTTTCGTCGTAGATCGGCACTTAATAGTCATTGTGTAGTCCACACAGGAGAAAAACCGTACAAATGTGAGGAGTGTGGGAAGTCCTATACTTGGCGTTCACGTCTTCGTATCCATAAGAAAGTTCACATGGGACAGAAACCACACAAATGTGAGGAATGTGGAAAGAGCTTCTTTTCTAGGACACATCTTTATTACCACCGGAGGTTCCACACAGAGGAGAAACCCTATAATTGCAAGGAATGTGGGAAGAGCTTCAGATGGGTCTCACCTCTTTTGACACATCAGCGAGTCCACAGTGGAGAAAAACCATTCAAATGTGAAGAGTGTGGGAAGGGATTTGGTCAGAAATCATGCCTGCAAGCTCATCAGAAAGTCCACACCAGAGAAAAACCATACAAATGTGAGGAGTGTGGGAAGGGCTACAAGACAAGCTTGGATCTTGATGTGCACCAGAGTGTCCATATGGGAGAGAACCCATACACCTGTAGGGCATGTGGTAAGCACTTCACTAGGACCTCAAATCTTAAAGTTCATCAGAGAGTCCACACTGGAGAGAAACCGTACAAATGTAGTATGTGTGGTAAGGTCTTCAGTCAGTCTGGACATTTAAAGTCCCATCAGAGAGTTCACACAGGGGAGAAACCTTATAAGTGTAAGATATGTGGTAAGCAGTTCAGTTCAAGTTCCTATGTTAAAATTCATCACAGAATCCATGCTGGTGATAAATTTCATCCAGTCTCATAGGAGGGAAACCATTTGTTTCAGTAACAATGTTTCTGCCATAGCTGAATACATCCTGGTGATCCCAAGATCACACAAATGGTGCAATGAGGACTTTAGTTAGAACCTTAGCAGTTGTAGTTTTCACTCAAGAAACAGGCTGAAATAATCTTTCTTTAGGCACTTATCAAACTCTAATGGTGGATATTAAAATTGATGTCCCCTGAAATACAAGCTTCGTGAGGGCAGGGAGTTTATTTGCTGTTGAATTTATACAATCAACATTGAGTAGCACTCTGTATGTGCACTTAGTACTTGCTAAGTGAGTCAAAAGGAAGAGAGAATTAGGGAAGATAGCAGAGTAGGAGGATCCTAAGCTTTCCTCCTCCCATAGATCCAGCTAGACAACAGTCACATCAGCGTAAGTAACCCAGAAATGGCCTGAAGACTGGCATAACAAACTCATCAACTAAAGGTAGAGAAGAGGCAATATCAAAGAAGGTAGGAAGGGCAAAGATGCAGTTTGAGCGTGAAACAGACTATGGCCATCTGTGCTGGGGACAGAGCTGGTGATGTGGAGAAGGCAAAAAACAGATTATCACAGGGGGGAGACCACATGGGGAAGACAAATCCCCGTAACATTTGGCTTTGAAAGTGAGAGGGGCCAAATTTCATGAGTTCTTACAACCAGTGGGACTTAAAGCCTGGATTTTCAATGTCTGTGGGCTGGGCTCTGGGAGAGCATGACAACCAACCAGTGGAGGTACAGCCAGGAAATCAGCAGTTTGAAAAATGCCAGGGGCAGATGGGGGAGAGTGACTTACTCAGAGCATGGCCTGGAGGGGCAGGGACCCCTCCAGGAACAAAGGAGCTGGTAGGCACCACTTCCCTCCACAGCCCCCTGGCATGAACACATGGCCACCTGCTGGAACCAGCATGGTGCCAACACTCCTTACCTAACTTGCTTACACGGAGCCCCGCACCCCTGTGGTCCAGTGGAGCTGCCTTTCCCCATCACACTCGCTTCAGTCCTGGCACTGCAAGCCCCCTCCCCCGGGAGATCAGAGCAAACCCCACGAACCCCTCATCTGACCTGCATGTTTCATGGGATATCACATCCAGAGGTGGCAGTGGCAGCCTGCAGACCAACACACATTAGGATGTGCCCTACCCAGCTGAAGACCAAACGCTGCCCACAACGGGCAGAGAGAGCCTCCGCAGATGACTGGACTGAAGGAAAAAGAGGCCAGGACGCAACGGCAGGCACAGGCAACACGCTTAGGAGACACTCCCTGAAGCGACGGTTCCCAGGGAACAGGAGACCGTGCACTGCAGGGCAGTACAGACCCCTTCGTGAGGCCGTTACCTTTGAGAGCCAAGAGACATAGCTGACTAATAATACACAGAGATAGAGACAAAATGAGGAGGGGGGTATCTCCAAATGAAAGAACAGGATGAAACCACAGCAAGAGACCTAAGCAAAACAGATGTAAGTAATATATGCCAGATAGAGAATTTAAAGTAATGGTCATAGAGATACTCACTGGACTTGAGAAGAGTGAAGGACATAGTGAGAACCTTAGCACAGAGATTAAAAAGAACCTATCAGAGATGAAGAACACAATAAAACACTTGATGGAATAAGTAAGCTAGATGACAGAGGAATGAATGAATGACCTGGAAGGCAGAGTAATGGAAAGTAATCAACCTGAGCAAATAAAAAGAAAAAAAATATGCAAATTGAGGATAGTCTTAGGGAAAATTTATTTGAAGAAATAATTGCTGAAAAATTCATTTTTGTGGGGAAGGAAACATAGATCCAGGAGGCACAGAGAGCATCCCAAAAATCAGCCCAAGAAGGTCCATACTGATACACATAGTTCTTAAAATGGCAGAAGTTGTGATAAAATAATCAGAGGAAATGTGCAATATTTAAAAATTGTATCTGGAAAAGGAAACCAGCAAAAAAAAATAATCCTGAGAAACAAATAAGAATTGAAATGCAGAAATACACAGTACTGCATTCCACAGCGTTATTTTGGTAGTATCCTATTGCAGTTGGCTCTTGGTATACCCTCAGCCTCTGTTCTGTGGTTGGTTATTTTTTGGGTCTTGATTTCATGTTCCATTGGTTTATACAGTGGAAAATCAACTCTTTTGTGATTTTTCTCACATTGCAGACAATTTTAACTATGATAACTGGCCACTGCACATAGCTTAATTGAATTTTCTCAACAATGTTAAGGCAAGGGTTCAAAGTAACATTAAAAGTGTCAGAGTAATGATAATTTTAATTTTGAGTTCATCATTGATATTTAAATTTCTGCATTTCTGTGTAATCTTTTATATGATTGCCTTCTAATTGTAGCACTTTTTTTCTTTTTTTAAATCAAACTTCTCTGGTAGAAGCTATGCCAAATTTGAAGGACATTTAGCTTGTCAGCTTCCCATATTCTTCCCTCATCCCCATGAAATAAGTAATAGAAAAATTTGGGATTTGGTGGTTTCATCAGATACATTAATTACTGATGCAGAAATGACAGTTACATGTTTTTCTTTCTTGGTGGCAATACATATCTTTTGAAAAGCAGTATATAACGGAATGTGTAACATGCAACTGTGATCTGGAAATCATACTATAGAAATACATGATTATGAGATTCAAACAATGAAAAGATGAAAATCACATCATTAATGTCACACAGTTTTTAAATGGAAATAACAAATGTTCACCAATAAGAATTTGTTTAAATTTCATATGATCCCATAATAATATGGGGTGTTTGAGGTAATGTCAAGGACATGTAATACCAGGAGAACATAATACAGGCTTTGTGAAATCAGACCATAGCCTTCATAGTATAATAAAATTCATAACTCTCTTGTGTATATGTGTGTATTCTCTGTATGTCCATACATAATGTAGGAGTGGATACTGTTAATATTCTTTGGCAAGGAGTATCTCCAGCAGACCCTGCTGAGCACAGAGCCAAATGCGGAACTTGATCCTACGACCCTGAGATCATGACCTGAGCTGAAACCCAGAGTTGGACACTTAACCAACTAAGCCACCCAGGCGCCCCTCTATTATGTTTTTATTTCTTAATGAACATCCATTTGATCAAACTGGTAAATTATGTACAATAGAATTTGAAAAATTATGAGTCCCTTACAGTTAAGTCACCTAATTAAGATTGCTCTACATTATCGTATGACACAGAAGATCAAAATTAAGCAGTAGGACTCCAGTATTCAAAAGCAAAAAAATTTTTGCTTTGAATACACTGATAAGCTAACGAGTATGATTGACCATCTTTGTAGTTGATGCACAAGATGCATCTTGAGGCATAAGCCAGGGAGCAGACAAATACTGGAGATACCAGTAAAGTGGTTATGTTGTGGAGGTTAAAAGAAATGCTTTTTTTTTTTTTTTAAGATTTTATTTATTTATGTGAAAGAGACAGTCTGAAAGAGAGCGCACAAGCCCGGGAGGTTGGGTGACGGGCAGAGGGAGAAGGAGAAGCAGACTCCCCGCTGAGCAGGGAGCCTGATACGGGGCTCAATCCCAGGACCCTGAGATCGTGACCTGAGTCAAAGGTAGACACTTAACTGACTGAGCCACCCAGGTGCCCCAAAAAGAAATGCTTTGAAGAAAAAATGCAGGGGTAGGGATCATAGCATAGCAGTCAAGCCTCTAAGGGGGAAGAGCAGCTTTAGATGCCTTTCCACACTTCTTGGACACCATGGTGATATTTTAAGTGTATTGACTGAAGGGCTTTATTTACAAAATATATCTAATAGATTCATTTTCATAATCTGTTTTCTGGGCTGTATCTTCACAGGATACCAGATACTGAGATCCATGCTGTCTCAATTTGTGTAGTCGTTTGGGAGTCCCTAACACCACCTTGAGGTTCTTTGATTTGCTCAGAGGATTCAGAATATAGTTGGATTTAGGACTATATTTCAGTGAAAAACTACAGAGCAAAATCAGTAAAGGGAAAAGTTACATAGATGTCCTTTTTTTAATTTACATTCAATTAGCCAACATATAGTACATTATTAGTTTTTGATGTAGTATTCAATGATTCATTAGTTGCATATAACACCCAGAGCTCATCACATCATGTGCGCTCATTAATGCCCATCACCCAGTTACCCCATCCCACCCATGCACCTCCCTTTCCACAACCCTCAGTTTGTTTCCCGGAGTCGAGAGTCTCATGGTTTGTCTCCCTCTCTGATTTCTTCCCATTCAGTTTTCCCTCCCTTCCCCTATGATCCTGTGCTCTATTCCTTATTGTCCACATATGAGTGAAAGGAAACCAGGCGTGAGCTTCTAAAAGCCCTCTTCCCACAGTATCAGGATTCACTCAACTCCAGCATTGAATTGTGGCCACACGTGTGAAATGCCTACAAAAAGACTTCGTTAGAGACCAGTACCCAGGGTTCTTATTAAGGGCTGGTCATGTAGGCACCATCTACTTAGCATGTAACAAAATCCAAGCCTTCAATAGGAAGAGCAGGTATTCAGAATAAACCACATCATACAGTTTAGGCACAGTGAACAGCTCTTACCAGAAATGAGATGGAGTAGTCTTCCCAAATCCATGTTCCCTGACACAAGCCGAAGTCCAGGCTTGCAAGCAGGCCTTTCTAAGGATCACGGTCTCAGAACTGCTATATAAACTTTCCTGCATACGTGGTGTACAGAAATCTAGGGCCTATAATTTTTTTCCTTTTAAACTGTCACCAAATACTGGATAAATCATCACCAAAGCAATTATTTGTAACAAATCTCACCAGATTAAGCCAAAAGTACTTAACTTCTAAAACTGAAAAGACGACAGGTATGGCATACACCTAAGCTGCATAGCAAGGGTCCTCAAGGTGGTCACAGGTAGTGACAACACCTGAGACTGGCTGCATTGTGTTCATGTTCATGTCTCCCAACGTGGGAGGCCTAGACTCCCAACCACCCTCAGTAGTAAATTTTTAGATCTGTATCTAGTTCCAGAGCTTTTGTGAGATCATCCAGTTTCAGCTCCCACTTGTCACCATGTTTCCCCATCTTAGCTTTGAACTTACCTACCTTTGATGGGGATTGTTTGAGGTCATCATCCTTTCTCTGTGTTTGAAAAGGAGAAGCTTCCCAAGTCATTAACATCTAACCATATTGGTAGGATCTCCATTTAAAGATCTGAGTGCAGTACCACGGTATCTCCTGTTTATTTGACACACTGTGACTAATTCTAAAGTTATCAATCTCAGAACCTCTGCCTATTCATCTGGAGATTGACATTTTGTTACATATGCCATGTCTTAATACAAATATTTAATTCTTGAGAGATTTGTTTAAAGTATAAATACTTTCATATTTTTTTACTGACAAGAATAATGCCTGGACATTGAAAAGAAGTACATCAATATAGGAAAATCAAAAGAAGAAAGTGGGAAGTAGTAGGAACTCACCACTATTAATATTTTGATGAGCATGCTTCAGTATATCTATGTATACAAGTAAGAGTTGTATAGAATTTTACAAACTTAGCACCTAATGCATACTATTTTCTAATTAGAGTTTTTCACTAAATTGAAACAATTCTTGAAGTTCACGTCAATAAATTAACCTACAACCTCATTTCTAGTGCCTACACAGTATTCTGGTGTGCCAACTATCATTTTTCCTTAACCAGTTTCCTGCTGACGAAGATCTGTGTGGTGGTCAATTTTATGTGGCAACTCGCCTAGACTACAGTCCCCAGTTATTCTTTTTTTTTTTTTAATTTTTTTTTAAAGATTTTATTTATTTATTTGAGAGAGAGAATGAGATAGAGAGCATGAGAGGGGGGAGGGTCAGAGAGAGAAGCAGACTCCCTGCTGATCAGGGAGCCCGACGTAGTCCCCAGTTATTCTGTCACAGACTAAGTGTTAGGAAGGTATTTTGTAAATGTGATTAAAGTCCAGAATCAATTGACTTTGAGTAGGGTGTAGTATCCTAGATAATTTGGGTTGGCCTGATTTAACAAGTTGAAAGTCCTTAAGAGCAGAGCTGAAACTTCCCTGTAAGAAACCATTATTCTATCTGTTGGTAGCATCTTTAGTTTGTGGCCAAGAGGTCCATTTTGGCCTTCCTGATGTCCTGTCCTAAGGATTTTGACTTTGCCAAGCCAGCCCCACAATCTAGTAAGTCAGTTTCTTGGAATAAATCTCTTCAATTAATTCTTTTTCTTTGGTTGAATCTTTATGAAAAAAAGGATTTTTGCTCCAAGAGTGGTTCTAGAGGAACAGAATGTTAAGAATAAATTTTCTGAATTGTGTTTTCGAGAATTTGTTCTTGAATCTTACTGTATTTAAAGGCACTAATGACTCTATTTCCCATGCAAAATAGGACATTTGCCATGGTGTGACAGCAAACATATATGAAATATATATTCAATATTCCTAAGGAGATAACTATTGAAGACCTTAGAACATATTGGTCAAACTAAGGAGTATAAGGGGGGTTTGTTCCTAACTATGTTGGAGAAAGTGGGGGAAAAAAAGAGCACATGGCTTCAAGTTCCAGCTCAGGTATTAATGACTTGAGAGTTCAAGTCATTATGCACTGGCTTCTTGACCTTTCCTGTTGTCGCGCATTGAAATAAAGTTCTCAGACACCAGTCTGAGCGGCCGTGCAGGGCTGCTTCTGCAAGGGAGGGCAGCAACAGCTGAATCCTGTACATAGCTTTTATTATTTATTTATTTATTTATTTATTTAATCAGAAAAGCAAGGACAGATGCCTGGAAGCGTGAGAAAGGAGTACAAAGGGATGGCGAATATCCTGAAGCCGTAAAACAGGCTTGCATTCTCCCCTATGCATAGGCACACAGGGAGTCAGTCATGGGATAAAGGAGGAGCAGGATGTTCGGGCTAGCAATCGCCAGGAGCAGAAAGGGGGGTACTGAAGGTTACATTCTTTCATAGCTCCTAACTTATGCCCTGCCCCTGGGGATCATGGGATCCTGTTCCTACCATTGTGTTCAAATGCCTAAGAACAGGAACGCTGCTGACATTTCAGCTGCTTCCACAATCACTCCTTAGGGCTTACAATATATTTTCTAAGAATAACTCTACATTTGGGGCGCCTGGGTGGCTCAGTCGGTTAAGCGTCTGCCTTCGGCTCAGGTCATGATCCCAGGGTCCTGGGATCGAGCCCCGCGTCGGGATCCCCACTTGGTGGGGAGCCTGCTTCTCCCTCTTCCTCTGCCTGCCACTCCACCTACTTGTACTCTCTCTCTCTCTGTCAAATAAATAAACAAAATCTTAAAAAAAAGAATAACTCTACATTTCCTTGTTGATCTTTGTGTCCCTAGTGAATAAAAAGATGGCAAGCTACTAAATTATTATTTGATCTACATAGGTGGCAGAGTTTTAGGTCAAGTAAACAGAAGCCTAACTTGAATCATCAAAACAGAGAATCACAGCTCCTAAATCAATTCTTTTTTTTTTTAAAGATTTTATTTATTTATTTGACAGAGAGAGACACGGCGAGAGAGGGAACACAAGCAGGGGGAGTGGGGGAGGGAGAAGCAGGCTTCCCGCCGAGCAGGGAGCCCGACGTGGGGCTCGATCCCAGGACCCTGGGATCATGACCTGAGCTGAAGGCAGACGCTTAACAACTGAGCCACCCAGGCGCCCCCTAAATCAATTCTAAGACATGGCCAGTTTACAAACCCAGAATCCTTTGGGTGAAGGAGAGGCCAGGTCCTCTTGAGGATGGAAGCTTCCATACTGCAAAAATGTGGACTGTTAATCTTTTCTCCAGAGTTCCCCAAAGGGACCTATGACTATTGTACCTGTGTGACTATGCACTGAGAGGAAGTAATCAAACTTTTTTTTTTTTTTTTTGCAGTGACTGAATCCTTGCTGCTCTCAATTGGCACATTGATGATATTGTGCTGATTGGATCTGGTGAGCAAAAGGTAGGAACTACCTTACATGTATTGACTTGCATATCAGAAGGTGGGAATAAATCCCAGAAACATTCAGGGGTCTTGCACCTCAAGTAAAATTTCCAGGCTTTCAGTGTTGTATGTTGAGCTGTCTTTCTAGGTGAAGAATGTGTTGGGGTGCCTGGGTGGCTCAGTCGGTTGAGCGTCTGCCTTCTGCTCAGGTCATGATCTTGGGGTCCTGGGATCGAGCCCCGCATCGGGATCCCTGCTCAGCGGGGAGTCTGCTTCTCTCTCTCCCTCTACTTCTCTCTCTCTCTGTCAAATAAATAAATAAAGTCTTAAAAAAAAAAAGAATGTGTTGTATCTTCCCACAAAAATGAGTTACAATATCTAGTGAGCCTCTTTGGATTTTAGAGGTAATATAGTCCTAATCAGGGTGTGCCACTTTGCCTTTTATGAATGCCCTGAAAACTTTTTGACTGGGCCCAGAACAAGAGAAGCTTCTGCAATAGGTCTCGGCAGCCATGTAAGCTGCTCTGCCACTTTCTATTTTCCCTATCATCCTGCAGTAATTGGCTTCATGGTATGGCGAAATGACACTTGAAGCCTCAGTTATACGGCTAATTAGGTGGCAGTAACCTGCGGGGCTGCACACCGTCCTCCCAGATGCTGTAAATGCTCTAAATCAATGTCCAGTATGTAATATTGTTTCACCAGATGTCAGGGGCTGTTTTTCATTCTCAATTCACTCAATGCAACATCATACAGCCATCATGTGGGAAGAGTTAGATTTTCAGTGACTGATACAAGAAAATGTTCAGCTTATACCGAGTTTAGAAAAATGGATAGAGAACATGAGACTTCATTTTTAAAAATCAAATATGTATGTTGATAGGTATATGTAAGTTTATGTAGAGACAAACTTTTATTTGGGACATTTTTTATCTTCAGGGGGAAAGATTCTAGGCGCATTTTTTTCTTATTTACTTCATACTATTTTTAGTTTTCAGTAACATACCTGTTTAATAATTATAATAAAGAATTTTAACCAGAAAATATAAGGGAAAAAACTCTTAATACTAGAACATGCTCCCTCACCTACAGAATCCTCCTCAGTGCTTTGGCATTAAATCATAGGCTTTGGGAATCAGAGTAACTCCGATGTCAAGCTCTCCAGCAGTCTTGCTTGCTTTGAGATAGTGGACAATTTTGTAACTTCACTGAAACTTGACGTTTTCACCTCCGAAGCAGGGATAATTTTAATGAAAAGTTTAAGTGAGGGAAGAGCGATTTTCCATGAGGACAAGCTTCCACTTTGGCCCTTTTAAGTTGTTTTTCCTACTAAACTTGTGGTCCATCAGGGTCTGGAGTAGGGACGGGTAACTTCCTCGCTCCTCACCGCCCCTCCCAAATCATTCTACACCACCCATTCTTTAAACTCTGTTTTGGCCTCATATCGTCAGATTATGACTAAACATCATCCTCCTTTCAATCATCTAGTGTCGCCTAAGCGATCATTTCCCGTTAATTTCCTGAAGATTTTATCTCCTCACCCGTTGCCTTTCCAACAATACTCGTGTCACAATTGGGAGGCATTTCGAATTCAGGAAGTTGTATCCATGGAATAATTTCGCTGAGGACTCAGGCAGAGGTAACGCAGACTCTTAATGTAGAAACCCGTATGACCACCCAAGAAGTCGGGACTATGTGATTCCTTCCATTCTAGCATTTGGGGAAGTATAGACAAGGAGCTCCCAGTAGCCGCAACACTTGTTTTGGAGAGTGAGACCAAGAATGTTCTGCCTTCAGCCTTCTGGGAGGTGTAGTCCAGACGCTCTGTGTGGTGGCGAGCACTTCCGCTCCGGAAGGTAGAGCTGATGCATTCTGGGAGGTGCAGTCCAGACGCTCTGTGTGGTGGCGTGCACTTCCGCTCAGGAAGGTAGGTCTGGTGCCTTCTGGGAGATGCAGTCCAGACGCTCTGTGTGGTAGCGTGCACTTCCGCTCGGGAAGGCGGTTCTGGTGCTTTCTGGGAAGTGTAGTCCAGGAGCCCCGCGGTCTCGCGGGCACTTCCGTTGGGGGAGTGTGAGGTTGCTACTGAATTTTCTTTGGGAGAGGTGCGTCAGTTCCGCCTCTCCCGGCGCTTCAAACTTCCTGGGTCTGTGCTTGGAACCAGCAGCGACCGGGCGATTTAGGGGGAAAGAAGCCTGGGTAGGGTACGCAGGTAAGGAGCTGGAGGGCAGTGGTGTGCATCTCAGGGGGAGTCTCTGCGTTCAGGGTGGTTTGCGAGTCCTGGGGTGGGGTGGGGTGGGGTCACCTATGGCCTGGTTTGAGAGTTTCTGCGTGTCTCAGCTCGCCCAGTGTCTGCCTCCCTTCACCCACGGGTGCTTCTGCTTCCTGGTGTTGGGGAATTGAAAGAGGTGGTGAAAGCTGCCTCCATTTTGACCTCAAACTTTCTCGTTGGCTTCTTTCCAGCTTGTCTCTTGGCTCGGGTGGAAGACCCCCGAGGGCAAAGCATCCGCTGGTGGGAACCCAAACTACCCCCTCATGCAATAAGGACTGCTCTTAGCCAGCAGGGCCCCACCCGTGATTGAGACAGTGATCATTTGCCCTTCACTGCGCACCTGCCATTGCCCCACATTTTCCTTGTATAAACCTGGAAGTATTTTCAGTACCCTGAAGACAGTCTTTGAGCTGTTTGTCTGTAGTCTTTATGGTGTTGGCCTCCCTGAAATAAATTTCCTTTCTTATTTCACCACCACTCGTTTCTCTGCCTGTGGATTTTGTCAGGGGCAAGAGGCCGAGTGTGGTCTGTTTGGGAATCCCAGAGCCAGGTGCGTGTCAGTTATACTGATACAAATAAAAATCTCAAAACGGGTTCTGGCACATGGTGAATGGTGACCTTTCTTAGTATTAATTTTCTGAGAAGCAGTCAGGTCCCTGGGTTAGGGTCAGATATCCATCCCACGGCAGAACCTTCTCTCTTCTCTCATTCCTGCACGATGCTGGGCAATCCCAGACCCCTTATAATCTCTCTTTTAGGAAGGCGAGGGTGTAACAGAACCAATGTGAGTTCCCTCCTTGGGAGGTCAGAAACTACCAGGTTGAATCGTTGCACAAAGGAACCTTATTTGCAGCAAATAAAGAGATCACAGGGAATGGCTTCCAAAGCAGTGACCCCCCAAAAGAGGGTGAATGGGTTCCTTTTGTTTAGGATTAGGAAGGAGTTTTAGATAGGGAAGTCTTGGCATTCTATGTAGAGGCGGGCATAAGGTTGAGCATGCGGCTTAAGGAAACATGGCTATACCTACATTGTATGTTATGTAAATGAGGCTGAGCCCTCCCTCCCTCCCCCCACCTTGGGCAGAGATTTTAGTATTATAATGAAGCAAAGGAAATAGGTCATTCCAGAAGTCACTCCATGGTTCTTCTGTGCAAGCATGAGTCGGGTTCCAAAGGTCTGGGTGGTCTGGGCCTGGGGCAGGTCTTGGCAGTTGTCATCACCCAAGGCGTGGTTTCGGGTGTCACTTGCCTGAGTTAAGAGGTAAGCTAGAGGGGTCGTTTGATCCCAGGGTCCTGGGATCAAGCCCAGCATCGGGCTCCCTGCTCCACGGGAAGCCTGCTTCTCCCTCTCCCAAGGTAAGCTAGAAAGAAGAGCTTAAGGAAAAATGTTAAGACAAAGGTTAATGAGTACAAGGAGGTGGGCAGTAAACATCAGGTCTTGGGCTCTAGTTGTTGACAAGGGTTGCTTCCAGATTGCACGGAGGGGAGGGGAGGTTTTAACTTTTATTGAGAAGGGCAACACAATCATGGCATTTCATAACATTCTTTTCTTTCCCCAGCCTGACTTCTCACAAAGGGCTGCACAGAGGTGGAAGGAGTGACGCCTTGGCTACTGACAGCAAGGTTCCACGTGAGTAGGATTTGGCATTTTTCTTTTATAACAGTGTTCACGTCAGTCGGATAATGTATAGGATGTGTAATCAGGCATGAGCATTAATAATAATGAATCCTTAATTGCCGACCTCACCAATGATGGTTTTATACAAATAAATACATTGTGCCACACCATAGCTCTGTGAAGAAATTCTGCTTTCTTTTTCTATTCTATAAAATGAGATTGAGACCCACGGAGCATAAATGATTTGCCCATAGTCCCCACCTAGTAAAGAGGCTGAGCTGGGGTTGGGATGAAAGCAGTCTGAGTCCAGAACGCGAGTTCCTAATCTCTTGGATATGTTCTCCTTAAGCCATAGGAACTAGCAGGAATCAGACCCCGGGTAGTTAGCACTTCATTCTGGAGGACCTGAAAAGCAAGGCTAATGGGCTTTGACTTCTCTGAGTTTTTTCAAACATTGTCAACTCTTCTGTTTCACTTATTACTAATATGTTTTATTCTTATAGAACCATGATGGAAAATTCAGAAAATGCAGAAATATGAGGGGAAAACATTTTTAAATTATCCATTAATCCACAATGTAAAGATAGCAACTGTGAAGCTTTTAATGCATTTCTGTTTGGTGGTTCTTTGTGTATATTTGTATGTTTGTTTATAAATATTTTACAAAATTATCATGTATCTTTTTGTGTCTGTCCCCTGGTGTATTTTAACTATGGAAAATTTTTTTTTAAATTTTTTTTATTGTTCTGTTAATCCCCGTACATTACATCATTAGTTTTAGATGTAGTGTTCCATGATTCATTGTTTGTGCATAACACCCAGTGCTCCATGCAGAATGTGCCCTCCTCAATACCCATTACCAGGCTAACCCACCCTCCCACCCCCCTCCCCTCTAGAACCCTCAGTTTGTTTTTCAGAGTCCATCCTCTCTCATGGTTCTTCTACCCCTCCGATCTCCCCCCCTTCATTCTTCCCCTCCTGCTATCTTGTTCTCTTTTTTTTTTCCTTAACATATATTGCATTATTTGTTTCAGAGGTACAGATCTGAGATTCAACAGTCTTGCACAATTCACAGTGCTTACCAGAGCACATACCCTCCCCAGTGTCTATCACCCAGTCACCCCATGCCTCCCACCCCACCCCCCACTCCAACAACCCTCAGTTTGTTTCCTGCAATTAAGAATTCCTCATATCAGTGAGGTCATATGATACATGTCTTTCTCTGTTTGACTTATTTCACTTAGCATAATACCCTCCAGTTCCATCCACGTCGTTGCAAATGGCAAGATCTCATTCCTTTTGATGGCTGCATAATATTCCATTGTATACATACACCACATCTTCTTTATCCATTCATCTGTCGATGGACATCTTGGCTCTTTCCACAGTTTGGCTATTGTGGACATTGCTGCTATAAACATCGGGGTGCACGTACCCTTTCGGATCCCTACTTTTGTATCTTTGGGGTAAATACCCAGTAGTGCAATTGCTGGATCGTATGGTAGCTCTATTTTCAACTTTTTGAGGAACCTCCATACTGTTTGTTCCAGAGTGGCTGCACCAGCTGGCATTCCTACCAACCGTGTAGGAGGGTTCCCCTTTCTCTGCATCCCCGCCAACATCTGTCATTTCCTGACTTGTTAATTTTAGCCATTCTGACTGGTGTGAGGTGGTATCTCATTGAGGTTTTGATTTGGATTTCCCTGATGCCGAACGATACTGAGCACTTTTGGAAAAATTTTTTTAAGATTTTATTTTATTCTTCATTTTTTATTATAATTTATTTTTATTTTTTTTATTTTTTATTATGTTCAGTTAGCCAGCATACAGTACATCATAAGTTTTTGTTGTAGTGTTCAACAATTCATGAGTTGCGTATAACCCCCAGTGCTCATCCCAATATGTGCCCTCCTTAATACCCATCACCCAGTTACCCCATCCCCCCACCCTCTTCATTTTTAAAAAAAGATTTATTTATTTATTGGGGGGGTAGAGAGAGAGCGCGCATGAGAGCGCGCATGCTCATGCAGGGGATGGGGCAGAGGGAGAAGGAGAGAATCTTAAGCAGACTCCCTGCTGAGCGTGGAGCCTAATGCAGGGCTTGATCCCAGGACCCTGAGATCATGACCTGAGCCTAAATCAAGAGTCTGTCACTTAACTGACTGAGCCACCCAGGCACCCCTTAAGATTTTATCTTTAAGTAATCTCTACCCAATGAGGGGCTCAAATTTAAAACCCCAAGATGAAGAGTTGCATGCTCCACTGACTGAGCCAGCCAGGTACCCCATAACTATGGAAACTTTTAAACACTGCCAAGAAAGAATAAACTAATGAGCTTCCATAAAGTTTCCTGATCATCTTTATTATTCCCATTATTACTGTTATGACTGTTCCTGATATTTTAAGACTTTATTTATTTTTTATTTATACTTTAATTTTTATTTTTTAAGATTTTATTTATTTATTTGACAGAGAAAGACACAGCGAGAGAGGGAACACAAGCAGGGGGAGTAGGAGAGGGGGAAGCAGGCTTCCCGCGGAGCAGGGAGCCCGATGCGGGGCTCGATCCCAGCACCCTGGGATCATGACCTGAGCCGAAGGCAGACGCTTAACGACTAAGCCACCCAGGTGCCCCAAGACTTTATTTTTATATAATTAAAATTTTCCCATTGAAAAGTTGCAAAAATAGTATAAGGAATTCTCATATAATCTTTACCAAATTCCCCAATTGTTTACATTTTGCCTGTTTTATGGCTCCGTCAGCCACATAACACCAGGAATATACCTGTAATTCAATGACAGCTTATTTTAGCTTTCTGAAGGAAGGAAGTCCCACATACGGGTATCAGGAGGTATCCTGGGAAGAGGGATTTAGGAGAGGCTGATTATAGAAATTTAGCACCAGTTAGTTAGTGATATTAGATATTATACTACATAATAGTATCTATTAGTTATCTATTAGATGTTACCTATCTAGTAAGTTATTACTAATAGTAGTTAATAGTGTTACCTGTTAGATAATGCTGGAAAACATTATATAATATCCTGTTATGTAATCCACAGTCTTGTTAATTTTGTTCTGTTTTTCATTTAAAGGCCTTATAACCACTCTCCCCTCCCCCATCCGAGTTCAAAGTCCCAATTTTATGCTTTGCCTTAAGCTGTGTATTTGTTTATAAAAATTTTACAAAAACTTTATCACACTTGATGTTCCTTAACGTGGATTGCATTCCATATCCTTTGTCTTTTTCATTGATACTTTTCTTTTTTAACTTCTTATTTTTCCATGTAAGCTCTATGCCCAGTGTGGGGCCTCGAACTCGTGACCCCAAGATCAAGAGTCGCATGCTGTACTGACTGAGCCAGGTGCTCTTGTTCCTGAAGCAACATTTGTTTATTTATTATTCTGTAGATTTTATTTATTTAGAGAGAGGGAGAATGCAAGTGGGGGAAGGGGCAGAGGAAGAGGGAGAGAGAGAATCTCAAGCTGACTCTGTGCTCAGTGTGGAGCCCAAGAAGGGCTCAGTCCCATGACCCTGAGATCATGACCTGAGCCGAAATCAATAGTCGGACACCCAATCGACTCACCCATCCAGGAGCCAGTTCTTGATGCTTTTTAAAGAGTATAGAGGGAAGTCATTTTGGAGAAAGTTCTTCATTTGGGGTTTATCTGATATATACACGTTTAGGTTTTGTTCTGTGTCGTTGGCAGGGATTCCGCAGAAGCACTGAGGCATCCTTGTCATTGCAACATAACAGTAGCCGAAGGATGTTGGTTTGTCAATGTTTTGGTGAACTCACCTTTGTTGACTAGCTAAGGTGATTTCTATTAGGTTTCTCCATTGTAAAGTTACTATTTTTTTTTTCATCAGAATTAATAAAGTCTTCTTATGGGAAGATACACTTGTTAGTGGGCATTCTTAAAGATTTATTTATTTGAGAGAGAGGATTTTTTTTTTATTTATTTGA
The DNA here is from genome assembly GCF_002201575.2 of Neomonachus schauinslandi. Lineage (NCBI taxonomy): Eukaryota > Metazoa > Chordata > Mammalia > Carnivora > Phocidae > Neomonachus > Neomonachus schauinslandi. The sequence continues at coordinate 10,815,079 of NC_058418.1, read as the reverse complement.
GAGAGAGAGAGTGAGTTGGGGTGGGGAAGAGGGAGAGGGAGAAGCAGACTCCCCGCAGAGCAGGGAGCCCAATTGGGGCTTGATCCCAGGACCCTAGGATCATGACCTGAGCTGAAGGCAGGCACTTAACCAACTGAGCCACCCAGGTGCACCCCATGAAATCAGTGATTTTTAGTAACTTTGCTGAGTGGTGCAGCGATTGCTATAATTCAGTTTAGACCATTTTTGTTTCCCCAGTTGGATTCCTCATGCCTATTTTCAGTTAACGCCCCATTTTCTCCCCTAATACCCCAGCGACCACTAACCTGCTTTCTGTCTCCATAGATTTCCCTCTTCTGGACATTTCATAGAAGAAGAATCCTGCATTATCTGATCTTTTGTGACTGGTGTCTTTCACTTTCAGCAGTGTTTACAAGGTTCATCCATGCTGTAGCGTGATCAGTACTCCTTCCTTTTAATTGGCCAATAATATTCCATTGTATGGATTTGCCACAATGTGTTCATTCCTGCATAGGTCATAGGTCGACATCTTGGTGGTTTCCAGTACGAGGGTTATTAACAAATAACGGTGCTGTGAACATTCGTGTACGGATGATGTACGGATTCACAGTCATAGTCCCTGTAGGTGAGCAGCAGCCTGGGCTACCTTTAAAGCCTTTTTTTCTGCCTTCCTAGGCACCCCGCCAGGTGCAGCTCCACCTTCCTCTTACCTGTGCAACTCAGGACTCTACACACGCCCGGAAGTAGGAGGACACAGGACCATGTTCAAGGTGAGGAGGGCTTGCCTTTCTCACTTTCTAAATTCCATCTCATTCCTCAGGTCGTCACACATTTTTCTGGGGACGACTCAAGCAGAGCAACAGGCATTTGAGGACCTATTTTGCATCAGGGTCTTACTTTGTCCCCTTTGAATTTACTCTGCACGTATTTTTGGTTTTTGTTTTATTATTATTTATCTTACGGAGTAAAAAAATGACTAGAAATGAGCAATTCTCCCACTTCGTTACTTCCTGACTGACAAATGAGCTGTTTCGATTTTCTCCTACTCTTACTCTTGTGGGCATGCATAACTGAATTTGTATTCATAATATACACCTAATTTTAAATTCTGATTTTTTTTTTCTCTTTAATGTTAAATAATGTTCATTTTTTATGGTTGCATCCCATTCCCATTGAATCGATGTAGCTTTCTATCTTTAACTCCTTTCCATTCATAGACATGTCCACGGTTTAGGGATTTTATTGTCTCAAGCAGCACTTTGGTGACCACTTTCTGACATAAAACCTTGTCCCCCCACATCAGCTCTGAAAACAGTCTGCTAGCTTTTTGTCCTCACATTTGATATGTGCCAGGTAGGCTGTTTTTTAGGTGGAATATCTAACTGCAGGCAGAGCAGGCTGGAAGTGCTGCTTCACACAGATCTTGCTGGAGGCTTGTGCTCAGGGAGAGCTGGATTCCGTCTTCCCCGTTCCTCGGTCCTAGTATCGGCCAGTGACTTGCATTCTGTGCCTTGGCTCCTCAGAGCAGCTGAGGGAGGAGGTGTCGGCCTTATCTTCATCTTAAACATGTGAATATGAGAGACCCGCTCAGATTCACACAAGAAACCAAGGGCAGGAATGTGAGGCATTCTGCTCGAGTGAAAGAGATAGACAGGAAGACAGAGTTCATTTCGGGCCCTGGGCCCTGTGGCGTGTGTGTCTGGAGCGCTCTTCTTCTTCTTCTTTTTTTTTTTTTTTTAAGATTTTATTTATTTGGCAGAGAGAGCAAGCACAGGCAGGGGGAGCAGCAGAGCAGAGGGAGAAGCAGGCTCCCCGCTGAGCAGGGGGCCCAGTGCGGGCTCAATCCCGGGACTCCGGGATCATGACCTGAGCCGAAGGCAGACGCTTAACCCACTGAGCCACCCAGGCGCCCCTGAAAAGGTAGTTCTGTTAATTTACAATCAAATAAATGGGAATACTAATACAACTTGTTCTTCCAAATCAGATTGCCAAAACCATAGAAAAACATATAACCTGCTCTTGGCCATTGTATGGAGAACCCAGGTTGTCGTATTCCCTTGAAAGATTAGGGAAGTAGGAAAAAGATTGGGAAGAAAATCTATCCTCATATGATCATAATTTTAAATGTGCCCATTTTTGACCTTTTAATCTTCTCTAGCAATTATTTTCAAGTCACCAGGCAGGGCAACAAGATCTACGTAAAATGACGTACTTCAGGATGGGTTATAATGAGAAAAATATGTAAAATTAAATATCATTTGTTCAGAACAGGTAAGGATAGAGGATCTGTTCTCTGGGATAACACAGAGCCACAAAATGTGAGGAAAAAGGTACTGATGTTGGCAACATGAAGAAATAATACGATTGATATCAGATGTTTGTTAGGCACCGACTCTGTGCCATGTCCTGTTCCAAAGGCTATAGGTATTCCCTTGTCTAATCCTTGAAGGAACTTCAGTGTGTGGCATTGGCAGGGTAGGAGGAGAAGGGCCTGGAAGCCTGCCGATGGACTTGAGTCCCTCAAACTCTGAAACCACTTCCCACCACCCTTTCCACCTCCTCAATGCTGCCCCACTCCCAGCGGCCACCCGGTGCAAGATTGAGGTTGCCTGTGCTTGTTATAGGAGACGGTGACGTTCAAGGACGTGGCGGTGGTCTTCACGGAGGAGGAGCTGGGGCTGCTGGACCCCGCCCAGAGGAAGCTGTACGGAGACGTGATGCTGGAGAACTTCAGGAATCTGATTTCTGTGGGTGAGCATAGGCACTATATGCCTCAATATCTGCTTCCTGGATTGGCTCTGTGTCCTTGGGTGTTCAAGGCTTCGGGGCTCTTGAAATGGTTACCTGCGTTGATGGTGTACCAGTAGTTTTTTTAATAAAGTAGAAAATCTCAGTTTGTTATCTCAGTTTGAAAATCTCAGTTTGAAAATCTCAGTTAGCTGTAATGAATACATTACAGCAAAGATCTCCCGCCGATTGTGTGATAGACATTGGTTAGAAATAGGTTTCTGTCACGCATATACGTCTGGGTCTTGAAATAGGTCATATTTTTTTAAATGTTTGAAAAACGCTGATTTTGATTAATTGACCGGTATGTGTAGAAATCCAAATACCCATTTGTACCTTTTGTGTGTTCATTTTATTTTTTATTTTTTTTTAAAGATTTTTATTTATTTGAGAGAGAGAGGGCTTCAGAGGGGAGGAGGGGCAGAGGGAGAGGGAGAAGCAGACTCTGCTAAGTGGGGAGCCCGATGGGAGGCTTGATCCCAGGATCCCAGGATCATGACCTGAACCGAAGGCAGACACTTAACCAGGTGAGCCACCCAGGCGCCCTTGTGTGTTCATTTTAAATATGTGACTTTGCATGTTCACAATGCAGCACCCCTTTAGACATGATATATTCCGCTTAGAGAGAGCAAAAAAGCTTTGGATGATGCTAGCAACCGACAGAGAAGAGAGATCAGGTTAAGAACAAAGCAGATGGGAGTCCTTGCCAGTGTCTTCCATGTGTCTTACTTCTTTCCCCTCCTTTACCATCTCACCTGGTCCAAATGGCCAGACCCCATCTTGAATCGTTTCAGCCGTCTTTGTACGGCGCACCCATTTCCACACCTTCCCTTGTATTGTCTGTTCTCCATGTAGCAGCCAGTGTGATCCTTAGGAAGTGCAAGTCAGGGCGCCATTCCTTTGCTCAAAACTGTCTACGGCTTATTTTTCTTTGAGTTAAAGCCTCTTTATTTTTTACTTTTTTAAGAGTTTATTTATTTGAGAGAGAAAGAGAGAGTGCAAGCAGCGGGGAGAGGCAGAGGGAGAGGGAGAAACAGACTCCCCTCTGAGCAGGGAGCCGGATGTGGGGCTCGATCCCAGGACCCTGGGATCATGACCTGAGCCAAAGGCAGACGCTTAACCGACTGAGCCATCCAGGTTTCCGGAGCTAAAACCTCTTCAGGTGGCTTCTAGAGTCCTCCACGGTGTGCTCCTCCCAAATCCCCTCTTCGCTTCCTCTTGCTCCGCCCCCTCCACTCACATCGCGCCCCCCGTGTTTCTCAGCCTGGCCGGGGACGCTGTAGTGCCCACTGCCACTGTAACAGATCGCCACACACTTCACGGCTTAGAACGACACAGGTGGACTGCCGCACAGTTCTCCGGGTCCCAGGTGTGACATGGTTCTTATGGGCTACAGTCAAAGTGTCTGCACAGATGCGTTTCTTTTTGGAAATTCTCTAGGAGAGAATCTGTGTCTTTGCTTTTTCAGCTTCTAGAAGTTACCCCAGGTTTTTAAACTTGTGGCCCCTTTCCTCCATCTTCACTGCCAGCAGCCTTGCTTTCCCTGTCCGTTCTTCTGCAGTCACATTGCCTTCCTATGCTCTTCTTCCATCTCGAAGGATCCTTTCCATTGCTTTGAGCCCACCCAGAAAATAGAGGATACTCTTCCATTTTAAAGTCAGCTAATTAGCAGCCTTAATTCCATCTGCAACCTTAATTCCCCTTTGCTGTGTAATGTAACATATTCTGGGCTCCAAAAATCAGGACATGGATTCTTCAGGAGCCAGTTAATCTGCCTACTACATATCCTCTGCCTCAGAGCCCTTACTCTCTGGCCGACATACTCTTTTACCTGAAATCCTTTGTTCCCTGCCTCCCATCCCTCCTTCCCCTCCCTCCCTCCCCCTCCCCACCTCCCTTCCTTCCTTCTTTCCTTCCTTCCTTCCTTCTTTCCTTCCTTCCTTCCTTCTTTCCATCCATCCGTCCATCCATCCTTCCTTCCTTCCTTCCTGTCTGTGCTAAGTTCCAATATCACAAGAAAGGCCTTTTCTGACCAACTTACGTAAAACATCACCTTCCCTTTACTCTCCTTATTCCTCCTTACGTTGTGCCTCATATGTTTTTGTTTGCTTGGTCATCTCTTCTCTGTCCCCCCTGGAGTGTGATCCCCACAAGTGAGGGATTGTGTCTCTTTTGTTCATTGCTCTGTCCTCAGTGCCTAGAATCATCAGGTATGTGGCAGGTGTCTGGAAAATGTGTTGATTTGGTGAATGTGTCAATGGATGGGGGACCCCTGTGTCTCCGTGGGCCAGGGAGATAGCTGTAGGTCATGTGCAAACCAGAGTGAATGAAGGATGTTGCAGGATATTGTTTGTCTTCTGATTAATGCCTATCCAGTTACTTTCTATTTCACTCACTTTCTTGGGGTGCCCTTGGCATGAATGTGTGTTGGTCTGTGCCCTTGACCCGTGTCCCAGAGAAACTTAGAAGCATTGTGGTTGTAACCATACTGAGGAACACCCTTTGCCTGTGGCTTTCCTGGAATCTTCCATTAGGGGGCATTTTCATTTCTGGGAAGAATACTTTGGGATGAGAATTCTGATTCTGATTCTTAGGTCCCCCCACAGAGGGAGAAAGATCTGTTTCCTATAGTGTCAGACAGTGTCAACCAGGTTGTAAGCTGCCTTCCTCTTGAAGATTTGCCATCTGCAGCTCATTTGCCTCTTTCAAAGCCCCCACCCATGTTACTGCCCCCTGCTTTCCCCTTCCTTGTGCTTGAGGGGGAAGATTTAAGGTGAGAGTAATAGGAGACACATACGTGAGTGCTGCCTCTATATCTGGTTCAAAAATACATCGTGCTTTTTATTTTCTACAAATTTAGCCATTAAACAAATGTTAAAGAATATAGATGTCATACGGTTTTCCCTTGATTTTTAATGAAGATTGGGTGTTTTTCAACTAGTGAACATTCTAACCTAGAGAGAATCAGGAAACTTACTGTCACATCCTCAGAGGTACTCCCTGTTCCCCTCACACAGCTACTCTTTTTTTTTTTTTTTAGATTTATTTATTTGAGAGAGAGAGTATGTGTGCAAGTGGTGGGGGGGGCAGAGGGAGAGAGAGAGAATCCTCAAGCAGACTCCCTGCCAAGCACGGAACCTGACGCGGGGCTTGATCTCACAACCCTAAGATCATGACCTGAGCCGAAACCAAGAACCGACTGCTCAATTGCCTGAACCACCCAGGCACCCCACACAACTACTCTTTCTAAGGGTCAGTTTGTTAAATATAACCATGAACTACATTACCTACCAAAAACGTACATACTCACCTAAGTAATCTTTTTCCAAGATTCTGTTCTTGCAACTTATCTTTCCATTTGAACAATTTGTTTAATTAAGAACTGGGGAACTTCTACAACCAAAGTTTTCAAGCTTTTTTGAGCATGAGCCATGGTAAGAACTGGATCTTTTATTGTAATCAGAACAAACATTTCACGTGTCAGTTCACATCTGTGACTTTCATAGGCATTTTCTGTAATGACCCCTGTCCTCTTGGCTGTGATGCTTTGATAGTTTCTGTCTTGCTTCTTTTCTTTTATTTATTTATTTGACAGAGAGAGAGAGACAGGGAGAGAGGGAACACAAGCAGGGGGAGTGGGAAAGGGAGAAGCAGGCTTCCCGTGGAGCAGGGAGCCTGATGCGGGGCTCGATCCCAGGACCCTGGGATCATGACCCGAGCCAAAGGCAGACGCTTAAGGACTGAGCCACCCAGGCGCCCCGTGGTTCTTTTTTCTGAAAGCTTATTACACGCTTTTAAATATTTCCAGCTCATTAGAGTATTAGAGCTTTTTAATTTGAAAAATTGTTGTGATGGGCTATTTTATCCACACATTTGTATATGCACTGTTTTTCTACAATCTTTTATCAGATAGACAGTCCTAAAGCTTCAGAAGGAACCAGTGATAGTCCCTCCTTTCTTTTCATCCCAGGGATTCTTGCCACCTTTGATTTTCTCTTTTATTTTTTTATTTGAGAGAGAGCACAGAGAGGGAGAAGCTGACTTCCGCTGAGCGGAGCCTGACGTGGGGCCAGTCCCAGCACCCTGAGATCATGACCTGAGCCGAAAGCAGATGCCAAACTGACTGAGCCACCCAGGCGCCCCCACCTTTGATTTTCTTATTAGCATCCTGCGTCATGTACCTCTGGTTCTTGATGTCCCCTATACAGCTTTTCAGCTTCCCAGCAAAACTACAGTGTTCTATCCCTTTTCTATTTCAAATAACTTACTTGGAAAAGATGTTTTCCTTCTAGGACTTGGCTTGAACTCTCACCAAAATAGTCAAACTGGGATTCATTTATTCATTCAACATGTATTTGTTGACTATGCACCATGTTCCGGACATGATTCTGGACATTGGTTATAAAGTAGGAAAGTGTAAAATGTGTTCAGCCTACAAGGTGTAACATGTTTCCCTCCTTGATGCTGCATCATGGTGGGAAAGACATGGTGAACAACAGATGACTTAGCGTTACATAGTGCAAGGTGCTGCATGGAACATAAAAAAGGAGGGATGGGAGTCACCGGAGGTGAACTGGGTGAAGGCAGGATTGATTATTTTACACTGGGCGGTAAAGGGGCTTGTTGCTGGGCTCACTTTGAGCAGAGACCTAAAAATCATTAGGAACCATCCATGCATCTGTCTGGGAAGAGTTCCTGGCAGGATTGAACTCCCACTCTAGGATTGGCTTTCAGAGTTCATACCGTAACCTTACCTTTTCCTTCTCCCAGGCTCCATTTCTGTTGTTTTCACATTTTTCCTAGAGATCTGAATTTCTGTCAGGTTTTAGAGCCATGTATATTTTCTGTTCAACTTTATTTCCCTTTTGTCCTCATGAAGGAAACTTGCCTGTAGAAACTTAAGTTCCACTCTCTGCTTTATGCTTATTTTAGTTCATGTGCTTTGGGTATTTGCTCCCACACCTGCAAGTCATTCTAGACATTCAAGATACCTCGACACTGAAGTAACTTTCCAATAAAGTGACCCAAGGCTTATATAGTTATATAGAGGCTGTTTACCACATGTCTACTGGATTGAAAGAGGGGGCAGCTTTTAATTGACTATTCATACAGGTAGGGGAGTGAATTTTTCTCTTTTTTAAAGATTTTATTTATTTGACAGAGAGAGGGGGAGAGAGCTTGAGAGTGCACAAGCAAGGGGAGCAGCAGGGAGAGGGAGAGGGAGAAGCAGGCTTCCTGCTGAGCAGATGCTTAACTGACTGAGCCACCCAGGTGGCCCAAATTTCTCTTTTGTAAACATTTTTTTCAGTAGTGCTTTCAAAGACTATTTTTTTAGAGCAGTTTTAGGTTCATAGCAAAAAAGAGACAGAGATCTCCCATATAAACCTGTCCCCATGTACCCACAGCATCTTACATCAGTATCCCCTGCCAGATAAAATTGATGAACCTGTATTGACACGTTATCACTGAGTCTTTACTCTACATTAGGGTTCATTCTTGGTGTTGTACGTTTTATGGACTTGGACAAATGGATAAAGCCATGTACACACTATTATTATATCATATAGAGTAGTTACACTGCCCTAAAAATCCTATTCTCCACCTCTTCATCCCTCCCCTCTAACCCTTGGCAACCACTGATCTTTTTACTCTGTCCATACTTTTGCCTTTTCAAGAATGTTGTAAAGTTGGAATTGTACTTTTCAGTTTGGCTTCTTTCGCTTAGTAATATGCATTACATTTTCTCCATATCTTTTCATGCCTTAATAGCTCATTTCTTTTTAGCACCAAATAATATCCCATTGTGTGGATGTACCACAGTTAATATTTATCTGTTCACCTCCTGGAGGACACCTTGGTTCCTTCCAAGTTTTGTCCTTACGAATACACCTGCTATAAAAATCTGTGTATAGTTTTTTTGTGTGGGCTTAAAATTTCAACTGCTGGGATGCCTGGGTGGCTCAGTCGGCTAACCGTCTCTGCCTTTGGCTCAGGTAATGATCCCAGAGTCCTGGGATCAATTTCTGCATTGGGCTCCCTGCTCCACGGGGAGCCTGCTTCTCCCTCTGCCTCTGCATCTCTCTCTCTCTGTCTCTCATGAATGGATAAATTAAAAAAAAATTTTTTTTTTTCAGCTCCTTTTGGTTAATACCAAATTGTGCAATAGCAGGAAGGTATGGTAAGAGTATGTTTAGTTTTGTAAGAAACCACCAAACTCGGGGCACTTGGGTGGCTCATTTGGTTAAGTGTCTGCCTTTGGCTCAGGTTGTGATCTTGGAGTCCTGGGATCGAGCCCTGCGTTGGGCTCCCTGCTCAGCACCGAGTCTGCTTCTCCCTCTGTCCCTCCCCCTGCTGTGTTCACTCTCTCTTTCTCTCTCTCTCAAATAAATAAAATCTTAAAGAAAGAAGGAAAGAAACTACCAAACTCTTCAAAATGGCTGTACCATTTTGCATTCCCACCAGCAATGAATGACAGTTCTGGTTGCTCCACATCTTGGCAGCATTTGATGGTGTTGGTGTTCTGGATTTTGGCCATTCTAGTATGTGTGTAGGGTATCTCGGTGTTTGGATTTGCATTTCCCTGATTACATAAGATGTGGAGCATCTTTTCATATGCTTATTGGCCCCTTTGTATATTTTCTTCAGTAAGGTATATATTAAGGTCTTTGGTTCATTTTTAAACCAGGTTCTTTTTTTTCTTATTGTTGAGTTTTAAGAAAAGTACTTCTTAAGCTAATTGAAAAGTTTATTGAAAAAATAATCTCCAAATGTTCAGATAACCTTTGTATAAATATAGAGACTTGGGAATGCCAATGAGATAATTTAGAAAACACATTTCTGAACTTAAATTATTAGAAGTGGTCAAAAATTTGTAATAGTAGCCAACTCATTTAATGTCTGTCAAAACAGAAAGATAAGATTAGGTAAACATGTGCAGAATTTCCAGGAATACTTTGAATATATAAATATAAATATAAATATTTCAGGGTATTTGATATTAGGATATATAACATGAACCCAAAATTTGATTATGTTATTGCTTTTCCTGAAGTTCTAGTTGATTCATATTTTATTATATAACATTTCTGTCTCCATAATTTATTAACTACATAATTTGGTATTCAAGATTCTACACTGACTTTCAAATTCAGTGGAAATGGCCATAGGTTAACATTTGAATTATATTATCAATTTTTGAATGAAGTCTTTGGCATTTAACTTGTGCCTCTTTTAGGAGACTTGGTGTGGGGGGTGCGTGGGTGGCTCAGTCAGTTAAATGGTTGCCTTCAGTTCAGGTCATGATCCCAGGGTCCTGGGATTGAGCCCAGCATTGGGCTCCCTGCTTAGCTGGGAGCCTGCTTCTCCCTCTGCCTTTGCCCTTCCTCCCCGTTTGTTCTCTCTCTCTCTAATAAATAAATAAAATCTTTAAAAAAAAAAAGGAGACTTGGTGTATACTTGCATAGCGGATAGGAGCCCACTGGACCCCCTCTTGGATTCCATTCACATGTAAACCAGAGAATAAGATACACAGTGGAAAAGACCAACAGAATATTCTCTGGATTCATTAAAGTCTCATGATGTCTTCTAAATGTGAAACCTTGAGAACACTGAACAAAGTCTTCAGTTGTCCACATCTCTGCATTCTGTCTTTACAGGAGGAAAGATCCAAAGTAAGATGAAGACTGTTATAGAAGCAGAACCACCTGAAGAGCTTTCCTGCTGGCGGATCTGGCAACAGATTGCAAGTGACTTAACCAGGTGTCAGGGCTCCATGATAAAGAGTTCTCAGCTCCCCAAACAAGGTGATTCACCCGGACAGGTTGGAGCAGGACAGTCTGCAACTCACACAGGCCAAAAACCTAATCAGTCTAGTGAATTTAAGAAATATTTCAGTGATGTCTCCAGCCTTGATCTTCATCAACAAACACACTCAGGAGTGAAGTCTCATACCTGTCGTGAGTGTGGAAAAAGCTTCTGTTACAGCTCAGCACTTCATATTCATCAGAGAGTTCATCTGGGAGAGAAACGTTACAAGTGTGATGAGTGTGGTAAGGAATTCAGCCAGAGCTCATGTCTGCAAACTCATCTGAAAGTTCACACTGTGGAGAAGCCATTCAAATGTGAGAAGTGTGGGAATGGCTTCTGTCGTAGATCAGCACTTAATGTTCATTATAAATTGCACATGGAAGAGAAACCTTATAATTGTGACCAGTGTGGAAGGGCCTTCATTCATGCTTCACATCTTCAGGAACATCAGAGAATCCACACTGGGGAGAAACCCTTCAAATGTGATAAATGTGGTAAGAGTTTCCGACGTAGATCATCACTTAATAGCCATTGTATGGTCCATACGGGAGAAAAACTGTACAAATGTGAGGAGTGCGGGAAGTGTTTCTTTTGTAGCTCAAATCTTCATATCCATCAGAAGGGCCACACACGAGAGAAACCTTATAAATGTGAGGAGTGTGGGAAGGGCTTCATTCAGCCTTCACATTTTCGGGCCCATCAGAGAATCCATACTGGAGAGAAACCGTATGTATGCAAAGTGTGTGGTAAAGGTTTTACTATGAGTTCAAATCTTCAGGCACATCAGAGAGTCCACACAGGAGAGAAACCATACAAATGTGATGAGTGTGGGAAGAACTTCGGTACAAAAACCCGTTATCAAGTTCATCTGGTAGTCCACACGGGAGAGAGACCCTATAAATGTGAGGTATGTGGGAAGGACTTCAGTCAGAGAGCATATCTTCAATCCCATCTGAAGACCCACAGCATAGAGAAACCTTACAAGTGTGAGGAGTGCGGGCAGGGCTTCAATCAGAGTTCCCGACTTCAGATTCACCAGCTGATCCATACTGGTGAGAAACCACACAAATGTGAAGAGTGTGGGAAGGGATTCAATCGTAGAGCAGATCTCAAAATTCATTGCAGAATCCACACAGGAGAGAAACCATTTAATTGTGAGGAGTGTGGGAAAGTATTCAGGCAGGCCGCAAATCTTCTGGCCCATCAGAGAATCCATAGTGGAGAGAAACCATTCAAATGTGAGGAGTGTGGGAAGAGTTTTGGTCGCAGTTCACACCTTCAAGCCCATCAGAAAGTCCACACGGGAGAAAAGCCGTACAAATGTGAGGAGTGTGGGAAGGGCTTCAAATGGAGCTTGAATCTTGACATGCATCAGAGGGTCCACACAGGAGAGAAACCCTACAAGTGTGGGGAGTGTGGGAAGCACTTCAGTCAGGCCTCAAGTCTGAAGGTTCATCAGAGTGTTCACAGTGAAGAGAAACCATACAAATGTGATGTGTGTGGCAAGGTCTTCCGCCACTCTTCGCAGCTGCAGTCTCATCAGCGGGTTCACACAGGGGAGACACCTTACAAGTGTGAGACGTGTGGTCAGAGCTTCCGTTGGCGATCAAAACTTTCACATCATCGCAAAACTCATGGTGGCAATACATTTTATGAAAGTAAGAAGAGTGGTAAGAACATCAAAGAATCATCAGAAAGAAGTTCTCCAAAATGATGCTTAATAAAACCCTGAATTCTTATCATCATTGAGTCTCATAAGAGAGAAAATACTTGTGTTAGTTTAGTTGGTATTTAAGCAATAATTGAACATATCTCAGTTTTCACAAGATCACACAGTTGAGAAAACTTGTAAGTGGTGTGGTAAGTCTTTGTTCAGAATCACTTAGGAGGTAGTAGTACTTAGGAAAAGAGTTTGGGCTGGCCTTTAACACAAGTATAATGATGGGTATACCAGAATTGATACCCACTAGAATGTAAGCTCCATGAGGGCTGGGACTTTGCTGCTAAATCTATACAGCCCTCAAAGCTGGAGGCATCATAATTCTGGACTTCAAGTTATATTACAAAACTAGTAAACAAAATTGTATGGTACTGGCACAAAAACAGACACATAGGTCAATAAAACAGAATAGAAAACCCAGAAATGAACCCATAATTATGTGGCCAGTTAATCTATGACAAAGCAGGAAAGAATATCCAATGGGAAAAAGAGTTTTTTTTCAACAAATGGTGTTGGAAATACCGGACAGCCACATGCAAAAGAATGAAATTGGACTACTTTCTTACACCATACACAAAAATAAATTCAAAATGGATGAAAGACCTAAGTGTGAGACCTGAAACCATAAAAGTCCTTGAAGAAAGCACAGGCAGTAATTTCTCTGACATCAGCTGTAGCAACTTTTTTCTAGATCGGTCTCCTGAGGCAAGAGAAACAAAAGCAAAAATAAATTATTGAGACTACATCAAAATAAAAAGCTTCTGTATAGCAAAGGAAACAATCAAAACTAAAAGGCAACCTACTCAGTGGGAGAAGGTATTTGCCAATGACATATTCGATAAGGAGTTAATGTCCAGAATATATAAAGAACTTATAAAACTCAACACTCAAAAAATGAATAATCCAATTAAAAAATAGGCACAAGACATAAATAGACATTTCTCCCAGAAGAAATCCAGGTGGCCAAGAAACACATGAAAAGATGCTGAACATCACTTACTGTCAGGGAAATGCAAATCAAAATTACAATGAGATAGCACCTCATGCCTGTCAGAATGGCTAAAATCAACAAGACAAGAAACAACAGGTTTTGGCAAGATGTGGAGAAAGGGGAACCCTCCTGCACTGTTGATGGGAATGTAAACTGGTGCAGCCACCGTGGAAAACAGTATGGAGGGTCCTCAAAAAGTTAAAAATAGAATACCCTAGGATCTAGCAATTGTACTACTAGGTTACCCAAAGAATACAAAAATACTAATACAAAGGGATACATGCACCCTAGTGTTTATAGCAGCATTACTTACAATAGCCAAACCACGGAAATAGCCCAAGTTTCCATCAGTTGATGAATGGATAAAGATGTGTATATATACAATGGAATATTATTCAGGCATAAAAAAGAATGAAATCTTGCCATTTGCAACAACATAGGTGGAGCTAGAGATTATGCTGAGTGAAGTAAGTCAGTCAAAGACAAATACCATATGATTTCACTCATGTGGAATTTAAGAAACAAAACATGAACAAAGGGAGAAAAAGAGAGGCAAACCAAGAAACAGACTCTTAAATATAGAGAACAAACTGATGGTTACCAGAAGGGAGGTGGTTGGGGGGATGGGTTACCCAGGTAATGGGGATTAAGGAGTGCACTTGTGATGAGCGCTGGGTGATATATGGGATTGTTGAATCACTATATTGTACACCTGAAACTAATACACTGTATGTTAACTAACTGGAATTTAAATAAAAGTTTAAAAAAAATCTACACAGCCTTAACATTGACTAGCACTTGTAGGTGTGCTTACTACGTGTATGTTAAATAAACATAGGAAAATTGTATCCAGAGGAGGAAACCTGCAAAATAAAATTCATTCAGGGAAATGGACATTTGTTGAAATGTAGAAAATCACCTGATATTACAATCCACACATTAATGTTATTACTGTACTACAATTGGTTCCTCTCCTCCCACAGCCTCTGTTCTCAAGTTGGGTTCTTATCTGGGCCCCTGTTCAGTTTTCCAAGGATTGTATATGGTGTACATTGAATTATCTTTTGTAATTTTTCTGACAGTATAGACTGAAAAAGTCCTTTTAGTAAGGACTTAACTGCATTTCACACAACTAATCTTTTTTATCTATCAATATTAAGGCAGGAATTTACTATAACACTTTGAAAGTGTCACCAGTAGTTACCAATAACAATTTTCTTTTTTTTTTTTTAAAGATTTTATTTATTTGACAGAGAGAGACACAGCGAGAGAGGGAACACAAGCAGGGGGAGTGGGAGAGGGAGAAGCAGGCTTCCCGCGGAGCAGGGAGCCCGATGCAAGGCTCGATCCCAGGACCCTGGGATGATGACCTGAGTCGAAGGCAGACGCTTAACGACTGAGCCACCCAGGCGCCCCATCCAATAACAATTTTCTTAATCAACCTTGAATTGGTGATTTCTAATTGCGTTTCCATCCCAACTCAAAATGTTTGCCTTCTAATTACTGTAGTATTGCTTTTATCAACTTCTCACGGGTGCCTGGGTGGCTCAGATGGTTAAGCGTCTGCCTTCAGCTCAGGTCATGGTCCCAGAGTCCTGGGATCGAGTCCCACATCGGGCTCCCCGCTCTGCGGGAAGTCTGCTTCTCCCTCTGCCTCTCTCTCTTCTCTCATGAATAAATAAATAAAATCTTAAAAAAAAAAAAACTCACATAGGGTCTGTACTTTATTCCCCACACCCATGAAAGGAATATGCCCCAGATTTGTGAGAATTTGATAATTTTATCAGATACATTTCTGAGGCGAGATTTGTATTTATATGCTTTTCCCTATTGGCAGCACTGAAGCATGGTTCTGGGAAAGGAGTATAGGTCAGTATAGATTGTACATCTCTTTGATCTGGGAATCATATATTTGGAAGTTAAGATTATGAGATTAAAATACTAAAAAGATGAGTACCATATTGATGATGTCACTGAGTTTTTATAAATGGGATAAGTGCACATATGTAGGAATTTGAGTTTTGGTATATTCCTATACTGAAGCCATTAAGATTATCGCAGATATCTGTAATGAGAGAAATACATAGTATGGGCTTTGAAAAATCAGGTTGTAGCCTTCATAGCATAATCAAACATAGATCTTTGTGTGTTTCTGTGTGCATGCATGTGTCTATGTGTACATGTATAAGATAATGTATAAAGGGATGCTCTTCCATAGTGGTTTTCCATGGCAAGGAGCATTTTGTGGTCTTTTCCCATTTTTTATTTATTTATTTATTTATTTATTTATTTATTAAAAAGATTTTATTTATTTATTTGACAGAGAGATAGCGAGAGCAGGAACACAAGCAGGGGGAGTGGGAGAGGGAGAAGCAGGCTTCCCACTGAGCAGGGCTCGATCCCAGGACCCTGGGATCCTGACCTGAGCCGAAGGCAGACGCGTAATGACTGAGCCACCCAGGTGCCCGTCTTTTCCCATTTTTAAATTCCTCTCTCCTCCACCCCTGATACTTTTCCATTTAAGTTATGTTTTAGTTTTTCATTGAATATGGAATATTACCAAAGCAGTAAATTACTGTAATAGAATTTATGAAAGTACCAAATAATTATCCCTTGATGTTAAGCCATTATGAGTGTCCTATATTGTCATATGGCATATAAGATCAAAATTAAGGAATGGGTTCTGGAAGCCAATTTCAAAGCCAAGAACTTCTCTGATTGTTTTACATACACAAATAACTTGATGAGTTTTAACAATTGTATCTTTGTATGCTGTGCTTGAAGTATAAATCCATAACAGCGAGAGGGCAAATCCTGGAGCTGGAAGCAAAATGAGTATACATACATTGTGGAGGCATTAAAAAAAAATGATTCCTTTTTGAAAAGGTGTGCATGAAGAAAGAAAATAAAATAATAGCAGTTGACCCTCTGGATGTGGAACCAATAAAGATGCAGAGCAGGTTTGGATGCTAGTCCATAGTCAGACACAATGGTGATTCTTCATTGTAGTTAAAGAGCATTACTCACCAAATTGTATCTAGTTGAGACAGGTTCCCACAATTGATTTTCTGGACCACATATTCATAGGATGTTAGTAGGTATTCACTAAGGCTTGTGTTGTATCAATTTGTGTGGTATGTTGGGGGTTCCTAAGGCTACATCCATATTCTTTCGTTCTCCATGAATACTCACAAGACACAAGAGTACTCACAACTGATTTGTTACACTGAAAGGATAAAAGTAAAGTGAGAAAAGAGGGAAGGTAGGAAGGATGAAGTCTGGAGGAAATTGGGTTTTAGCTTCCAAGAGTTCTCTCCTTATGGAATCACAATGTACTAAGTTCCTTGAGCACTAAATTGTGATAACGTGTAACTGTCACCAGAGAGATGCATCAGAGACTTGGTGCCTTAGATTTTTTATTGGGGGCTGGTCACTTAGGCATTCTCTGCCTGGCATGTACCAAAATTAAAGACTCTCAGAGGGAAAATAGATATTCAGCATAAACCACATTGCACAAAGAGTTTAGGCAATGTGAGATACTCTTAGGGAATGTTAGGAATCCTCCAGCGCAATCCAAGTACCCAGATACCAATCAAGAGCCAGGCTAGCAACCAGGCCTCTTTATAGATAGCACTCTCAGCTCTATATTAAACTTTTCTGCACACATGACGTCAGAAACCAGTGCCTTCATTTTGGTTTGGTTTGGTTTTTGTCTTTTTGCTGTCATAAGATACCATAATAGGTTATCAGGGAATTTGTAACAGAAAACTCAGTAGATGAAGAAAAATGATTTGTCATCCTCAACCCATAAGACAGCAGGTATGGCTTATTGGTTTAAAGTTACTGAGAAACAGGATGGATACTACACAGCTGAAAATTTCTCTCCATAAAGTATTATTAATTATAAAAGGAAATACAGTAGGTATATCATGGAAATATCTGGTGAATACTCTCTTAGCCAAGATGTTCGTATCATTGATAATAGAACAAACCAACATTTTAAGTCCCCTGATATGTCGCTTCACTATTATTACTGCCAAAAAAATACACAATTAAATCTAATCATGAGGGAATATCAGATAAACCTAAATTGACAAGACAGTTTCCTGCTTCACAATTACCTGACTGTAGGGAGCATAATTGATTAAAGGCTCCCACTGCTGTGTTCTAAAATCCACCACCACATTTGCTTGGAGGTGTCTTACCATGATTGCTCCCAGTCAACACAATAAAAATCCTAAGATGGGCCATTCTTGGAGGCTGGGACTCCTGGCTATTCAATGACTTTTTTTCAGGGACTCCCTGACAGCTTTGAAGAACTTTACTTAGCTTACAAGGCAGTTTCCCAATGTTTATAGCAGCAACGTCCACAATAACCAAACTATGGAAAGAGCTGTTGACAGATGAATGAATAAAGAAGAGGTGGTGTATATATATATATATATATAATGGAATATTACTCAGCCAACAAAAAGAATGAAATCTTGCCATTTACAACCACGTGGATGGAACTAGAGGGTATTATGCTAAGTGAAATAAGTCAGAGAAAGACAAATACCGTATGATTTCACTCATGGAATTTAAGAAACAAAACAGATGAACATAGGGGAAGGGAAAGAAAAATAAAATAAGATGAAATCAGAGAGGGAGACAAACCATAAGAGACTCTTAATTCTAGGGAACAAACTGAGTATTGCTGGAGGGGAGTTGGGTGGGGTGACGGGGTAACTAGATGATGGGCATTAAGGAGGGCACTTGATGTAATGAGCACTGGGTGTTATATGCAACTGATGAATCATTAAATTCTACCCCTGAACCTAATAAAAAATATGAATGTGCAAACAACAAAAAAATTACAAGGCAGTCTAGTATGATCACCAAATCTTTCTTCCAAAATTCCTTCACTCAGGGTCACACTTGTACCATGATCTGATGGTTCTGACAACCCCCTCCCCAAGCTCCCTGTCATTTTCTCTCATAGATATTAGCCCTAATAAAATATTTGTGGTTTTTTAAAAAACGATTTTATTTATTTTTTTTTTTGAGAGAGTGTGCACATGATCTGTGGGGGGGGCGGGCACAGGGAGAAGCAGACTCCCTGCTGAGCAGGGAGCCCGATGCAGCACTGAAGTGCTGATGTGCTAAATCACTAAACTGTACACCTGAAATTAGTATTACACTGTATGTTTATAACTGGAATTTAAATAAAAACTTAAAAAAAGATGTTATGGGTGCAGAAAATGGAGTCCTCTAAAATAAATTAAATGGGTGGATAAATCTTAAAAGCATACACCTAAATGGAGAAAAACACCAGAATGAATTTTATGACACAGTAGCATTTATGTAAATTGAAAACACATGTGCAATCTCTCTCTGTCAAATAAATAAATAAATCTTTTAAAAAAATCTTTAAAAAAAACTGCACACATTTTGCACAAAAACACACCCAAAAGGTAACATGCTAAACAAATTAGGATGATTGCTTGTGGGGTAAAGAAGGGAATGGAGGATATCATGGGGAAAAAGTGAATAAATAAATAAAATGTTAAATTATGTTGTCATATTTTATTATACTACATTCAAGATTTCAGTTTACTTGTAGTGGGAAGAACTTCTGTGTCTGGTCTGTGTGCCATGTTGTATTAAGCCAGGCATGGCTCTTGGAGGATGATTTTCCAGAGGAATTTGGAACATAAAAAAGACACAAGGATCCTTTAATTATTGCTCCATTGAGTTATAGGTTTCAATGTTGCTGGGGCAATTAGCCAAATCCAAAGTAGTCCAAGTGTAGGGAAAATAATGTGATTTTCCATGAATTCAGTCTTATACTAAAAAAAAAAAAAGGAAGAAAAGCACATTATTTTAGAACTATTTAATAGTGATAACCAATAAATCAAATGCATGGGTCTTTTTTTATATCTGGATTCAATAAAATTAGTCTAAGTAGACACATTTAACACAATTGAAAAATTTTTTATCAGGGCTTGGGCATAAATTGTTATTAAACAAATATTTTTACTTTTCTTAAATGTATAATTGTACAATATATTTAGGCTTTAAGAATGTTATCGGGGGGGGGCGCCTGGGTGGCTCAGTTGGTTAAGCGTCTGCCTTCAGCTCAGGTCATGATCCCAGGGTCCTGGGATCCAGCCCCACATCGGGCTCCCTGCTCCGCGGGAAGCCTGCTTCTCCCTCTCCCACTTCCCCTGCTTGTGTTCCCTCTCTCGCTGTGTCTCTCTCTGTCAAATAAATAAATAAAATCTTAAAAAAAAAAATGTTATCAGGGGCACCTGGGTGGTTCAGGTAGTGGAACATGTGACTCTTGATCTCCCAGTCATGAGTTCAAGACCCACGTTGGGGGTGGAGACTAATTTAAAAAAAAATGTTCTTATTAGTAAGAGATAGATACTAATGTATTTACTTGTGCAAGTACATCTCTGGGATTTGCTTTAAAATATTCAAGACAAAAATAAAAATTGAGAATATATTAGAGGAAATAAAGCGATATTGGCCAGTTCAAGAAGGAATGAAAAATAAAGAGAAGGTGTACAAATTGGAAAAGAAAGAATAAAATTGTTGTTACTTAAAATTAACATGATTAGGTGTATAGAAAGTCCAGATAAATGTGGCTTTAACATTGAAATTTATAGATGAGTTTGGCAAGTTTGCTGGATACAAGATCCAGTACAACTTTAAGTAGTTATAATCAGCATTGTGTTCTCATTCCCAATTTCAAAAGTGAAATTTCTGTCATTTCATCATTAATTTTATTATGTAAGTTTATATTTTTGTTTTTCTAGAAATATATTGATTTCATTTAAATTCACAAATACATTTTTATAAAGTTCACAGTATCATCGTAATATTTACTGATGTTCTCTTTTTTATTTCTTTTTTTTTTTTTAAGATTTTATTTATTTAACAGAGAGACATAGCGAGAGCAGGAACACAAGCAGGGGGAGTGGGAGATGTGGGACTCGATCCCAGGACCCTGGGATCATGATCTGAGCCGAAGGCAGACGCTTAACGACTGAGCCACCCAGGCGCCCTCTTTTTTATTTCTGATACTATTTTTCATATATGGTTTTTTTTTTCTTAGTCATTCTCACCATACTTTTATCAATTTTATTGCTTTATCCACAGGGTGATCTTTTGGCCTTTTGTGGGAGGGGAAGATCCACTTAATTTTGTTTGTATTTCATCAATCTGCTCTTATTTTCTTCTGCTTTCTTTAGTTTTGCTATTTGTTTATTCACTTTCTGAGACTGATGTTTTCAGGATGAATTTTCAGCTTCTCTTCTATTTTAATATACGCATTTAAGGCTCAACATTTCCTTCTATGTGTGTGTTAAAATCTCTAGTTCCGGGGCACTTAGGTGGCTCAGTCGGTTAAGTGTCTGACTCTTGATTTGGGCTCAGGTTATGATCTCAGGATGATGAGATGGAACCCTGCAAGGGGCTTCGCTAAGCAGGGAGACTGCTTGAGATTCTCTCCCTCTCCCTCCGCCCCTCCCCTGCTCATGCACGTTCTCTCTAAAATAAAATCTTTTTTAAAAAAAACCCTCCAGGGGGCGCCTGGGTGGCTCAGATGGTTAAGCGTCTGCCTTCAGCTCGGGTCGTGATCCCAGAGTCCTGGGATCGAGTCCCGCATCAGGCTCCCTGCTCCTTGGGAGCCTGCTTCTCCCTCTGTTTCTCTCTCTCTCTCTCTATCATGAATAAATAAATAAAATCTTTAAAAAAAAAAAAAAAACCTCCAGTTCCAACTGAGTTTGAATCTTTCTCTTTGTAGTTCTGTCAATTTTCGCTTTATAAAGTGTGAACTGAAGTTATTACTTTCTGGTACTTTGAAATTTTATCATTATGAAATGACCCTCTTTATGCCAAGTAATGCTCCCCCCCCCCCCCACGAAGTTTTCTTGGTGTAATATTGACATCACAAATTCTACAATTATAGAAATAATTTGAGGCCCAGGATGATGACTGACATCTTCCTTTACAAAGGATTTTCACTTGCTTCTGCAAGGGTTGGAAGAGGCCAGCAATTCATTTTCACGCAATTTCAGGGATTGAGGTGATTTTAACATTTGCGTTTAGTTCCTGCCAAAGAAGGCCCAGTTTCCTTTTGCTCTTATTCCTGTGGTGAAGCTCTTCGGGGTTTACCAGGAAGCCTCTGTGGTAGGCAACGGATTTACGTTGTTTTAGCCCCTCGAGCTTATCTAAAGTGGTACTCAGCTTCTCAGCCTTTCGATGAACAGAATCTACACTCTTCTACGTGCTAGAATAGCAAGACCTCCGCCCAGACCTTCTTAGGGATCCCGGGAAGTGAAAACCAGGAGCTTAGAGTAGTCAGGCATTTCCGCATAAGGGGAGCAGCTTTGTCTGTTTTCCGGTCCCACAGTTGGTGAAGGGTAATAGGGAGGGCGACGCTGCTGCCTATCGCCTCCCGCCCCAGGCAGTCGGGAACCTGTTGTGGTCCAGAGCTCCTAGTAGTCACATCCCGCAGCTACAGTGAGGCGGGTCTGTAAACGTGCCCCCACCCCACCCCCGCCGCGGGATTCTGGGAAGTGTAGTCCAGGAGCTCCGTGTAGTCGCAGGTACCTCCATTCAAGACGGTGGTGCTGCGGAGTTCTGGGAAGTGTAGTCCAGGAGCTCCATGTAGTCGCAGGTACTTCCATTGAAGAAGGTGGTTCTCGGGAGTTCTGGGAAGTGTAGTCCAGGAGTGCAGGTTGGTCGCAGGCACTTCCGCCCCAGGAGGACGCCGTAGCAGCCATCTTTTCCCTGATTATAGTGTTTCAGGTCCGCTGTCCACGACCCATTCAAACTTCTCCCGAAAACGCACCTGGGTCCCGCAGCCACCAGCATTTCATTTGGGGAGAAAGAGGAAGAGCGGCTAAAAACGGAGGTTTGATAGCCCAGGGTAGGGATTTGCGTTCTCCTGGACGGAACTTCTTTGCGCGTTGGGGACCTGCCCTGGATGGGGCGGGCTCTGGTTGTGCTTCTCCGGGTTTAAGGGTCTCCCGGGCTCTCTGCACCCCTGTCCTGGCTCCCCACCTGCGAGCTAGCCGTCTTCATATGGGTGGGTTACTGGGTAGGCTACTTAATCCCTCTGTGTCTTGGTTTGCTGTTCTGTAAAAGGGAAGTAAAAGTAATACCTTCCTAATACAGTGTTGTGAGGAATACAGTGTTGTGAGGAATACAGTGTTGTGAGGGAAGAAACGAGGCAGTACAAGTAAAAGGTTTATAACTGCCTGGCAGGAGACTTCTTGTTATTAATACTGCTGTAATTATCCGAGAAGCGCCCATTTCTCAGTGAGGTTCTGTGAGCCCAGGCAGCTGAATTGTCCTGGACTCCTGACCTTTTTTTGGAAGGAGAGTTGCTTCTAGCTGGTACTGGGGAGTGTGATTTATCGGGAACGGAAACACAAACCTGGTATTTCGCAACCTCCTTTCCTTCCCCAGCTCTGACTTCTCAAAAAGCACTGCGCGGAGGAGGAGGCATCAGAGCTCCGCGTGAGTAGGACTTGGCATTCTTCTGCTGAGATAGTCGCGTAAATTGGAGAATGCGTGGGACACGCACTTGAGTAATGATTATAGCTGAGCCTTAGTTGCTAAGTTTGATTCTAAAAGCTTTACGCAAATGAACACATTTCCGTCACATAGTGGCTCTGTTAAGTGGTACTGCTGTTTTCCTACTTTATTTTATTGTTTTAAAGATTCATTTTATTTAGAGAGAGACAGCACGAGCTGGGGAGGGGCAGAAGCAGAGGGAGACGGAGAGGAAGAGAATCTCAAGCAGACTCCCCACTGCGAAGCCCTACATGGGGCTGGATCCTATGACCCAGAGATCATGACCCAAGTGGAAACCAAGAGTCTGATGCTTAACCCACTGAGTCACCCTGGTGCCTGTCAATTACTTATGTTTGGCCTGTTTGCTCTGTTAGTGACCGTCAGCCAAAACCTCCCAGGACCATACCTGTAATCAGAGAGTTAAGTTTGCTTTAGCTTGCTGAAGCAAAGTAGCCCACACACCCAGGTGTCTTGGTAAAAGGCTATTAGGTGGGGCTGCTTATAGGGTTTTGGCTTGTGTTAGCTGAGTTGGGGAGTTTTAAGCAGTGAGGATTTGTTCTAGTTCGCATGCTGTTCAAAAGCAGAAGCAAGTTGGGCGCCTGGGTGGCTCAGTTGGTTAAGCGACTGCCTTCGGCTCAGGTCATGATCCTGGAGTCCCGGGATGGAGTCCCGCATCGGGCTCCCTGCTCGGCGGGGAGTCTGCTTCTCCCTCTGACCCTCCTCCCTCTCATGTGCTCTCTCTCTCTCTCATTCTGTCTCAAATAAATAAATAAAATCTTAAAAAAAAAAAAAACACAAAAGCAGAAGCAAGTTGATGACTGGATGTTGTAATTATTTTTAGCTAGTAGATGGGAGAAACAAAATGAGACTTCAGTTGTCACTATTAATAAAGTAGTCAGTCACTCATGTTGGGGGGGACAGTTCTTGGGTTTGTTTTTTTTTTCCTGTCATTGTAGAATGTCTTTGTCTCTGTGTTATGGAGTCTCTTGTCCTTTTCTTGTTCATCACGATCACTGAGACTGAGTGGCCCTGTCAGATTCTCGCTGATTAGTGGGAAACACCAAGTTCTAGCTGTTGGTCCTGCTAGCTTCCAGTGCCATTTTTGGGGTCTTGCATACTTTTATTTATTTATTTATTTTTTGCTGAACCATTTGAGGGCAAGCTAGAAACTGATCAAAATGGAATTAATTATATTGATAACACACTGTTATCTAATCCACAGCCCATATTCAGTTTTTCCAGTTTCCCCAATAAAGTCTCTGAGAGCAGTTTTCTTTTTCTAGTTCAGGGTTCAGTCCTGTGATATGCATTAAACTTAGTTTTTATTTCATTAATCTCCTTTAATCTGGAATGATTCCAGAGCACTTGACTGGTCCAGTGGTAGAGCATGCGACTCTTTGATCTCCGGGTTGTGAGTTTGAGCTCCCATTGGATATAAAGATTACTTAAAACAAAACAAAACAAAAAGTAGAATGAATCCTCTGACTTTATTTAGCTCATGATATTCACGAAGAATATTGGCAAATTATTTTGTAGAAAGTCCCTCTTTTTTTGGTTTATGTGATGTTTATGATTAGGTTCAGGCTCTGCATTAGCAGCAGGGATGCTACAGAAGTAAGTGGTAAAGCACCTTCTCAGTGCATCATGGGAAGTACGTGTCCGTTTGTGGGTTCGTCCCAATTGCTGGTTTCAACTTTGTTTTCTTCGGTAAGGTATCTGCCAGTTAATATTTTGAGACCATGTGACTATCTTACTTCTTCCTAAACTTTCACCATTTTTTTAGCATCCATTGATGATTATCTGAACTGTCTTTCATTCTACATTTTTTGGTTTGCCTTCTGCTATCGGGGGAACTTTCTCTTCTCACTTGTTTATTTCTTATACATTCCTTTATTTATTTATTTATTTATTTATTTATTTATTTAAAGATTTTATTTATTTATTCATGAGAGACAGAGAGAGAGAGAGAGAGACAGAGGCAGAGGGAGAAGCAGGCTCCCCGCGGAGCAGGGAGCCCGATGCGGGACTCGATCCAGGGACTCCAGGATCATGACCTGAGCCGAAGGCAGTCGCTTAACCAACTGAGCCACCCAGGCGCCCCTACATTCCTTTATTTATAACAATATGTTTACAACTCAGATGCCTGTGTTTTTTATTTAACTTAGGTATGGACTGTCAACCTATTTTTTTGTTGTTGCAAAATCTTGGGTTTGATTAGTTTTCTTTACCTCAATGCCTACCTGTCAAAAGTGCACTTCCTGCTTAGAAAGAAACTTCACTTATTTTTATTTATTTATTTTTTATAAACTTTTGGCTTGTGTTAGCTGAGTTTTTATAAAAAGTTGGCCATGTCAATTTAGATATTATTGTTGAGGTAACAAATTATCAGGAAGACAGCCAGAGATTTTGAGCAGTCCCTGCCTCATGACATGACAGAGCAACAACCTGTGAACTCCACATATTTTAACAATATTCTCTTGGTAGAAATCATGTTTATAGGGATAATTTCAAACTATAGAATATCATTCTGCAGTTGGAAAGAAATAGAAACTGAGAGTGCTCTGATAGCTTCCTACCTTACAGCAATTCCATGAGGTTGATACCATTGTTCTCCCCCACTTGCAGATGACAGAACTGAGGCAAAGAGATGTTAATCATCTTCCCAAGATGACACTGCTAGTGAATAGCCTAGCCAGGACTTTAGCCCATGCATATTGACTCCAAAGCCTTCTCTTACTGCTGTTGTCTCAGTTTGTACCCTGCCCAGAATAAGAATTACTACTGCAGAAGCTACAGGCACACTGGGACGGGGCCATTTATGTGGTTGGGCAGGTTGTTCCTTGAACTCCTGCTGAAAGGGGTCAGGGGGGTATCTGGTACGCATGCCGAGTTCTGCTCATCAAGCCATGTTCACCTGCACCGTCCCATAGGTTAATGACATACTTGACGAGTTTCCATTGACTTTTTTCTCCTTTCCCAGTCTATCTTTCTAGGATTCTGTTTCCCCAGAAGGAAAGAGAATATGAACATGTTCAAGGTGAGTAGAGCTTGCCTTTCTTACTGTTAAAAATGTCATTTTAGGGGCACCTGGGGAGCTCAGTTGGTTAAGCATCTGCCTTTGGCTCCGGTTGTGATCTCTGGGTCCTGGGATCGAGCCCCACATTGGGCTCCCTGCTCGTTCTCTCTCTCTCTCTCTCTCTAATAAATAAATAAAATCTTTAAAAAAAAATGTCATTTTAGTCCTCAGAGACTGGACACAAGTTCTCTTTTAAGGAGAGTGCATCTGAGGACTTGTTGAGTGTGTCAGGTGCTTTTTTCTTTATGACTTTTAAGTTTAATTGGTTTTGGTTTTAGCTTCTATTTCATCTTTTTTTAATCTCACAAGTAAAAGTAGAAAACTTGGGGTGCCTGGGTGGGTCAGTCGTTAAGGGTCTGCCTTTGGCTCAGGTCATGATCCCGGGGTCCTGCGATCAAGCCCCGCATGGGGCTCCCTGCTCAGCGGAAGGCCTGCTTCTCCCTCTCCCACTCCCCCTGCTTGTGTTCCCTCTCTCGCTGTGTCTTTCTCTGTCAAATAAATAAATAAAATCTTTAAAAAAAAAAAAAAAAGGTAGAAAACTAAATAGAAATGAAAATATCTTGCACTTCACTACTTCTGTGTATTTGTATTCATAACATAGATACAGCTTTATTTCTTTTAAGATTTTTGAAAAATCTTTCATATCTTTGTTTTATTTATTTTTTACTTTTTAAATTTTGTTTTATTTTTTTTTAAATGGAAGCGTAGTTGACATATTAGTTTCAGGTGTATAATACAGTGACTTGACAATTAGATGCATTGCAAAATGCTCACCATGATAAGTGTAATTACAGTCTGTCACTGCACAAAGTTACTGTATTATTATTGATTATATTCCCTATGCTGTACTTTTCATCCCCTGACTTATTTTATAGCTGGAAGTTTGTACTTTTTTCCCTTCTCACCTGTTTGTCGATCCCCCAACCCCATAACATACACTTGAATCTTTTTTTTTTCATTTAATACTATGCAACAATTTTTTTTAAGTTTTTATTTTTTAAAAGTCTCTCCTGATTTAACCTATTTCTCAAAAAACAGTCCTGAAAATTACTGCCTTTTTTTTGTCCTTAACAAGTACTCAAAATTGAAGAGGTATGTTTTATATCTGGCGCATTGGATGTTTTTTGGTAGGATATTCAAATATGGCACAGTGCGTCAGGATGAGATTTCAGCTTCACAAGAAAAGATACTGTTAGAAGCTTTCTAATTAAAGAGCTAGATTCATGCCTAAGTCACAAACCCTATGTGTATTTTATTTACTGTTTTTTTCCTTAGTGTATTTTTTTATTATTTATTTCTTAAAAATTTTATTTATTTGAGAGAGAGTGAGCACGAGCAGGGGGAGGGCAGAGGGAGAGGGAGAAGCAGGCTCCCTGCTTCAGGGAGCCTGACACGGGCTCAGATCCAGGACCCCGGGATCATGACCTGAGCTGAAGGCAGATGCTTAACCAACTGAGCCACCCAGGTGCCCCCAGTGTATTTTTTTTTTAATCAAAGTAATACATAACCTTAGTTTAAAAAATCCAGGGGTACTAAAGGACTTGTCGCTCACTGCATTGACACCTCAGAACAATTTTATAAAGAGGTGCTTGGTTTTATCTTCATTTTATTTATTTTTTTAAAAGATTTTATTTATTTGAGAAAGAGAGCATGAGCCTGCGAGCGCTCAAGCCAGGCAGGGGCAGAGGGGGGAGGGGCAGAGCAAGAGGGAGAAGCAGACTCCCTGCTGGGCAGGGAGCCTGACCTGGGGCTCGATCCCAGGACCCTGAGATCATGACGTGAGCCGAAGGCAGACACTTAACCAACTGAGCCACCCAGGTGCCCCTATCTTCATTTTACAAAGACAAGTAGTTGTGAAAAAGACATCTGCTTAAATTCACACACAACACCGGAGATCTGGGGTCAGAGTATGGTATTCAAGTGAAGACAGATGCAGGAGGAGAGTTTCTCATTCAGTGACCTGGCGTGCCCTTTTGGTTTATTTCCACAAAGAATGCCACCCTGACCTGGTTCCCACTTCAGTGGGAAGGCAGGTGCTATCAAACACTGCTGGGGCTAAACTGTTCAATGTTTCTGGGGTAATTGGCAGTGTTAATTAAAAAGTAAAAACTTTTTAGTTTAGGATGCAGCTGTTAGAATTCTAGGGAGTTTGCTTATTACAGTGCTCACTGAGAGGGCCAGGTAAATAGAGCTTTCTTTTCCAGAGCAGCACTTTTGATGAGGCTGAGGAAGATCGGTGTGTGGCATCAGCAGGAGAGAAGGAGAAGGGCTGGGAAATCTACAGATTGCTCAGGGGCCAGAGCACCTCCCCACCCTTCATCCCCACCTGTCCCCACCCATCCTCCCACCTCTCGCAGTGGACCTTGGGTATAAGATTGAGCTTGTATGTGTTTGTTGTAGGAGACGGTGACGTTCAAGGACGTGGCGGTGGCCTTCACAGAGGAGGAGCTGGGACTGCTGGACTCTGCCCAGAGGAAGCTGTACCAGGACGTCATGTTAGAAAACTTCAGGAACCTGGTCTCAGTGGGTGAGAACAGCCTCCCTCTGGAGGATCTTTGTCACCTTGGGGTTTTAAGGCTTTGGGGCTCTTGAAATGGTTCCCTGAGTTTGGGGATTGGACTTTGCTAATTCCTGTGGGACACAGGATGTTTCTGATCTTTCTGAACAGGATCTTTCAGGTCTTTTTCATTTGGGTTTTTGTAAAGGACTATAAATGGACAGTATACTGCTACACCTTGTCAATTTGATTTCAGATTTCACTCCTATCGCATTAGTGAATTCTAAAACTGGTTTATTGAATTCTATGAGCAGTTTTGAATGAAATCAATAGGGGAGAGAATATCAGAACTTCTTAGGACACATTGCAGCAAAAAACTGGTTGATTGCATGAGTGTGTGAGGGCCACTGGGAGATTCAGTGAAAACAGACATAGGTTAGAAATAGGTCATTCAAACTTTCTTTGGATAGTACATATCTCTGTGTATGTAGTTGGGTCATGAAATAAGTGCTATTTCTTCAATGGGTCATGATTAAAAAAAGGTTTGAAAAACACACTTTCGATACCTTGAATATGCAGTTGGAACTCAAATTTCCAGTAAATTTTAGTTCTAGCATGTTCATTTTATTTATTTTTTAACATACCTACTTGCAATTTTAATTAACAGTTATAATCAAAAAACAGATTTATATACTTGGTAAGGCCCTTTTTTTTTTAAGATTTTATTTATTTATTTGACAGAGAGAGAGACACAGCGAGAGAGGGAACACAGGCAGGGGGAATGGGAGAGAGTGAAGCAGGCTTCCCATGGAGCAGGGAGTCCGACGCAGGGGCTCAATCCCAGGACCCCAGGATCATGACCTGAGCTGAAGGCAGACGCTTAACGACTGAGCCACCCAGGCACCCTGAAGGCCCTTGTTTTAATATAAGTATAAATCTTGAGGATATATTTTTTGAAGTCGGCTTCACTTTATAGACTGATAAATCTGCTGTCCAAAAGTCACAGGGTTGCTTTTATTACTAATCCATCCATATAATTAAATCCACGTGGAGGGGCGCCTGGGTGGCTCAGTTGCATTCATTTTAACTCATGATTTTGCATGTTCTCAGGACATCAGCCCTTTAAACAAGATCAGTGGCACATAGAAAGAGAAGAGAGGCTCTGGTTGATGAAGACAGCAACCCAGATAGAGAGAAATGTAGGTAAGAACGAAGCAACTGTGCATTGTCACAGTTACCTGTCCATCTGTTTTGTTTCTCGCCACCTGTGTGCTGTCGCCTGGGTCCAGGTGCCAACCCTCTTCCCTGGATTATTGCAGAAGTCTTTGCAGTGGTGCCTGCCCCCACCCTTCTTCGGTCTGTGCTTTAAGTAGCGGCCTGAGGGATCCTTTATGACTTTAAGTCCGATTATGTTAGTCTTCTGTTCAAAATTCTCTTACGGCTTCTTTAGAATAAAAACCACTTAAAGCAGCTTCTATAGAGTCCTCTGTGCTCTGCTCCCACAGCGTGTCTAAATACATCTGTTCTTCCTCTTGCTCCATTTTTTCTGCCTACGGTGTCTTCCCTGCCATTTCTCAGACCTGCGAAGGAAGCTTCTGCCTCAGAGCCCTTCACTTGTTCCTCTCTGCCCAGAATAGTCTCTCACCTGTAACCCTTCAGGCCCCTTCTTTACTTCTTTTAGGTCACTCAGTTCTCATCTCATGTGAGGACTCTGACCACCCTGTTGAAAATGCCATTCTCTCTTGACTCTCTCTGCGCTGCCTTATTTTGGGTGATCATCATCTCACGTATTTTTATTCATTTGTTTATTTTATCTTTGTCTCCTCACTGGAGTGTAATCTTCAAGAGTAGAGGAATTTTGTTCGTTTTGTTGATTGTTCACTATCCTCAGTGCTTAGAATAGTCCTGGTACATGGCAGGGGCTCTGTAAATCTTTGTTGAATAAATGAATGAGTTACTGTAGAGGAAAGCCTGCCCTCCACGGAAATAGCTAAGAGGTGAACAGATCCATGTGAAGAAGGGATATTGCAAAATATTTTTTGTCTTTAAATGAATTCTTAACCTAATTCTAATTTCTCGGCTGCCTACGGTATATGTGTGTGTGTTTGCCTTTCTGTACGAGTCGACCCGCACCAGCTCGTGCAGAGCCCTGTACAGAATGTGTAGTAGCACTGTTGTTGTAACCAAATTGAACACCGTTCTTTCCCTGTGACCTTCCTTTAGTAGCAGAGCATATTCATCTGGGGAGGAGATTTTTTTTTGGTAGAGGATTCTTTGGTCCACTTCTTAGGCAGCTCCCCCAGAGGAGGGGAAAAAATTCACCTTCCATATCTCTTATATCAGGGAATGGAAGGTCTCAGAAAATAGCCAGCTTGTGAGTTAGCCTTTCCCTTAAAAGATTTGCCCAGCCGCGTCCCATTTGCTTCTTCCAAAATGCACATACGGAATCATAAATGGATCTTACGTCGTATCCTCAGACGTAGTGTTGGTGTATAGATGTAAATATACGACTTTCGAAGGCATTTCATACGATGACAGCTTTGCTGCTTGAGAATCATCTAAACATTCCCTAATAGTTTCTAGTCTGTTTCTTCTAAACATCATAAGTGATGGAATTTATTTCCCATCTTACCAATAAACTGCATTCTGCACTTAGAAACAGTCATTTTAAGGGGAACCCTCCTACACTGTTGGTGGGAATGCAAGCTGGTGCAGCCACTCTGGAAAACAGTGTGGCGGTTCCTCAGAAAGTTGAAAATAGAGCTACCCTATGATCCAGCAGTTGCACTACTGGGTATTTACCCCAAAGATACAAATGTAGGGATCCAAAGGGGTACGTGCACCCCGATGTTTATAGCAGCAACGTCCACAATAGCCAAACTGTGGAAAGAGCCAAGATGTCCATCGACAGATGAATGGATAAAGAAGATGTGGTATATATACAATGGAATATTATGCAGCCATCAAAAGGAATGAGATCTTGCCATTTGCAACGACGTGGTTGGAACTGGAGGGTATTATGCTGAGCGAAATAAGTCAAACAGAGAAAGTCATGTAT
Source organism: Neomonachus schauinslandi (assembly GCF_002201575.2). Classification (NCBI taxonomy): domain Eukaryota; kingdom Metazoa; phylum Chordata; class Mammalia; order Carnivora; family Phocidae; genus Neomonachus; species Neomonachus schauinslandi. Next base: position 10,783,577 of record NC_058418.1, on the reverse strand, counting down.
CATATGACCTCATTGATATGAGGAATTCTTAATCTCAGGAAACAAACTGAGGGTTGCTGGAGTGGGGGGTGGGGTGGGAGGGATGGGGTGGCTGGGTGATAGACATTGGGGAGGGTATGTGCTATGGTGAGCGCTGTGAATTGTGTAAGACTGTTGAATCTCAGATCTGTACCTCTGAAACAAATAATACATTATATGTTAAGAAAAAAAAAGAAGATAGCAGGAGGGGAAGAATGAAGCGGGGGAAATCGGAGGGGTCGACGAACCACGAGAGAGGATGGACTCTGAAAAACAAACTGAGGGTTCTAGAGGGGAGGGGGTGGGAGGATGGGTTAGCCTGGTGATGGGTATTAAAGAGGGCACATTCTGCATGGAGCACTGGGTGTTATGCACAAACAATGAATCATGGAACACTATATCAAAAACTAATGATGTAATGTATGGTGATTAACATAACAATAAAAAATTAAAAAAGAAACAGTCATTCTTATTGAAGGCCAATGTATCTATATCGAAAAATTTTCCACACTATTTTCAAAGAGACAGCATTCTTCCCTGGCCTCTAAATTTGACTCCTTTTGGGGCGCCTGGGTGGCTTAGATGGTTAAGCGTCTGCCTTGGGCTCAGAATCGAGCCCCACATCGGGCTCCTGGCTCAGCGGGGAGCCTGCTTCTTCCTCTCCCTCTGCTTCTCCCCCTGCTCATGCTCTCTCTGTATTTCTGTGTCTCAAATGAATAAGTAAAATCTTAAAAAAAAAAAAAATTCTGATTCCTTTTGAGGCGGGGGCAGGCATTTAGGTGGGGGAAGGCATTTAGAGAGACAGTACAGAAGCCTCAGAAGGATCTAGTGTATGGATCTTCATGCTTTTCTTTCTTTAGCACCCTTGATTTTCTCCTCAGTACCCCCTTGGTATACTGCTGTCTGTGGTGTAGCCTTTCAGCTTCTTAGCAAACTGTATTTTCCCATTCTTGTCCTATTTCACATACCTTACTTATAAAAGCTTTTTTGCGACTCTGACTTGTATACACTTGAACTGGGATTTAGAATTCTAGATAATCTCAGACATCAGATTGGGATCCATCTATGCATGCATTTCTTGAACACCTACTAACTGCTCGGCACTGTTAAAAGCTGTCAACACTGCAAAATGCTTGTCCTTATTGATACTGTACTATGGTGGGAAAGATGTAATTTTTGAAAAATGACTTAAATCGTGTGTCAGGTGGCAGTAATTTTGTTTTTGTTGAATTTCATTAATGCTAAGTGGTTGGTTTCCATCACTGTATAAGCCAGAGTATTTCATATATGGTGAAAAAGAAGCTGAACCATCCTGAGGTTCATTAAAGTCTCATACTGTGTCCTAAGTGTGAAATCTTGACTCTTTGCACCAAGTTTTCACTTGTCCACATCTCTGAATTCTGTCCCTATAGGAGGGAACAATCAAAGTGAGCTGAGGACCGTTCAAGACAGAGGACCACATGAAGAGCTTTCCTGCTGGCAAATCTGGCAACACATTGCAAATGACCTATCCAGATGTCAAAACTCCATGATAAATAGTTCTCAGCTTCACAAACAAGGTGATTCCCCCTGCCAGCTTGGGGCAGGACTCTCTATTCAAATTTCTGAAGATGAGAACTGTATACTAAATTGTGAAGTGGATGGTCCTAATGGTACTGAAAGCTCAGACTTTGCAATTTTGAGAGCCCAGGACTCATGGAGGAAAACTTCTTTGACTGAGTCACAGAGTTATCGGAATAGATACCAACAAATTTCCATGAAGAATAAGCTGTGTCAGTGTAAACAGGATGTTGATCCCATCAGTTGGATTTCACATCACCTAGATCCTGGAATACACAGAAGTGACCAATCTTATAGCGACGATGATTGTGAGAAAGACAGCATGAAGATTTCAACATTGGACCAGGATAGTATGACTCACACAGGACAAAAACCTTATGAGTGTAATGAATGTGAAAAATCCTGCAGTGATCTCTCTACCTTTGATCTTCATCAGCAGTTACACTCAAAAGTGAAGTCTCATACCTGTAGTGAATGTGGAAAAGGCTTCCGTTATAGCTCAGTTCTTCGTATTCATCAGAGAGTTCACGTGGAAGAGAAAGGCTATAAGTGTGGTGAGTGTGGTAAGGAATTCAGTCAGAGCTCACTTCTGCAAACCCATCAGAAAGTCCACACTGTAGAGAAGCCATTTAAATGTGAGGAGTGTGGGAAGGGCTTTGGTCGTAGATCAGCACTTACTGTTCATTGCAAAGTCCACACAGGAGAGAAGCCTTATCATTGTGAGGAGTGTGGGAGGGCCTTCAGTCAGGCCTCTCATCTCCAGGACCATCAGAGAGTCCACACTGGGGAGAAACCATTCCGATGCGATGCATGTGGTAAAAGCTTCAGTCGGAATTCACATCTTCAATCCCATCAGAGAGTCCACACGGGAGAGAAACCATACAAATGTGAGGAGTGTGGGAAGGGCTTCATTTGTAGCTCAAATCTATACATTCATCAGAGGGTCCACACAGGAGAAAAACCCTACAAATGTGAGGAATGTGGTAAAGGCTTTAGTCGGCCTTCAAGTCTTCAGGCCCATCAGGGTGTTCACACTGGAGAGAAATCCTACATATGTAATGTGTGTGGTAAAGGCTTTACTCTGAGTTCAAATCTTCAAGCACATCAGAGAGTCCACACAGGAGAGAAGCCATACAAATGCGATGAGTGTGGGAAGAGCTTCAGGAGGAACTCCCATTATCAAGTTCATCTGGTAGTCCACACAGGGGAGAAACCCTATAAATGTGAGGTATGTGGAAAGGGCTTCAGTCAGAGTTCATATCTTCAAATCCATCTGAAGGCACACAGGGTAGAGAAACCTTACAAGTGTGAGGAGTGCGGGCAGGGCTTCAATCAGAGTTCCCGACTTCAGATTCACCAGCTGATCCATACTGGCGAGAAACCGTACAAATGTGAAGAGTGTGGGAAGGGATTCAGTCGTAGAGCAGATCTCAAAATTCACTGCAGAATCCACACAGGAGAGAAACCATATAATTGTGAGGAGTGTGGGAAAGTATTCAGGCAGGCCTCAAATCTTCTGGCCCATCAGAGAGTCCATAGTGGAGAGAAACCATTCAAATGTGAGGAGTGTGGGAAGAGTTTTGGTCGCAGTTCACACCTTCAAGCCCATCAGAAAGTCCACACGGGAGAAAAGCCGTACAAATGTGAGGAGTGTGGGAAGGGCTTCAAATGGAGCTTGAATCTTGACATGCATCAGAGGGTCCACACAGGAGAGAAACCCTACAAGTGTGGGGAGTGTGGGAAGCACTTCAGTCAGGCCTCAAGTCTTCAGCTTCATCAGAGCGTCCACACTGGAGAGAAACCTTACAAGTGTGATGTGTGTGGTAAGGTCTTCAGTCGCTCTTCACAGCTACAGTCTCATCAGAGAGTTCACACAGGAGAGAAACCTTACAAGTGTGAGACGTGTGGTAAGAGCTTCAGCTGGCGATCAAATCTTACCATTCATCACAGAATCCATGCTGGTGATAAATCCTATAACAGTAATAGGAGTGGGAAGAACATCAGAGAGTCCACCCAGAAAAATAGTTGTATAAAATGATTTCTTAAAACCCAAGTGTCATGTGAATTCTTCCAATCATGAAGTTCAAAAGGAAAAAATCATTTATTTCACGAAAGTCAATGTTTGAGCCACCGCTTAACATACCCCAGTAGTCAGGAGGCCACACAGCAGAGAACACTTGAAAGTGGCATAGTAAGGTACAGTTTGAACTTTGACCTTTATTAAATACTACTCAGGGGAGAGGCTTTGGAAAGGATGAGTTTTATCAGGCCTTGTAGAAAAGTATGATGGACACACTAAAATTAATGCCCGTTAGAATGTAAGCTCCATAAATGCAGAGACTTGTTCTCTACATAGTCTTAACATTGCCAGGTACTTGGGAGGTGCTCAATATTTGTTAAATTAATAAATGGGGGAAATGTATATTTGAAAATTGTGTTGAGATCACCTCCAGAATTTCATAAAAATTTGTATTCAGAACGGGTAACCTACGTGTGGCCTTAATAAAATTAATTCAGGGAGATAGTTGAAAGGCAAGAAAACTACTCAGTACTGCAGTCTGTCCTAGTAATTTGGCATTGCCTTGTGATGAGCTCCTGTCTTTCCCAGCCTCTTATCAAGTTGGGTCTTATCTTGGACTTTGAATTTACACTGCATAAAATCAGTGGATAGTTATCTTTTGTGACAGCATAGACTGAAAATTGATTGCTAATCCTACAATAAGCCATTACACTGTTTATTTTTATTCTCAAGAATGTCAAGGCAGGGGTTTAAGTGTCAAAGTTATACTAATGACATACATTTCTTAGTAAATGTTGAATTGATCGTTGGTTTCTTATTCTCCACATTTCCATCCAGACTGGATGTGATTGCCTTCTAAATACGGGTTTTAGCATTACTTTCATTGAAACTTCTTAGGTAGGGACGCCTTGGTGGCTCAGTCCGTTAAGCGTCTGCCTTCAGCTCAGGTCATGATTCTGGGGTCCTGGGATTGAGTCCCACATCGGGCCTCTTGCTCAGTGCGGAGCCTGCTTCTCCCTCTGCCTGCTGCTCCCCCTGCTTGTGTTCTCTCTCTGACAAGTAAATGAATAAAACTTCAGGAAAAACAAAAAACTTCTTGGGTAGAAAGGCTATTTGAAGTAGATTACTTTTGTCAAGTTCTTTACCCTATTACTCCCTCTCCCCAGGAGTAGAAAGAGGAAAAAATTACTTGTTGGAATGTGGTAATTTTATCAAACACGTTGGTTAGTGGGGCATGACTGACTTTCACACCTTTTCCTAGCAGTGGATTGAGTAATGGCTTTTTAGTTTTGTTTTTTTTGTTTAGAGCGAGACTCCCAAGCAGGCTCCACACTCAGCACGGAGCCTGACACTGGGCTCAATCTCACAACCCTGAGATCATGATCTGAGCTGAAATCAAGAGTTGGACGATATAAAAAAAAAAGAGAGAGTTGGGCGGTTAACTGGATGAGCCACCCAGGTACCCGAAATAATTGCTTTTTGAAGTTGGTCAGTATATATCAAAATACAGAATGTGGAATCCCTTTCATCAGGAGATGATAGAATAAGAATTTATGATTAGGAGATTCAAATAGAAAAAGATCAGTAGCACATCAGTGCTGTTAATTTTGTAAAAGTGGAAATGTTCATCAGTAGGAATTTATATAAATATATTTTGATAAACTTATGCAATAACAGATTCATTAAAATGATGGCTAAGACTTAAGATAGAAGAAGTAACAGTTTAAGGTAGTTTAGGGACATCAAATACCTTAAACATATGTGTGTCTCTGAATGTGTTAATAGTGCATCCAGTCATGTGAAGGGATATTTACCCTATATAAAGTGGCAAGATTTTCAGGGATTTTTCAATATTTTACTCAGATTTTTAATTAAGCATCAGTTTTATAGTAAAATACTGTTACTTTGTGGTAACAGTAAACTATAAAAAATTTATAAGAACATATCCCTTACAGTGAGAAATTCTATCATCATGTGGTATATAAAACCAAAACTAAGGAATAGAACTCTCGAAATCAGTTGTTAAAAAAATTTCTGTGGTCATTCAGAGACAGATATATTAGCGAATGTAACCATATATTTGTAATTATTGTATTTGAAGTTTAAGCATAAGTCCATGTGAATAGAAGATTCTAGTGTAATTCCAACAGTGGAAATCGTGATTCTTGTCAGACTTCCCTACTGGGTGAATGGATATCCCAGGGTGCTGGCAGTCCCTTCCAGTCTGATTAGGGAAGTAGCTAAGTCTTCCCAGACACCATGGCACAGAGAACCTTGAACTGTGGGAGGAAAGGAATGATGAGAAAATTGTTTACAGAGTAACTGAGTAGGCAAATCATAAAGATGGAGAATGAAAGTACATATGTTTTGAGGTAAAATTTAACAAAGATTGCCTAAGGAAAAGATACCCATAAGGGAGCATCTAGCATGATGGGAACAAGCTGTTGAGCGGGTTTGAATACCATTTCCTACTTAGTCATTTCACTGATACTTAACGCTTATTTGGTTAAAGGGCTTTACTCAGCAAATACATATATATATATATATATGGTTTCCAAAGTTGACTTCTTGGACCACACCTTCACATGCTATGTAAAGTATATGCTACCTCAAATTGTGTTAGATATGAGAAATCCTAGGCCTTCCATGTTGAGTTTTGTTTAGTAGATACCAGGATAGCCCATCAACCCTCAAGGTAATTTTAGTTTAGTGTGTTAAACAGAAGGTTGGCAAGCTGTTTCCTGTGGGCCAAATGTGGTCCACTGCCTTTAAAGCTTTATTGGAACATTGTCATGCCCATTCATTTATGTATCTATGTCTGTTTTCTCATTGCAGTGAGAGAGTTTAGTAGTTGTGACAAACACTGGCCCACAAAACCCAAAATACTTTCTGGCCTTTTACAGAAAACAGCTGTCAATCCCTGTGTTAAACCAAAAAGATTTGTCTCCCATAACTGGAAAGGCCGCAAGTAGAGCCGAATTTCAACCTGGTTCAGGTCAGGATTTCAGAATGGTTTCCTTTTGATTCTTTTATCTGCCCTTCTGACTGATCTTGTTCTTTAGGTTGGTCCAAAGATGGTGGTAACAATAGGGACTTCCTGTTTCTTCACAGCCTGTGAAAGAGAACTAGTCTTTCATTTGTAGTAATGGGTAGTTCACTACTCTCTCCGAGTGTGCATGGCTCCTCTGACCTTGACTCCCATCTACACTAAAGATTAAACTTCTGTGTATCCAGTTCCACTGACCTTTGCAGGCCGTTCAGTTTCAACTCCCACTTGACACCATTGGCTCACACTTATTTTGGCATCTGGGGGATTTTCCTATCTTAGTTTTGAGCGTGGCTACATATTAACACTTTGGGGACTTGTTATATAGAGTAAGCGTTTCTTTTTCTTTTCTTCTTTTTTTTTTTTTTAACAAAAAAAGGGACCCAAAGTCAAATTCAGTCAGCAACTGAATGATAACACATTGATTGGTTCACAACCTTGTAGATTCTTTTACCGTTATAGGGCATCAAAGGGAAGGAATAGAATCCTGAAAAATTGAGGTGGGAATATATGGGCAGGTTCTAACAAAGTTGAGGTCTTTGACCTCTAAACTTAGGTGAGTCTCCTTTGCCGTTAGGAGGAAGCCTTTTGCTCTGCTCTGACGTAGTCTCCTCTTGCCTGAAGAACCTGTAATGATCTCCCCCAAGATGGTTTCCTTGCAGGAAACTAGATCCTCTGGTGAGCTTTTCTTATTCTGACCTGAGTCAACATGAGAGTTGTGGCCCCGCAGCCAATTCCATAACGTGAGTCAGTTCCCATTTCCAGAGCACCTTAAAGGTCAGGCTGGGTCTTTTTTAAAGAATCTGATATACCGCCAAAACTGTATACCATAAATTGTTCTAGACTTCCTCAAAGTGACTTGCAGCTATATTTTATGGAGGTTATATATTAGGTAAGTGGAAATAACCAGAATATGGAGGGATTACTGGACACTGGAGATGACATTACTCCTGGAACCTCAAGTACATTGTGCTCAGCAATTAATAGTGGGGCTTATAAACAACAAATAATGGAGGCTTTTGCTCAGGTCCATATGTGATAGTCTGAATGGATTCCTGAGCCCATCATCTGGTTATTTTCCAAGTTCCAGAATGCAGAGTTGCAATAGAAATACCCAACAATTGGCAGAATCCTCACCTTGGTTCCCTCACCAATGAAACAAGGACTATTTTGATAAGAAAGGACAAGTAAACACTGTAACTGCCTTGTATGTACCAAAATAGAAAACCAAACGCAATACCACATTCTTCAAGGGATTCTAGAGTTTAGTACCCCTAGCGGTATCTTGGAAGCCATAGGGGTCATGTTTTCTATCATACCCCTCTTCAGTTTACTCATGTGACCTGTGCAGAAGACAGACGAATCTTGGAGAATGACATGGGATTATTGTAAATTTAATTAGGACTTGACATGACTTGCAGCTTCAGATGAGGTTTTATTGCTGGAGCAAATCACCACATCTGCTGGCACCTGGTATGCAGCTATTGTGCCAACGTGCTTTTCCCCCTCTATACCTGTTAGTAAACATCATCCAAAGAAGTTTAGTTTCATCTGGTAGGGCCGTTGATACGCTTTTATGGCCCCAGCTCAGAGCTATACCAACTTTTCAATCTTTGTTCACAGTTGAGTCCAGGAATTGGCAAACTACTGTCCAAGGGGCAAATCTGGCTGCCACTTGTTTTTGTAAATAAAATTTTACTGAAACATAGCCATGACCACTCTACATTTTGTCTATGGGGATTTCAGACTAATATGGCAGAGTTGAGTATTTGTGAGAGTTGTCTGTGTGGTCTGCAAAGCCTAAAATAACTATCTGGCTCTTTACAGAAATGATTTTATGACCCCTGATATATATCTGATGACATATGAAGTGTCTGTGACAGATATGGACACTGCACGGAGCTCGCAGCATACATATTTGGGATTTGGAAGCAATGTTATGCCATTCTCTGCAGATGGCATTACTCCTGAGAAAGCAGCTTCTAGCTTCTTTGATCCCTAGTTAAAACTAAATATTTGGCGGGCGCCTGGGTGGCTCAGTTGTTAAGCGTCTGCCTTTGGCTCGGGTCATGATCCCAGGGTCCTGGGATCGAGCCCCACATCGGGCTCACTGCTCGGCAGGAAGCCTGCTTCTCCCTCTCTCACTCCCACTGCTTGTGTTCCTGCTCTCGCTGTCTCTCTGTCAGATAAATAAATAAAATCTTTAAAAAAAAAAAAACTAAATATTTGGCCATGAGCCAGGAAGTTACCATGCAGTGAAGTCATAAATTTGAGCATGCCAGCAGCATTTCAGCATCAAGAGGCAGTGACACAGATGAGACTGGGTTTAGACAGAAGTCACAAGCTGCCTGAACAAGTGATTCAGATTGCCATAGCTCCTATTCCTGCTACTGTGACTCCCGTCTCTCAACCCATGCCAGTGGCCTCATGAGGAATTCTCTGATCAGTTGAACGAGAAGGGAAAAATTTGGTAGTGTTCTCCAAAGAGAATTACCCAACCCCCTGCTAGGAATTTTGTTACACCAGACCACTTCCACCATGGAAGGGACAGCACACTGTTTCCACTGGAGAAAAGTTGCTCTAGATAAGGAATTGCCTTTCCTGCTCCAGTGCTTCTGCAAAAGCACCATCTGTGGACCTTACAAAATACTGTGTTCTCCCTCATGGTATTCCATCTACCACTGCTTGTGCTTTAAAAAAAAAAAGAATTGTAGCAATTAGGCTCATGTTTGCAGGATTCACCGATCTTATACCATGTTCCCTGTTAACTGTTCTGCCTCAGTAGCTGGATGTGCCTGGATTCTCAGAATTCCTACAAACTCTGATACCTCCTTCCACATTTGTGTAAGGTTTAATTCCTATTTTAAAATTCCCTTATCTCTAAAATCATTGTGACACAGCTTTCCTGATTGAACACTGGCTGATATTGAACCCTGGAGTGTAAGTGCCTGACATTAAGCTATTGGTTGCTGAGGCATCCATTTAAAAAAAAAGTCATTTTGAATAATCATATTGCCAGCTATATGACATAGTTTCTAGCAAAACAAACAGATGAGGATCTAGGCCATCTACATCCATGAGCTTACCCTTTCAGTCGCTGTGGGTGACCTAGATAACTGACCACTTGGGTGACCTGGCTTCTGCTCTTCCAATGGAAAATTGGGTGTCTGTCATGGAAGAGTAAATAGATAAGATGTTGTAGGCGAGTTCTATAAGATAGATTAGATGTGGGGCACCTGGGTGGCTCTGTCTGTTAAGCATCTGCCTTCAGCTCAGGTCATGATCCCAGGGTCCTGGAATCAAGCCCCGCATCGGGCTCCCTGCCCAGCGGAGAGCCTGCTTTCTCCTCTCCCTCTGCTGCTCCTCCTGCTTGTGCTCTCTCTCTGTCAAATAAATAAAATCTAAAAAAAAAAAATAGATGTATGCTAAAAACATGGATGAATCTTAAAGACATACTACTGAATGAGGAAAGTAAAAAATCAATTTAGTTTTTTGCACAATACCACATATAAATTAAAAATATGTGTACACAAAACCACACCACACATATTTTGTACAAGAACACACACAAAAAGAAATGGTTGACCCTAGAACAACACAGGGATTAGGGACACTGTCCCACCCAATTGAAAATCTGCATATAACTTTTGACTTCCCCAAAGCTTAATAGCTTACTATTGACCAAAGCATTACTGATAAACAGCACATATTTTGTATGTTACATGTATTATATATTGTATTCTTACAATAAGCTAGAGAAAAGAAAATGTTATTAAAATCATAAGGAAGATAAAATATATTTATAGTACTGTACTATATTTATTGAAAAATAATCCATGTATAAGAGAACCTGCATGGTTCAAACCTGTGTTGTTCAAAAGTCAATTGTACATCAAATGAAATAATATCCTATGGGATAGACGGTGAATGAAAGTGTTCCATGGGGAAAATAAAGGAATAAATGCAAAATTATTTTATCATATTTTATCACATCTGCCCAGGATTTCAATTGTACTGAAAAAAATTTCTGAAATATGCTTTAAAATATTTCAGCAAGAATCTTTTTTGAAAAGTGCGAATAGGCTAAAAGGAACAAGAGTTTTTGTCAAATGCATAAAATATTCCAGCAAGAATCTTTTTGCAAAGTGTGAATGGGCAAAAAGAACAAGAGTTTTTGTCAGTGCACAAAAGAAAGAAAAAGAGATAAAAGATATAAAGATTGAAAAAGAAGAAACAAAACTGTTATTTACCAATGACATGATTATGTATTTAGGAAATCTAAAATAACTTACAACTAAGTTATTGGAATTGATAAATAAGCTTGACCGGTTTGCTGGATACCAGGCCCAGTACAATTTCATTAAAAGGGTGATATTCAGCATTCTCTTCTGATTCCTGTCCTCAGAGATAAAAATTTCAACATTTTATCGCTAAGTATTACATGTAATTGTTGTGTAGGTCTCTTTAGAGGTTATGTTGCTAAAGAAAAAGCCATCGTATTTTAGTTTTAAGGTGGATTTTTCTAGGGGTTTATAACCATTTCACATATATTTTCAAATTTATCACTGTAATGTTTCCCTTAATGTTTTCTTAATATCTTTACTGATGTTGCCATTTTTTTTTTTTTTATTTGCGAGAGAGAGAATGAGAGAGAGCACGAGAGGGAGGAGGGTCAGAGGGAGAAGCAGGCTCCCCGCTGAGCCGGGAGCCCGATGCGGGGCTCGATCCCAGGACTCCGGGATCATGACCTGAGCCGAAGGCAGTCGCTTAACCAACTGAGCCACCCAGGCGCCCCTGATGTTGCCATTTTTATCACTGAAATTGGTAATGTGTCCTTTCTGTCTTTTTTTTCTTGGGTCACTCTTATTGAACTTTATCAATTTTATTGTTTTATTCATAGACTGGTCTTCTGGCCTTTTAAAAAAATTCAGTCTGTTTTGTTTTCCATTTCATGAATTTCTTATCTTCATCATTTCTTTCCATCTACTTACTGTAGTTTTTGTTTTCTGTTTATTAAATTCCTGAGATGGATGTTTCCATTTTTATTTTCAGCTTCTCTTCTGTTTCAGTAAATGCTCTTAAGACTCTACAGTTCCTCCTAGGTATTAAAACTTCCCACTCTGATTGCGAATGTTTTTCTCCTTCTAATTCTGTCAATTTTGGTTTTTGGGGGGGGGGGGTAGGGGCAGAGGGAGCAGGTGAGAGAGACTCTCAAGCAGGCTCCATACCCAGTGGAGAGTCCTGCATGGGGCTGGATCCCACAACCCCAGGATCATGTCCTGAGCCAAAATCAGGAGTCAGTAGCTTAACTAACTGAGCCACCCAGGTGCCTCTTAATTTTGCTTTTTAAAGTTTCCTTTATATTACGTGTAGGCTGTTATTCTTGATAATTTGAAGCTTATGAAGTGTTTCTTTGTATACCTCATAATGCGTTTATCTTCAAGGACTATTTGTCCAGTATTAATACATTTTAAAATTATAGAAATAATTTGAAGCCTAGGATGATGTTCTCTTTCTCTAGAAGAGATTTTCATTTGTTTTTGCTAGGTGCTTGAAGAGTGTGACAAAAAAGGTTCGCTCTAATCCAATTTCAAGTAGTGAGGTGATTTGGAGTTTGTCTTCACTCTCTAACAAAGACAATCCATTTCCGTTCTATTTTTACTGCTACAGGGCAGCTCTTTGGGATTACTCACCACCCTACCCCGACCCTCGTGAGCCCCTCCCCCCGCGAGTGGCTAAAGTGCTGCTCAGTTTTCAATAACAGAATCGGTAGGAGCCACCAAGGAAGAAACTCACAGCCTAAAATGACACAATTTCACCAAGATTCACTCTGGCCCTCTAGGCGTTAATACACAGAGCTCAGGGTACCCGGAAGTATTTTCGCTTCAAAGGGCGGAGCTCGAGCGTCATTCATCTCGGGCATTCTGGGAGGTGTAGTCTGGGGGGGGCGGTCCTTGTAGCCAGGAGCACTTCCGCTTCTGGACGGCGGGGCGCGGGAATTGTGGGAAGTGGTCCAGGAGTTCCCTCCAGTCGGAAGGAGACTCGCTGTAGGAGGGGTACGTTGCTGCTCACCTTCCTGTCAAGTAGATGTATCTTCCATCCCAGGGACCCTTCCAAGCCTGGAACTGCCCAAGGCTGGGCGGGGAGCCAGCGGGGCCCCTGTTCTCTGGAAAAGTAGGAGAAGCCGCGGCCGGCAGAGGAGAGTGGAGTTGGGAGAGATTTGCGTTCCCCTCCTCTAAGCCTCCCGCATGGAGCACCTGGTGCTGCTAGGGGTTGGGACGGTCCGGGTCTCGTGTCTGAAGGTCTCCGAGCACTCCAGCCGGCTTTGCTCATCTACCAGTCAGCTCTTCCTAGCAGAACAACGTTATGCGATTTACTTAATCTCTCTTGGTCTCGTTATTCTCATCTTTCAAGTAGTGTCATTGGTAGTGGTTCCTTATCATTTTACATGAATTAATTCATGAAATGACCACAACAGCCTTATGAGATAGATAATGCTATTTTTTTTTTTTTAAGCAGAGGTAGTTGGGAATAAAACATCCTACTAACACGGAAAGTCCTCTCTACATAATGTAGAAAAGTAAGCTATCTTATTACTGAATACTCACATTCAGAGCACAGTATAGTAGGTAATTTGGGGGAAGAGATTACAAAGAATGAAGTTTCACACTATACAGTCAAGCAGTTACAAGCTTTTTATACCATTATATTTTTAAAAACTGGATACATGCAGTCGAACCACTAGATACATGCATTCTCAGATTAACAGTATCTTGTCTTCCTATAAGAGGACTTGACTGCACCATTTGCTGCAAATTCTTTGATAAATTTATGCTAAATTTACTTGGGAATCGTCTTAGTTAATTGACTTTATCCGAGCGAGTAATGAAATGTATCTTATCTCCCCTGTTAACAGATCTACAGTTCAGAGAAAAGCACCTTGGTTCAACTCCCACAGTGATAGGGACACTGGATTATTTTCTCAGACGTTTACATTAAAAGGGTACAAAGCCCCGACCTTTATTTTTTAATTTTTAATTTTTTAATTTAAGACCCAGACCTTTGAAAAACACTTCTGGATTTTAAACTTGGTAAGAAGCTTATTTAGCCTCTAACAAGATTTACATGTGTGTCTAAAAGTCAGAGAAAAGATCCAAAAAGCACTGGGTTTCCTATGGAAATGCTCTAAGAAAAAGGGCAGGGAGAATGCATCTTTTGGACAAGGAAAATTCTTTTTTTTTCTTTTTACTTACTCTTGGTGAGCTTACCTTGTTTGCCCAAAACTTACAGCTGGTAAGAGGCAGAACTGCCACTTGAACCCAAGGTGTTAGGGCCTCAAGTCTATGGTTTAATCTCAACGTTGTACATTTAAAAAAAAATAACATAGGAAATAGTTCTGTATATGGTTTGAGGAAGTCTTTTTCTATCAGGTTTGGAAGATGGTTTGGGGCTTTATACTTTGTATTCTCATTATAGAAAAATGCATGCCCATTATAGAGAGATTAAGACTACAAAAATATAGGGCGCCTGGGTGGCTCAGTTGGTTAAGCGACTACCTTCGGCTCAGGTCATGATCCCGGAGACCTGGGATCGAGTCCCGCATCGGGCTCCCGGCTCAGCGGGGAGCCTGCTTCTCCCTCTGACCCTATCCCCTCTCATGCTGTTTCTCTCTCTCTCTCTCTCTCTCAAATAAATAAATAAAATATTTTTTTAAAAGACTACAAAAATATAAAAAAGAAAGAATAGGAATCACCCATAACCTCAGGATTTAGACATAACCACTGTTAACATTTGTAATGCATTTACGCATTGGTGCTGTACTACAAATGGTATTTCTTCCTTAAATATTTATTATGGAAAAACCCGAATGTACACAAACAGAGAAAATAGTGTAATGCGCCCCGCATCAGTCATCTGCAACCCTTGTCAACATTTTTCCTGTCTTATTTCATCCGTTCCCCTTCTCACACAAAATACTTTCTTGGAGGATTGGGGGAAGGAGGAGCTGACATATTTCTTTTAAGTAGGCTCCATGCCTAGTGTGGAGCCCAGTGCAGGGTTTGAACTCACGACACTGAGATCAAGAGTCGGACGCTTACCCGACTGAGCCACCCAGGCACCCCAGAGCTGATGTATTTTAAACCAAAACCAAGTCCCAGTCATAGAGTCAGTAGAGTCCAAAATCCGTTAACATGTCGATTGTATATGGAGAGCAAAGGAGAGTAAATGTTAACTTCAGGGTTTTCATTCTTGGCAACTAGGAGGATGGTTGTTATATAAGGAAGTCAGGAGGTATAGAAACATTGAAGTTTGGAGAGGAGTAATTATGAATTTGGTTTCTTTATTTGAAGTTTGACTTGGCATAGTCCTGTATATCTTCATTTTTTATTTGTTTCTCCTTTAGGTACATGCTACTTTGTTGCAGGGCGTGTGTCCCATTCTTTACAGTGTGCTCCTCACCCAGCCAGAGACTTGGCAGAAGTTCTTCAGTATTTGTGGTCAGTGTAGCTGCCCAACATCCTGAAATACAGGCCTGCATCTCAGTTAGATTTTACTCAGAATTTCCGAAATGGATTTGGGAAACAATAAAAGGGAATAATACAGATTTTAGTGATCCTTTATCTCACTTTTAGCGGGATGCAGAACATGCCAGTTTTTTCCATAGCATTCAAAAATTGATGTACAATTATTGATAATATTTTAATGATCTTATTATTTTTTAAAAAGATTTTATTTATTTGTCAGAGAGAGAGAGAGCATCAGCAGGGGGAGCAGCAGGGAGAGGGAGAGGCAGACTCCCCGCTGTGCAAGGAGCCCGATGCGGGACTCGATCCCAAGACCCTGGGATCATGACCTGAGCCAAAGGCAGATGCTTAAATGACTGAGCCCCCCCAGGCGTCCCTACTTTAAGGATTGTAAAGCGAAGTTACTAAACCAACCATCCCTCATTCGTGTTTCCCATCATCTGAGGATAATATTTACTTTTTACAGGATGGTCATGAGTCAGGTAGGGTTTCCAGTCCCCTTACATGTACTCATCTCAGTACATGTAAGATGTTCCTCAAGATGTTCCTCATCTCAGTTCTATTATCTCCATTTTGCAAGTGGAGAAAAAAGGGACAGAGTTCACAGAATAAGTGGCAGGATTAGTATTTTAATCTAGGCAGCCTGATTCCAAGCCTGTAGTCTTTGTTATTACACACTGCTTTTGTTATTATTTTTTAAAGATTTTATTTTTTTGACAGAGAGAGAAGCAGGGGGAGAGGGAGAAGCAGGCTTCTGCGGAGCAGGGAGCCCGATGCGGGGCTCGATCCCAGGACCCTGGGATCATGACCTGAGCCAAAGGCAGACGCCCAACGACTGAGCCACCCAGGCCCCCCTACACACTGCTTTTATTAGCGTACAAGACAAAAACCCACAAGAAGTCTTACTGGAATAAGGAATATTTAAGCTGTAGATGAAGACTACACCCTGAAAGTGAACAGAGCACCTGGGTATGACATAATGAACAGCAGATACAAAGAGGCTTTTTGTAGGAGTACAAGTTATTCACTATGGCTGGGCATGAATAGAAAGAGGATTTGAAGAGGAAAAAAGCACGGAAGGTTCCTGTTTGTGTGACTTGCTAAAGCATTTGGAACTTCTCTTGAGAGCACTAGATAGAAATGCAGGTGAAAATAACTGAATTTCCATGTTATGCTATATCTCTCTGGTGTCAGGAAGGGGAAAAAAAAAGATTGAAATGAAGTATCTGTTCATGTTGATTATACTCTGGTTGTCAAATGCCAAATTTTGAAACCTGGCTTTAGCACTTGCTAATTTAGTAACACCAGCAAATTACTTAACCTTCCTCTGCCTCTGGCTCCTAAGCTGTAAAATGAAAAAAGTAATAGTATTTACCTAAAAAAAAAGTTGTGACAAGAGAATCCCAGAGTCTAAAGTGTTTGGGATAGTCCCTAGCACACACTAAGTACTTCATGAGAGATAGTTGTGTGTAACAGAAGAAATACATGTTTATTATTGAGAGTTAGATGAAAAAGGAAAGAAGCCTCAGTTCTTTTCACTGCCACGGTTAAGAATTACAGGACAGCGAAAGGAAAGGAAAGCAGAGCAAAGTTGTATTAAAGTACACTCCAAGGGAGGAGCAGGCCAATCTAGAGAGACAATGCACCTCCCCCCCTACCCCGGACAAACTCCCAGGGGTGGGCTTATATCAATTTTTTCTTTGGGGCTGGTCCTAGGGTCACAACATTTGAGTGACAGGCCTGGATTATATAATAAGTAGCCAATTACACATGTCCTTTTCCAAAATATATTGGAAATGCCTGCACAGGGTAGGAAACTGCGACATTATTTCTCTTCTGGAGACAGGTCCGATAAGGACAAGAGGCTGCTTTCTGCACAAGTGCAACTAGCGCAACAAACTTAACTCTTCCTCTGCCAGGATGTTGTAACCGCAAAATGACTGCTACAGGATGGAATAGGGTGGTCCCTGGGTGGTCCTTGTTTGGGGCTCTCCATCAGGATATCTAAGGTCCATCCTCTTGTCGCTCATGCCTAGCTTCCTGCCTAACACGTTCAGTAAATAAGAAATGCAAACATATATTGTAGTGGATATATGGATATTTTTAGGTATTCCTCTCTGCTCGCCATCTTTATTTCTTTGAAACATCAGTGCTGTCATGTATTTGAGCAAATAATAATAGTGACCATTTCATAAAAATCTAATTAAAAATAATGTATCCATCCCTCAAATTCAGAAGTCTGAGAAATAATGACAAACGCCCCGGTTGGGAAATTGATCATACAAGTATGCTGAAGCTTGTCTTTTTACTCGGAGTATGTCTAGTTGTCCTCAAAAGCCAAGTTTTGAATTATTTGTGCTATTCACAAAAGTTGACATCTACAATACAGTCTGCCTCCATTGCCATTTTTTGGGCTCTCATTCTTTTTTATATCTAAAAAGTGTCTGAAACTGCAAAATAAAGGCTATCATTTTATCCCTTCGTCTAGTAGTAGTGGGTACAATTTCATTAGTAAAGGATCACGTGACCTGCTTCTATTACAAACTTTCTTTAAAGCTATTTGCTAAGTACGTTTTGTTTGTTTGTCAATGGGAAAAAAACTCGACTTCACTGGCATCAGACAACTGCTTTATGTCTGCAAATGGCTTCCCGGATTCTGGAAGTTGCAGTCCTCGAATTACCAATGGAGAGATTTGCTGGGGGGAAGGGGGTGGCTTAAGGGGGCGGATATATTTCCTCCTCCTCTTGGGGGTTATGGGTAATGTAGTCCTCAACTCTGTCCGGAAACAAGGGGCGGCTGAGGCCCTTGTTCCCCCTCGGGACTTCTGGGAAGTGTAGTTCCGGGGCGCCGTGTAGTCTGAGGCACTTCCGCCCCGGAAAAGCAAGGCCGCCACCATCTTTTCGGTCCGGAGGTGAGTCGGTCTTGCACCCCCCACGACCCCTCCGAGCGTTTTCGGCCTGAGCGTGGGACTAGCCGCTACCTAGCCGGCCGTGTTAGGATGGAGAAGTCGCGGCCGCCGGCGGAGGCTGAGAGACGGAGGGCAGAAGTTTGGATCCCTCAGCTCTCCTCCCCCACTTACCAAGCAGCGCTGCTACTCCTTTCGGTACACTATCTGGCGACTTGTTCTCTGCGCTCTACTTTCCTCCTCTGTAAAGTAGCGCGCGCGCGAGAGAGTAACCACTGGGTAGAGTTGTGATTCGCAGTAAACGAGACAGTACGTGTCCAAAGCTTTGAAAGGTGGCGGCACGGGATAACGGTTGGCTCTTGCTATTGATACCCAGCGCCCTTTTGCCGGGAAGCCGCAGTGCAGGGAGCGAGGCCAGGGCTGCGGTTGCGAGCAACGGCATGGCCCCGCTGTCATCCTCCCGGACACCGAGCTCTTCCCGAGCTTTCCCCATCTCTCGTTTAGGAGGTCCCGAGTCACCCGCGCCGGCGCCCGGGGATGTCCGCTGCAGTTTATCCGCGAGACGGACGGGGTCGTGCTGTCCCGTTGAGTCCTGTTCTTCACCCCCGCCCCTGACTTCGGAGAGGGGAGGAAGGACGGACTTCTCACTGGCTCCTCCGCGCATAGCCCCGGGTGCGTACTAGCGAAAGTGCTTTCTTGATCTGTCGTCTCCCTTTTCCGCTCATCAGGTTTCCTTCACTCAGTGAGTGACTTACTAGGGAAATGTCCCAATATTTATTGCATCCACCTGCGAACGTTTAATCTCCGTGTTAATATGTGTTGAGTGTATATGTGAGTTGTAACCACAAGCACGTGTGTTTATTTTTGAATTTACCACGTTTTACATTTCTTTTTGTTCTCCTTTCTTGTCTTCAGTTTGGTTTCCTTTTATTTGCTCTCAGCTGGTTTGGAATAAAAACGGCTGTCTGTCTCAGATACTAAATTTAGCCAGTATGTGTTCTCATTCTGAGAAATGTAGAAACTAAACATGTACTTGATATTTGATGATGGCACCTCACCACCACCGCCTTTTTTAAACTGGGGGGCCGATTTTAAGTCTATATTTTGTTAAAACCACCCTCCAAATTGGTCCTATCGTTCTTGGGCCTTTTTTTTTTAATAACAAAAACGCAATGTTTTCTTACCATTGCTTCTTTTCAGGTTCGTATAGTTATGATTGTTCTTCATCTTTGTTCAACTGAAATGTCCTTTTTTTCTCCTTCGTGTCAATAATCATTCGGTTGAGCATAGAATTCAAGTTTGACAATTATTTTCTTCCTTTTGGAGATAGCATTCAGTCGTTTGAGATCTCCATTCTGTTTCCTTGATTCTGTCGATCAGATTGTCATTTCTATTAGGTAAACTATTTTCTTTCTGGGAGCTTTAAGGATTCTTGTTGTTGTTTTTAGTTCTTTGCATTCCTGCATTTCAGCATGATTTTTTAGGATGTATTTATGTATTATTTATTTTTAAAGATTTTATTTATTTGAGAGAGAGAATGAGAGAGAGAGAGGGGAGGGTCAGAGGGAGAAGCAGACTCCCGGTTAAGCAGGGAGCCTGACGTGGGACTCGATCCCGGGGCTCCAGGATCATGACCTGACCCGAAGGCAGTCGCCCAACCAACTAAGCCACCCAGGCGCCCCAGACTGTATTTATTTTTAAAAAATTTTTAGAGGTGGGGAAGGGGCAGAGGGAGAAGGAGAGAGAGAATCCCAAGTAGGCTCCATGCTCAGTGCAGAGCTCCAAGTGGGGCTGGGACTCAAACCCTGAGATCATGACCTGAGCCAAAATCAAGAGTCTGACGCTTAATTGACTGAGCCACCCAGGCGCCCCAAGAGTGTATTTATTTTTATTTATACTGTTCAGAATTGCTGTATATGAACTCAGCAATTATCTTGAAATAAGACCTCTCTGCTATTTCTTCTGTTCTCTTTTCTTCATACTCCTCCTATTGGAGAAATGTTGGAGCCTCTCAATCTATCTTCTATGTCTTGATTTTTATTTTGTATATTTCTTTATTTCCATGCACATAGGATAAAAAGCTTTTACCAATAAGCCGTTTTGACTTCATAAAGTAAATTGACTCGAAATGATGCTTTGCTAATACCAGTGTGGATGAAATGTTATTAGGTGGGCAACAAATTATTAAGTAAGAAGAAATTTATTTATTTTTAGTTAGATAAGTAAGAAGAAATTTTAAGTTGGAATTAGGATTTTCAGAAAATAAAGGTGACTTTTATAGGAGAGTATTAATATGTGAGGTCCAGATACCTTTCAGGCCTTTTTTGCTATTGTTGGAAAAGACATCTGCAGATACAGTTTATGATGCAAAGTATCGTCTGCTTTTTTGCAGCTGCAAGAAAAAGGGACTCCTGGTTCTTTGAACTTTCCATCTACTCATTTAATCCGTGGAACAACCTTATGAGGTGGGTATGATTTGCAGTTCTTATATTCATGTGCAGATGATCACAGTGAGGCCCAGTTTTTTCTTTAACACCCCCAATGTTATATAGATGGTAAATACTGTTTCTAGGATTTAAGCATAGACCCTTGACTTCAGAAGCCATTTTTTTTTTTAACTTACATGTTAACAATACCCTTCATTTCCTACATCCTCAGGATGAGAAATTCTTATAGTAGGGATATTTCATTTGGTTGTACAGGTTGTTCACTGTCCAATGGCCCCTGGCTGAGAGACTTGGTAGTTGGAATCTGCTCCATGCTCTGCTTACCATTGCTCTATGCGGCGACATCTGCCTGGAAGTAGGAAAGCTTTCATATAATTTCTGCAGAGATCCACATGGGCTCCCTGGTCTGCATCTCATGGCTTCTTTGTCCTTCCCCAGTTATGCCTTCCCAGGACTCTGACCTTCCCCAGAAGGAGCAGGAGAAAATGACCAAGTTTCAGGTAAGGCATTCTTTTCTGTCTCCTCACATGTGATTTAATTTCTCACAGATTAGGCACATCTCTCTCCTCTTCCTTGGAAAAGTTAATGGAAAACAACAGATTTCTTTCTTTCTCTTTTTTTTTTTTTAAGATTTTAAGCGAGAGAGGGAACACAAGCAGGGGGAGTGGGAGAGGGAGAAGCAGGCTTCCTGCCAAGCAGGGAGCCTGATGCGGAGCTCGATCCCAGGACCCTGCGATCATGACCTGAGCCGAAGGCAGACACCTAACGACTGAGCCACCCAGGTGCCCTAAGGCTTTCTATTTATTTATTTCACTTAGATTGTCGAAGATTTTTTTTTTTTTAAGATTTTATTTATTTATTTGAGAGAGAGCACATGAGAGGGGGGAGGGTCAGGGAGAAGCAGACTCCCTGCCGAGCAGGGAGCCCAATGTGGGACTCGATCCTGGGGCTCCAGGATCATGACCTGAGCTGAAGGCAGTCGCTTAACCAACTGAGCCACCCAGGAGCCCCGAAGATTTTTTTTTAAAGGAGTTATGTCCTATTTGGCCAGAGTCTAGAGATTCAGGAACACTTACACTCTCTTGCATGAAAGGTGAATTGGGAAAACCTTTTGAGACGGAAATCTGCCACTGTGCTTTGAAAATTTTGAAAGTGTTTATTCTGTGACTTTGCAGTTGCAGTACGGTCTCTGTAAAAGGATCTTTGCAGCATTGATTAAAATTAAAAATCTTGGGGAGCCTGGGTGGCTCAGTCGGTTAAGCGTCTGCCTTTGGCTCAGGTCATGATCCCAGGTCCTGGGATTGAGTCCCGCATTGGTCTCCCTGCTCAGCAGGGAGTCTGCTTCTCCCACACCCTCTCCCTCTGCCCTTCCCCCTGCTTGTGTGCTCTCGTGCTCTCTCTCTCTCTTGCTCTCTCTCAAATAAAATCTGAAAAAAAAAAAGAAAAGAAAATTGAAAATCTGTAATTATACATGATTTGGATGATGAAAAATAAATCATCAATTCTAAGGAAAGTTAAAATCTGTGGTCATAAAATGGAATGAGACACTATAACGATGATAATTGTTCAGATTTATTGAGCAATTTGCTACATGCCAGGCACCATTCTACGTGCTTTACATATACTCAGTCATCTAATGTTTTCAAACACTTTGTGGTATCGACGACATTAAAGAGAAGAGAAAATGGAGAGAGTGGGAAGTTAAGGAATTTCCCCAAGGTCCTAGAATTAAAACTTTGAAATTTGAGCAGAGTGCCTTCACCAGCTGTGAACGGGGCAGGTGGACACAGCATGTACGTTGAAAACACAGAAGAGCTGTGTGCTTGTCCTGAGAGGGCTGCCGAAGGCCTGTGAACACTGCAGACATTACAAACAGTAACAGAATCCAAGCTTTGTGGGGTGGTCGGGAGGGAACAGTGAGGGGAGATAACTGTGGGACTGAAATCTGCCTGGGGTCCCTCTAAACTGTCAACAAATTTTTTGGTAATCCTCTTGATCCTTCTCGGTGCTGCCCCTTTTCCAGTGGAGATTATGGGATTGAGGTTGCGTGTGCTCGGTGTTGTAGGAGGCTGTGACGTTCAAGGACGTGGCGGTGGTCTTTACCATGGAGGAGCTGGGGCTGCTGGACTCCACCCAGAGGAAGCTGTACCGAGATGTGATGGTGGAGAATTTCAAGAACTTGGTCTCAGTGGGTGAGAACAGGCGCCCCATGACACCCCCTTGAGAGTCAGTGTCCTTAGTTGTTCCAAAGCTTTGGACCTTTTGAATTGGTTCCCTGACCCTGAAGACACAAGTTTCTGTAATCCCTGGGATTGCAGGCATAGGTTTTCCTGGTCTTTCTGCTCAGGTAAAATTCTGTCCAGGGGTGGTTTTGCCCCCAGGTGACATTTGGCAATGTCTGGAGACACTTTTGATGGTTACAACTGGGGTTGGGGAGGGGTGCCCCTGGCTACCAGTGCTGCTTAAACCTCCTACAATGCACTGGACAACCCGAAGGACAAAGAATTAGCCAGTCCAAAATATTGCTAGTGCCTCAGTTGAGAAACCCTGTTTAGTCATGGCATTAATTCAGTACCCTGTGCTGGCGTGTTTTTTTGTTTGTTTTGTTTTGTTTTTTGTTTTTTTCCAATGAAATAGAATAAAACAGAATAAGGATAGAAACTATCAGAGTTCCTTATCAAGACCTGCTCACATTGCAGCAAAAACTGACCATTTGCAGTGAGTGGTGTGAGAGTGTGGGAAATAGGATGAGAACAGACATTGGCTAAATCTAATTTTATCTCTGTCTAGACATGAACTAGGTCATGACCTAAATTTACTTATCATGATCGAGAAGTCCCTAAAATACCACTTAAAAGGTTCTGAGGATTGTAGAACTTGGATAAAAATATATTTTAGCTGCGTGTGTATCTTAGAAGTGTGTATCTGCCTTTTCATAGGACATCTTCCCTTCAAGCCAGATATGGTATCCCAGTTGGAGGCAGAAGAAGAGCTTTGGATGATGGAAGGAGAACCCCAAAGAAATGGGTATTCCAGGGAAGACCACGTGGCTATTCCTTCAGGTACCAGCTAATCTGCTGCTCACCACGTCCGTGATGACCACTCTTGTCCGAGTCCTGTCCTCCCTTTCCTGGACTGCGACAGCAGCCTCCATATTGGTCTCCCTGCCTCCTCCCTTGCCTTCCTGTCATCTGTTCGGCACATGGTACTGGAGTGATACCACATGGTACCTCAGTTAGAAAGCAAGTGAGGCCATGCCATTCCCCTGCTGAAAACCCTCCAAAGCTTCCCATTTCACTCAGAGCCCTCACAGTGGCCTGCAAGACCCTACCTGATCTGGATTCCTCACCAGGTTCCTCTTTGATCAACCTTGCTTTTACCCTGACTTAGATCGTTCCTGGCATCCTGGCTCCCCTGGGGTGTTCTCTCTGCTGTTGCAGGGCCTTCGACTAGCTCCCCCTCTGCCTGGGCAGAGAGGCGGTGGCCCCTCCCTTACTAAGGTCTTTGCTCGGATTTCTTTGGCATCCGCTCGGCCTTCTGTGTCTGCCCTTTCAAACATCATCCCTCTCTCCGTTCTCCAGGCCTTCACCCTGCCTTATTTTGTGTCTGAGTACTGATCGCCTCCTGACCTACTAAAACATTTTTATTTACTTGTTCACCATCGACCTCCCCATGAAGTAGGAATTTTGGCAGCTTCATTTGTTGTGTCTACTCAAAGTCTCGGATGGGCCTTCTGCATAGGAGGGGATCCTGTGCACTTGGTAAATGAAAAGTTGTTTCAATAGTTACCGTCCTTGTAGAAGTGAGCGATGATACCAGCCTTTCCCGGATGGGAAGAATACCTAGTCCATGTCCCCAGCCTTCCGATTTCTTTCCCACCTAGCCTTTTTCACTGCCCCCATCCTTCTCTTGCCCTCTCTCTCTTATCTTTCGCCTCACTTCTCCATCTCCTTTCCTTTCTCTTTAATTTACGTATTCCTCAGTTCTCCCCATTTAGAAATTAAAAACTCAATATTCCCAGAGCAAGTAAATTCATATGCTGTCCCTCTGCTGGAAAAATGAAACAGAGAAGCCTGTCTGCAAAAGTGATAAATTAGGTGACGAATTCTGTTAGTAATTGATGGATGTACCGCCTTCTTGTTTTGTCCGTTTCCATATTTATGTTACTTCACGTTTGACGTGTTCAGGATGTTAGATTCTTGCTTCACTTCTCTGGGTCTTCTTTTCGCGTGCAGACTTAACCTCAGGAATGATGACCCTAATAAGTATTGTTACTTCTCAGTTTTGCATGATAGACCAAGTCTCTCTTGTAACAAATCTTGTAGCATTTTCTGCCACCTTTTCTCAAAGGTTTTTTTTTTTTTTTTTAAGATTTTATTTATTTATTTGACAGAGACATAGCGAGAGCAGGAACACAAGCAGGGGGAGTGGGAGAGGTAGAAGCAGGCTCCTGGCTGAGCAGGGAGCCCGATGTGGGGCTCGATCCCAGGACCCTGGGATCATGACCTGAGCCGAAGGCAGACGCTTAACGACTGAGCCACCCAGGTGCCCCTCTCAAAGGTTTTTTGAACTCTTCAACGTCAGCATATTTCTGTGTTTTGCAATCGTGCCCCACATTCAAAAACTGTCCTAAAATGCTCTTTGTAGGTCACAAGAAGACAAATTAAAAGACTTATTTTTATAAAGATTCTTAAAAATGAAAAGCTTACAGATATTGGAGACAAGTGGACATCACATCTCTGTTACTCCTAGAGATGGCCAATAGGTTTAGAGCACACTAGTGTGACCGGTGGATTGTTCTGGAACATTGTCTTCCAGTGAATGTCTAATATAATTCTCATTTCTGAGACATCTTTGAATATATAAAGATTCATACTGATTAACCTTAGAAGATAAAAGCTATTCACAGTTATCAGGATGCATAACTAAACTATCAGAAATTATTAATGCCAGTATGCCCGGCAGTTCATTCATCAGCTCTCATGTAACAAGCTCAGTTGGCTACCTCGTTCATACAGCCAGCTTCCCACTTAACCACCCTCCCCTCTCTCTGACGCCAAAATAATCATAAAACCCATATATGGTAGTCGTTTAGTAGTTTGGACGTTCAGACGTCAAAAGACACTGATATACCCGTGGAGATGAGGAGGGTCCTGGTTAGGAAAGAAAATTACAGACTTTGTGAAGTTTTCCAGTGCAATTTGCATCCTGGCGGTATTAACTAGCTGATAGAGCAACGTGAGAAGCCTTTTACATGCTGTAGTGAGTTGTGATACCAAACACCTGAAGTTAGCTTCACCAAACAACAACTTCCCAGGTTATGGGCACAGCCCTCCTCAAGACTGCCCACTGAGACATCAGATACCAGCTGGGCTTTCCAGGGCCACCTTCACTTCTGATCCAACTGGCATTCACTAGAATAACAGAATTCAGGAAAGCTCTACACTTAAAATTATAATTGCATTATAGCAGAAAGAATACAAATCAGCCATTATTTTTTTTTAAAGATTTTATCTTTAAGTAATCTCTACCCCCAAGGTGGGGCTCCAACTTAGCTCCAAGATCAAGAGTCAAATGCTCGGGGCGCCTGGGTGACTCAGTCGTTAAGTGTCTGCTTCGGCTCAGGTCATGATTCCAGGGTCCTGGGATCGAGCCCCACATCGGGCTCCCTGCTCAGCGAGGAGCCTGCTTCTCCCTCTCCCACTCCCCCTGCTTGTGTTCCCTTTCTCACTGTGTCTCTCTCAGTCAAATAAATAAATAAAATCGTTAAAAAAAAAAAAAAGAGTCAAACGCTCTACTGACTGAGCCAGCCAGGTGCCCCCAAAAGAATACAAATTGGAACCAGCAAAAGGAAAAGATGCATAGGGTGGGGCCTGGGAGAGTTCCCTCCCACCACCCTCTGATAAGGACCCTTGTAACTATTTTGGGCCCATCCACATAATACAAGATAACTTCCGCATTTCAGGATTTTTTTTTTTGAGAGAGTGCACATGCAAGCAGAGGAGGGGGGTGGTGAGGGTGAGGGGCAGAGGGAGAGGGAGAGAGAATCTTTTTTTTTTTTTGATGTAGTGTTCCATGATTCATTGTTTGCGTATAACACCCAGCACTCCATGCAGTACGTGCCCTCTTTAATACCCATCACAGGGCTAACCCATCCCCCCACCCGTCCCCTCTAGAACCCTCAGTTTGTTTCTCAGAGTCCATAGTCTCTCATAGTTCGTCTCCACCTCAGATATCCCCCCCTTCATTCTTCCCCGCCTGCTATCTTCTTTTTTTTTTTTTTTAAAACATATAATGTATTATTTGTTTCAAAGGTACAGGTCTGTGATTCAACAGTCTTACACAATTCACAGCGCTCACCATAGCATGTACCCTCCCCAAGGTCTATCACCCAGCCACCCCATCCCTCCCACCCCCCACCACTCCAGCAACCCTCAGTTTGTTTCCTGAGATTAATAATTTCTCATATCCGTGAGATCATATGATACATGTCTTTCTCTGATTGACTTATTTCACTCAGCATAATACCCTCCAGTTCCATCCATGTCATTGCAATGGCAAGATTTCATTCCTTTGAATGGCTGCATAATATTCCATTATATATATATACCACATCTTCTTTATCCATTCATCTATCGATGGACATCTTGGCTCTTTCCACAGTTTGGCTATTGTGGACATTGCTGCTATAAACATTGGGGTGCACGTACCCCTTCAGATCCCTACATTTTTATCTTTGGGGTAAATATCCAGTAGAGCAATTGCTGGATTGTATGGTAGCTCTATTTTCAACTTTTTTTTTTAATTTTAAATTTTATTATTATTATTTTTAAATTTATTTAAAAATTTTTTAATTTTTAAAAAATTTTTAAAATATTTATTTTATGTTAGTCATCATTATGTTTTTGATGTGGTGATCCACGATCCATTGTTTTCATATAACACCCAGTGCTCCATGCAATACGTGCCCTCCTTAATACCCATCACCGGGCTAACCCATCCCCCCACCCCCCTCCCCTCTAGAGCCCTCTGTTTGTTTCTCAGAGTCCATAGTCTCTCAAGGTTCATCTCTCCCTCCAATTCCCCCCTCTGCTCATTTTTCCCTTCCTTCTCCTAATGTCCTCCATGCTATTCCTTATGTTCCACAAATAGTGAAACCATATGATAATTGACTTTCTCTGTTTGACTTATTTCACTTAGCATAATCTCCTCCAGTCCCATCCATGTTGATGTAAAAGTTGGGTATTCATCCTTTCTTTTTCTTTTTCTTTTTTTTAAGATTTATTTATTTATTTATTTATTTAACAGAGATAGCATAAGTAGGCAGAGTGGCAGACAGAGGGAGAGGGAGAAGCAGGCTTTCCGCTGAGCAGGGAGCCGGATGCGGGGCTCGATCCCAGGACCCTGGGATCATGACCTAAGCCCAAGGCCGACACTTAACCAACTGAGCCACCCAGGTGCCCTGTATTCATCCTTTCTGATGGCTGAGTAATATTCCATTGTATATATGGACCACATCTTCTTTATCCATTCATCTGTTGAAGGGCATCTCGGCTCTTTCCACAATTTGGCTATTGCGGACATTGCTGCTATGAACATTGGGGTGCGTATGGCCCTTCTTTTCACTACATCTGTGTCTTTGGGGTAAATACCCAGTAGTGCAATTGCTGGGTCATAGGGTAGCTCTATTTTTAAATTTTTGAGGAACCTCCACACTGTTTTCCAAAGTGGCTGTACCAACTTGCATTCCTACCAACAGTGTAAGAGGGTTCCCCTTTCTCCACAACCTCTCCCACATCTGTTGTTTCTTTCCCTGTCCATTTTTGCCATTCTGACTGGTGTAAGGTGGTATCTCAATGTGGTTTTGATTTGAATTTCCCTGATGGCTAATGATGAACATTTTTTCATGTGTCTGTTAGCCATTTGTATGTCTTCTTCAGAGAAGTGTCTTTTATATCTTCTGCCCACTTTTTGACTTGATTATTTGTTTTTTGGGTGTTGAGTTTGAGAAGTTCTTTATAGATCTTGGATATCAGCCCTTTATCTGTAATGTCATTTGCAAATATCTTCTCCCATTCTGTGGGTTGCCTCTTTGTTTTATTGACTGTTTCCTTTGCTGTGCAGAAGCTTTTTATCTTGATGAAGTCCCAAAAGTTCATTTTTGCTTTTGTTTCACTAGCTTTTGGAGATGTATCTTGAAAGAAGTTGCTGTGGCCGATGTCAAAGAGGTTACTGTTGATGTTCTCCTCTAGGATTTTGATGGATTCCTATCTTACGTTGAGGTCTTTCATCCACTTTGAGTTTATCTTTGTGAATGGTGTTAGAGAATGGTCGAGTTCATTCTTCTGCATGTGGCTGTCTAATTTTCCCAGCACCATTTATTGAAGAGACTGTCTTTTTTCCATTGCATGTTTTTTCCTGCTTTGTCAAAGATTATTTGACCATAGAGTTGAGAGTCCATATCTGGGCTCTCTATTCTGTTCCATTGGTCTATATGTCTGTTTTTGTGCCAGTACCATGCTGTCTTGGTGATCACAGCTTTGTAATATAGCTTGAAATCGGGCAACGTGATGCCCCCAGCTTTGTTTTTCTTTTTCAACATTTCCTTGGCGATTCGGGGTCTTTTCTGATTCCATCCAAATTTTAGGATTGTTTGTTCCAGCACTCTGAAAAATGTCATTGGAATTTTGATCGGGATGGCATTGAAGGTATAGATTGCTCTGGGCAGCATAGACATTTTAACAATGTTCATTCTTCCGATCCATGAGCATGGAATATTTTTCCAGGAACTTTTTGTGTCTTCTTCAATTTCTTTTTTTTTTTTTTAAAGATTTTATTTACTTATTGGAGAGAGAGAGAGTGAGAGAGAGCATGAGAGGGGAAAGGGTCAGAGGGAGAAGCAGACTCCCCACCGAGCGGGGAGCCTGACACGGGGCTCGATCCCGGGACTCCAGGATCATGACCTGAGCCGAAGGCAGTCGCTTAACCAACTGAGCCACCCAGGCGCCCCTGTCTTCTTCAATTTCTTTCATGAGTGTTCTGTAGTTCCTAGAGTATAGATCCTTTACCTCTTTGGTTAGGTTTATTCCGAGGTATCTTATGGTTTTTGGTGCTGTTGTAAATGGAATCATTTCTCTAATTTCTCTTTCAACAGTTGCATTGTTAGTGTATAAGGAAGCAACTGATTTCTGTGCATTGATTTTGTATCCTGCCACATTACTGAATTGCTGGATGAGTTCTAGTAATTTGGGGGTGGAGTCTTTTGGGTTTTCCACATAAAGTATCATGTTGTCTGCGAAAACAGAGAGTTTGACTTATTCTTTGCCAATTTGAATACCTTTTATTTCTTTTTGTTGTCTGATTGCTGTTGCTAGGACTTCTAGTACTATGTTGAACAACAGTGGCGAGAGTGGGCATCCTTGACGTGTTCCTGATCTTAAGGGAAAGACTCTCAGCTTTTCCCCATTGAGGATGATATTTGCTGTGGATTTTTCATAGATGGATTTTATGAACTTGAGGAATGTTCCCTCTATCCCTATACTCTGAAGAGTTTTAATCAGGAAAGGATGTTGTATTTTGTCAAATGCTTTTTCTGCATCAATTGAGAGGGCCATATGCTTCTTCTCCCTGCTCTTATTAATGTGTTCTATCACATTGATTGATTTGCGAATGTTGAACCACCCTTGCATCCTGGGGATAAATCCCACTTGGTCGTGGTGGATGATCCTTTTAATGTATTGTTGGATCCTATTAGCTAGGATTTTGTTGAGGATTTTGGAATCCCTATTCATCAGGGATATTGGTCTGAAATTCTCCTTTTTGATGGGGTCTTTGCCTGGTTTGGGGATTAAGGTACTGCTGGCCTCGTAGAATGAGTTTGGAAGTTTTCCTTCTGTTTCTATTTTTTGAAACAGCTTCAGTAGAACAGGTATTATTTCTTTGAATATTTGGTAGAATTCCCCAGGGAATCCATCAGGCCCTGGACTCTTGTTTTTTGGGAGGTTTTTGATCACTACTTCAATCTCGTTACTGGTTATTGGCCTATTCAGGTTGTCAATTTCTTCCTGTTTCAGTCTTGGCAGCTTATAGGTTTCCAGGAAGGCCTCCATTTCATCCAGATTGCTCAGTTTATTGGCATATAGTTGTTGATAATAATGTCTAATAATTGTTTCTCTTTCCTTGGTGTTAGTCGTGATCTCTCCCCTTTCATTCATAATTTTATTAATTTGGGTCCTTTCTCTTTTCTTTTGGATAAGTCTGGCCCGTGGTTTATCGATCTTATTAATTCTTTCAAAGAGCCAACTTCTAGTTTTGTTGATCTGATCTCCTGTGTTTCTGGTTTCTAATTCATTGATTTCTGCTGTAATTTTAATTATTTCTCTTCTAATGCGTGGCTTAGGCATCGTTTGTTGCTTTTTCTCTAGTTCTTTAAGGTGTAGAGTTAGTTGGTGAATTCGGGATTTTTCTGTTTTTTTGAGTGAGGCTTGGATGGCTATGTATTTCCCCCTTAGGACCGCCTTTGCAGTATCCCATAGGTTTTGGACCAATGTGTTTTTGTTCTCATTGATTTCCATGAATTGTTTAAGTTCTTCTTTGATTTCCTGGTTGGCCCAAACATTCTTGAGCAGAGTGGTCTTTAGCTTCCAAGTGTTTGAATTTCTGCCAGATTTTTTCTTGTGATTGAGTTCCAGTTTTAAAGCATTGTGGTCTGAGAATATGGGGAATAATCTCGATCTTTTGGTATCGGTTGAGACCTGATTTGTGACCCAGTATGTGGTCTATTCTGGAGAAAGTTCCATGTGCACTTGAGAAGAATGAGTATTCTGTTGTTTTAGGGTGGAATGTTCTGTAAATATCTATGAGGTCCATCTGGTCCGGTGTATCATTCAAAGCTCTTGTTTCCTTGTTGATTTTCTGCTTAGATGATCTGTCCATTGCTGAGAGTGGAATATTGAGGTCTCCTACAATTAACGTATTGTTATCAATATGACTCTTTATTTTGGTTAACAGTTGGCTTATGTAGATGGCTGCTCCCATGTTGGGGGCATGGATATTTACAATTGTTAGATCTTCTTGTTGGATAGACCCTTTAAGAATGATATAGTGTCCTTCTGTGTCTCTAATTATAGACTTTAGTTTAAAATCTAATTTGTCTGATATAAGAATTGCTACCCCAGCTTTCTTTTGAGGTCCGCTGGCATGGAAGATGGATCTCCATCCCTTCACTTTCAGTCTGGATGTATCTTTAGGTTCAAAATGAGTCTCTTGTAGACAGCATATGGATGGGTCCTGTCTTTTTATCCAGTCTGCAACCCTGTGCCGTTTTATGGGAGCGTTTAGGCCATTCACGTTGAGAGTGATTATTGAAAGATATGAATTAATTGTCATCATGTTGCCTGTGAAGACGTTGTTTTTATAGATTGTCCCTGTAAATTTCTGTTGTATATCACTCTTGGGGTCTTTCTCCTTTTATAGAACCGCCCCTTAATATTTCTTGCAGGGCCGGCTTAGTGGTCACATATTCTTTCAGTTTCTGCCAGTCGTGTAGGCTCTGCATCTCTCCATCCATTCTTTTTTTTTTTTTTTTTTTAAAGATTT
>NC_058418.1:10742677-10751357 GCF_002201575.2 Neomonachus schauinslandi | reverse complement strand
TTTTTTTTTTTTTTTTTTAAAGATTTATTTATTTGAGAGAGCGAGAATGAGAGAGAGAGAGAGAGTACATGAGGGGGGGAGGGTTAGAGGGAGAAGCAGGCTTCTCGCCGAGCAGGGAGCCCGATGCAGGACTCGATCCAGGGACTCCAGGATTATGACCTGAGCCGAAGGCAGTCGCCCAACCAACTGAGCCACCCAGGCGCCCTTCTCCATCCATTCTAAATGACAGCCTTGCCAGATAAAGTATTCTTGGCTGCATGTTCTTCTCATTTAGTACCCTGAATATGTCTTGCCAGGCCTTTCTGGCTTGCCAGGTCCCTGTGGATAGGTCTGACGTTATTCTGATGTTCCTCCCTCTGTATGTAAGGAATCTCTTCCCCCTAACTGCCCTTAAGATGGTTTCCTTGGTTCTAAGATTTGCACGTTTTACTATTACATGTGGGTGTGTTGGCCTGTTTTCCTTGATCTTGGGAGGGGTCCTCTCTGCCTCTAGGACGCGAATGTTTGTTTCATTCCCCAGATTAGGGAAGTTCTCAGCTACGATTTGCTCAAATACATCTTCTAGTCCTCTCTCTCTGTCTCCACTCCCTCTGGGATTCCAATTATTCTGACATTGGAACGCTTCTTGGTGTCACTTATTTCTCTGATTCTGTTTTCATGAATTCTGAGTTGTTTTTCCCTGGCCTCCTCTTTTCCCTTTTTATCTATTATATTGTCTTCCAGGTCACTTATTCGTTCTTCTGCCTCACTTACCCTAGCTGTTAGATTATCTAGATTGGATTGGATTTCATTGATAGCATTTTTAAGTTCCGCTAATTCAGCTTTCTTTTCTGCCCTTAGAGACTCTATGTTGCCATTAATTGATTTCTCCATTCTAGCCATTGTCTTCACAATTGCTAGCCTGAATTCCATCTCCAACATCTTGGTTATCTGCATCCATTTGTAAATCTGCGGCATAAGTCATAATCTCTGAGTCTTTTCTATTTTGGGGGTTCCTCCTCCTAGTCATTCTGTTGTTGGTTGGTGAGGGAATGTATAGAGTCCAAATTATTGACCAGAACCCAAGCAAGATGCACCTGTTTTCTAGGGACCTTAGGGTTGCTGGCCTCTTGTTTTCCTGGCCTGTCTTCTGGGGGAGGGGCCTGCTGCACTGTTACTCAGGCAACCCTGTTTGGGCAGAGTTGCCCTGCCCCCCTGTGGCGGGGGATGGGCTCAGCGGGAATCAGTTTTGGGGACTTTTGTTCTCTGGTGGCTTTCCCTGGCAGCTTTCCGCGTCTCTTCCGAGAGTCAGAGCAGAAGAGACCCGTTTCCAACCCTCTGCCTCAGAGCAGAGAGACCACAGTCTGTTATTCAGTGAGTTCTCCAGGCCACACTGTCTCCGTTTCTGTCCATGCTGCTATAAACTGCAGCGTCCTGGGTTGTGCGCCCCTCTCCAGTGCTCCCAGTCCTGCCTCCAGGTCGGGGCACGTCTCTGCCCTTTGTGCTTCTAAAACCGCCAGCCGCTCCCAGTTCGCCTGCTCCCAGTTTGCC
The DNA here is from genome assembly GCF_002201575.2 of Neomonachus schauinslandi. Classification (NCBI taxonomy): domain Eukaryota; kingdom Metazoa; phylum Chordata; class Mammalia; order Carnivora; family Phocidae; genus Neomonachus; species Neomonachus schauinslandi. Next base: position 10,749,827 of record NC_058418.1, on the reverse strand, counting down.
CGCACGACCCCGCCGCTCCGGGTTTCTGCCCCGGGGGCTGCCCTAAAGTCCTTTCATCGCCGCTACCGGTCTGCGACTCTGTGCCCCGTCCCCAGTGTGCAAGGCTGTCACTCACGAGCGGTGTAGGATCCCCACGGCCAGGCACCCTCCCGCTGCCATTTATCCTCTGATACCTACCCACGGAATCACAGCTCCCCACTTCGTACCTCAAAACCAACCGCCTGCAATATTCTGTTTGTAGGGATCCAGATCTTACATCTCAGGCTGGTTTCGTGGGTGCTCAGAGTGGTCTGGTAGATATCCAGCTCAATTCCGGGGACCAGTTGAAATAGGGTCCCTTACTCCTCCGCCATGTTTCCTTCTCCCTATTTTCAACTTTTTGAGGAACCTCCATACTGTTTTCCAGAGTGGCTGCCCCAGCTTGCATTCCCACCAACAGTGTAGGAGGGTTCCCCTTTCTCCGCATCCCTGCCAACATCTGTCGTTTCCTGACTTGTTAATTTTAGCCATTCTGACTGGTGTGAGGTGGTGTCTCATTGAGGTTTTGATTTGGATTTCCCTGATGCCAAGCGATATTGAGCACTTTTTCATTTGTCTGTTGGCCATTTGGATGTCTTCTTTGGAAAAATGTCTGTTCATGTCTTCTGCCCATTTCTTGATTGGATCATTTGTTCTTTGGGTGTTGAGTTTAATAAGTTCTTTATAGGTTTTCGATACTAGCCCTTTATCTGATACATCATTTGCAAATATCCTCTCCCATTCTGTCAGTTGTCTTTGGTTTTGTTGACTATTTCTTTTGCTGTGCAAAAGCTTTCTATCTTGATGAAGTCCCACTAGTTCATTTTTGTCCTTGCTTCCCTTGTCTTTGGTGATGTTTCTAGGAAGAAGTTGCTGTGGCTGAGGTCGAAGAGGTTGCTGCCTGTGTTCTCCTTTAGGATTTTGTTGAACTCCTGTCTCACATTTAGGTCTTTCAACCCTTTTGAGTCTATTTTTGTGGGTGGTGTAAGGAAACAGTCCAGTTCCATTCTTCTGCATGTGGCTGTCCAATTTTCCCAACACCATTTGTTGAAGAGACTGTCTTTTTTCCATTGGACATTCTTTCCTGCTTTGTCAAAGATTAGTTGACCATAGGGTTGAGGGTCCATTTCTGGGCTCTCTATTCTGTTCCATTGATCTATGTGTCTGTTTTTGTGCCAGTACCATACTGTCTTGATGGTGACAGCTTTGTAATAGAGCTGGAAGTCTGGAATTGTGATGCCACCAGCTTTGCTTTTCTTTTTCAACATTCCTCTGGCTAGGCAGGGTCTTTTCTGGTTCCACACAAATTTTAGGATTATTTGTTTCATTTCTTTGAAAAAAGTCGATGATATTTTGATAGGGATTGCATTGAATGTGTAGATTGCTCTAGGTAGCATTGACATCTTCACAATATTTGTTCTTCCAATCCATGAGCATGGAACGTTTTTCCATTTCTTTGTGTCTTCCTCTATTTCTTTCCTGAGTATTTTACAGTTTTCTGAGTACAGATTCTTTGCCTCTTTGGTTAGATTTATTCCTAGGTATCTTACGGTTTTGGGTGCAATTGTAAATGGGATCGACTCCTTAATTTCTCTTTGTTCTGTCTTGTTGTTGGTGTATAGGAATGCCACTGACTTCTGTGCATTGATTTTATATCCTGCCACTTTACTGAATTCCTGTATGAGTTCTAGCAATTTTGGGGTGGAGTCTTTGGGGTTTTCCACATAAAGTGTATCATCTGCAAAGTGTGAGAGTTTGACGACTTTGATGATTTGGATGCCTTTTATTTCTTTTTGTTGTCTGATTGCTGTGGCTAGGATTTCTAATACTATGTTGAATAGCAGTGGTGATAGTGGACATCCCTGCCGTGTTCCTGACCTTAGGGGGAAAGCTCTCAGTTTTTCCCCATTGAGAATGATATTCGCTGTAGGTTTTTCATAGATGGCTTTTATGATATTGAGGTATGTACCCTCTATGCCTATACTCTGAAGAGTTTTGATCAAGAAAGGATGCTGTGCTTTATCAAATGCTTTTTCTGCATCTATTGAGAGGATCATATGGTTCTTGTTCTTTCTTTTATTAATTGATTTGCAGATATTGAAACAACCTTGCAGCCCAGGGATAAATCCCACTTGGTCGTGGTGAATAATCCCTTTAATGTACTGTTGTATTCTATTGGCTAGTATTTTGGTGAGAATTTTTGCATCCATGTTCATCAAGGGTATTAGTCTGTAGTTCTCCTTTTTGATGGGGTCTTTGTTTGGTTTTAGGATCAAGGTAATGGTGGCCTCATAAAACGAGTTTGGAAGTTTCCCTTCCATTTCTATTTTTTGGAACAGTTTCAGAAGAATAGGTATTAATTCTTCTTGAAATGTTTGGTAGAATTCCCCTGGGAAGGCATCTGGCCCTGGGCTTTTGTTTGTTGGGAGATTTTTGATGACGGCTTCAATTTCCTTAGTGGTTATAGGTCTGTTCAGGTTTTCTATTTCTTCCTGGTTCAGTTTTGGTAGTTGATACATCTCTAGGAATGCATCCATTTCTTCCAGATTATCTAATTTGCTGGCATAGAGTTGCTCATAATATGTTCTTACAATTGTTTGTATTTCTTTGGTGTTGGTTCTGATCAGGGAGAGAGAATCTTAAGCAGGCTCCGTGCTGAGCCTGATGTGGGGCTTGATCCCACAACCTTGAGATCATGACCTGAGCTGAATTCAAGAGTTGGGACGCTTAACCAACTGTGCCACCCAGGCACCCCCATCTCAGGATCCTTAATTTAATGAAATCTAAAGTCCCTTTTGTCATGTACATGAACATATTCACAGGTTCCAGGGATTAGGGCATGGACATCTTTAGGGGGCCATTTGGTTAGCATACCTAGAAATGTGTACATATGTGTTGAGACTTTTTCAGCTTATATTTTTAGAATGTAACTTTACATTTAAGCAGATTAATTATTAAGGACTTGGTACCCCCCCCCCCCAAACATTTGAAGCCAGTGGCTTCCATTCATTTTTAGCCATGATCCTCAATCAAATATTTTACATCTTCACCCAGCATGGGTGTAATGTATGTGCATATTTATTGTGTGTGTCTATAGATGAAACAAGCATTTCATATAGTGTTTTCCTTACTGCTTGTGATACACTTCTCATATTCTTATTCTATTTCTATTTCTTTTTTTTTAACTATTTGTTCAATTTATGGAATTGGTTTCATAGTTCATAAATGCATCCCAGCAATTTGAAAAATTGTATTACAGTGGACATAATGTAATGAAGAAAACAAAACACATGTTTTCTTCATGCGTGTTACAGTCTAGTGGGTCTAAAAAGACAAGAAAAAGTTAGGAAGTATACAGTAAGTCAAATAATATGTGCTGTAGGGAAAAATAAAGCAGGGTAAGACAAATGCGGAGAATCAAAGGTGTATGGGAGTGGGGAGGAATTATTTTATATTGGGTGGTGAGGAAGGCTGTACCCAACTGAGCAACATTTGAGTGGGGATCTAAAGGGAATGAATGAAAAAGCAAGACTTGCAACTTTCTGGGAAAAAGCCTTCCAAGCCGAGTTTAACTCCCCTCTTCCTCTTCAGGGTTGCCTTTGAGAGTCTGTGCTGTGCTCTGTTTCTTTCCTTCTCCCAGGTTTCTTGTCGGTCATACAAGATTAGTTTTCCCTTTTCCTTTTCTTTCTAGAGCCCTGAATTACTACCAGGTTTAGAATAATGAATGTTAGTATTCCAGCCACTTCCCAAATTTACTCTTGGAAGATAATTCCTGCCAGGACCTAAAGTACTATTTCCTGTCTACAATCTGAGCTTTTGTAACCTAGTGGTAGAATCCCTCTTGTCATAAGCCTACTGAAGAACAGGTGAGTAGGCTTTTAATTGATGTTATTGTAGGATGGAGTGTAAATTGTCTTTGTGGCCTGCAGCCATTTGATTTCAAACTTACAGCTCTCATATTAAATTACCAAATTTATGGTTCTAAATTTAGGGTCGCATTTACATTTAGTGGGTAAGAGTCTGTTGACCCCATTCTTTGCTTCCACTTGCATGGAAAACATAAAAGGATAAATGACGTTGTACAGACATGACCCTGCCCCTGGTTTATTGAGGCGTTATCCTATGGCCTAGATGTGAAATCCTGACATTTCTCTACCTAAGTATTTGCTTGTCCTCATCTCTGAATATTGCTTTTTCTTATAGGCAGCAAGAATCAAAATGAGATGGAGACACTTCAAAAAGTTGCATTGAAATACCTTTCCCATGAAGGACTATCCTGCTGGCAAATCTGGAAACAGGTTGCAAGTGATTTAACCAGGTGTCTTCAGAGAAAGCGTTCCCAGTTACTACAAAGTGATTCTGTTCAGGTTTCTGAAAATGAAAATAGTGTAATGAATCATAAAGGAAATGGCTCCACTTACACTGTAAATCAAGAGTGGTCAATTTTGAGAACCCGGGACTCTTGTGGGAATACATACCTGCGTGAGTCACAGAATCAGAGTAGAGGTCAGCAAGTTAACGTGAAAAATAACCGGGATATATGTGAGGCCTTCATGCAGAAATCACCGCTTACCAATCATCTTAACACTGACACAGAACAGAAACCTTACAGATTCAACAAATGTGGCAAAAGCACGAGTGATGGCTTCCATCATCATGTACCCCCAGGAGAGGAATTCCATCCATGTCATGAGTGCGGAAAGGGTCTCAGTTATAGCTCGGTGCTTCCACATCATCAGAATGTTCACACGAGAGAGAAATGCTCTAGTCACAGCTCACATCTGCGGACCCGTCAGACAATTCGCCCAAGAGAGAAACTCAGTAAATGTCATGGATCTGGTGATTGCTTTAGTAAGAAGAGCTCTTTCCACCCACTTAGCCACACGGGGGAGAAGGCCTACAGATGTGATAGTTGTGGCAGGGGGTTCAGGAGCAGCACAGGCCTTATCATTCATTACAGGACTCACACTGGAGAGAAACCTTATAAATGTGAGGAGTGCGGGAAATGCTTTAGTCAGAGTTCGAACTTTCAGTGCCACCAGAGAGTCCACACTGAAGAGAAACCGTATAAATGTGAAGAGTGTGGTAAGGGCTTCGGTTGGAGTGTTAATCTTCGTGTTCATCAGAGGGTCCACAGGGGTGAGAAACCCTATAAATGTGAGGAGTGTGGGAAAGGCTTCACTCAGGCCGCACACTATCACATACATCAGAGGGTCCACACTGGGGAGAAACCTTATAAATGCGATGTCTGCGGTAAGGGCTTCAGTCACAATTCGCCGTTAATATGCCATCGGAGAGTCCACACTGGAGAGAAACCGTACAAATGTGAGGTGTGTGGGAAAGGCTTTACCCGCAATACAGATCTTCACATCCATTTCCGAGTTCACACGGGAGAGAAACCCTACAAGTGTAAGGAGTGTGGGAAGGGCTTTAGTCAGGCTTCTAATCTTCAGGTCCATCAGAACGTCCACACTGGGGAGAAACGATTCAAATGTGAAACGTGTGGGAAGGGCTTCAGTCAGTCATCCAAGCTTCAGACCCATCAGAGAGTCCACACAGGAGAGAAGCCGTACAAATGTGATGTGTGTGGGAAGGACTTCAGTTACAGTTCCAATCTTAAACTGCACCAAGTGATTCACACTGGAGAAAAACCATATAAATGTGAGGAATGCGGGAAGGGCTTCAGTTGGCGATCAAATCTTCACGCTCATCAGAGAGTCCACTCTGGAGAGAAACCCTATAAATGTGAGGAGTGTGATAAAAGCTTCAGTCAGGCTATAGATTTTCGGGTACACCAGAGAGTCCACACTGGAGAGAAACCATACAAATGTGGTGTTTGTGGTAAGGGCTTCAGTCAGTCCTCTGGTCTTCAATCCCATCAGAGAGTCCACACTGGGGAGAAGCCATACAAATGTGATGTCTGTGGAAAGGGTTTTAGGTACAGCTCGCAGTTTATATACCATCAGAGAGGCCACACTGGAGAAAAACCTTATAAATGTGAGGAATGTGGGAAAGGCTTCGGAAGGAGCTTGAACCTTCGCCATCATCAGAGGGTCCACACAGGAGAGAAACCCCATAGATGTGAGGAGTGTGGTAAGGCCTTCAGTCTCCCCTCAAATCTTAGGGTCCATTTGAGTGTTCACATTAGGGAAAAACTGTTTAAATGTGAAGAGTGTGGGAAGGGCTTCAGTCAGAGTTCACGTCTTCAAGCCCATCAGAGAGTCCACACTGGAGAAAAACCGTACAAATGTGACGTATGTGGTAAGGACTTCAGTCACCGTTCACGTCTCACATACCATCAGAAAGTCCACACTGGCAGGAATCGTTAAAAGTGAAGAATGTGTTAATGGCTTCGGTCAGGATGCACATCATCACGTGTTTGGAGAGTCCGGGCTGGTAATAAACTATCAAGCATTGAGAAGAAAGGGTTTTCTTCAGATAGAATCTTTCTAACAAATCCATTAAAATAATGGCATGGAACCATAATAACAGGGATAGAACTAATATTCAGGGGAGGAATGGCTTGTGACCCTCTTGGCAAGATCCATGTGATATAAATGGTCTTTAAGAGTGAATATATGCCTAAAGATAATGCATGGAAAGGATATTTGCCATATACTAGCTAGTTTTTTGGGGGTCAGGGAAGTTTTTGGATAATTTTCCCTTTAACTTACATTTTATACTTATTTACAGTGACTATTATTTTTACTGAAGCTGTAAAGCTATGAAAAATGAATAAAATTACTAAAATTTCCTGTAACCAAGAACTCATAATATGATTGCTTTATTTCATATGGTATATTGGATTAAAATTAAGAAATAGATCCCCATTGATGAATCTTGGATCTTCAGAAGTAAATTGGTATCTGCTGCAGATGTATATAAAAGAATGGTCATTGTGTCATTGTTCATAATAGCAAACATAAACAATCAAATGGATTGCCAAGGTATTTTATGATTTATTAATCCAGTGGAACACTATGCAAACATCAAATGGGAAAAGGTAAGTTTGTAGTTAAGGATGTTGGAAGATGTCCAGAATATATTAACCTGAAAAAACAAAGCATGGGATTTTTGTGTTACTAATATATATATATATATATATATATATATATATATATATATATATATA
>NC_058418.1:10681517-10742277 GCF_002201575.2 Neomonachus schauinslandi | reverse complement strand
ATATATATATATATATATATATATATATATATATATATATATATATAAACACACACACACTAATATATAATGTATATATATAAATATATATTTACATTTCTTTAAACTTACTGTTTTGAAATAATCTAAAACTTCACAAAAAAATGTAAAAATTATATAAAATCTCTTATATACCCTTTACTCAGATTCACCAGTTAACATGTTTGAGTCTTTCTTTGCATGTACGTGAATGTCTGTTCTTCACAGTAGGGAATGGTTTTTAGAAATCAAGACGTGGGAAATAGATATGTTACTGAGGGGATGGAGATGATAAATAGGTAGATAGATAGGGCGGTGGGTAGGGAAATACATAGGTAGAATGAATCATGAGTTTATACTTGTACCACCAATTTTTTAAAAGATTTTATTTAGAGAGAGAGCATGAATGGGGGGAGAGGCAGAGGGAGAAAGAGAATCTCAAGCAGACTCCACGCTGAGCATGGAGCCCAACGTGAGGCTCGATCTCACAACCCTGAAATCACGACCTGAGCTGAAATCAAGAGTCGGACACATAGCTGACTGGAGCCACCCAGGCACCCCTCTACCACCAATTATTAATTTGACATCATAGTGTTCTTTCTAGCCTTCCCCCATTATAAATTGTATCTTTGTTCTCCAAGAATAAAAAATTTGGCTCCCAGCATCATCCACTTATTTACTGGAGAGTGTAAACATGCACCCAGCTACAACTTGGGGGTTCTATTCATGGAAAAAGAATGGGGTATTGGACAACAAGTGCCAGAGGTGATTTGAATGGCATAGTCTTTCCACCATAACTTTTCCCATTCTCAGGGCATTGACTCTTTAAACCAAGTTAAATCTCACAGGACCATGAAGAAAAGTAACCAATAGAAAAATAAATCCAAAGATAGGCATATCCAAATGAGAACCCACCAGATAGTGATTCCTTGCCGATACTAGTGCTGCTAATGTGAAGGAATGGTACCTTGTGAAGGGCAGGTTGGGGAGCAGTTCTGGCCGTTGACCAGCCCTGTATAACACCATCTGCTATTCACCTCCCATTTCCCCCTATACTTCTCAGAGTGAGTCTAACAATTCTCAGGACATCAAGGACTGCATCCCTCCATTGCTTCTTGAGAGAAGTAAAGTATTTTAGGAGAAACTGGAGTTAGACCAAACAAGAATATTATTTACAAAGTGGTATATTGTAAATTAAAAAGACTCTGGAACTAGACTTGTTCAGTTCAGCCATTTGCCAGTTGAGTAACTGCAAACAAGATGCTTAATCTCTCTGTTCCTCAGTTTGCTTGTGTGTTCAGTGTGGATGATAATATCTCTTCTGTTGTGAGGGTTGAAACTTTATGCCTGGCATATAGTAAGAGCTGTACAGTATTAGCTATTATCTTCAATAGATAAAATTATTACTATATAGTTATGAAATTCTAAGCCAGGGAACGGTAAACTATAGGTTGTTGGCCAAATCCAGCCTCTATCCTATTTTTGTATGGCCTGAAAGCAGGAATTTCACCTGTAAAGAATTTTAAGGAGGAAAAAAAGTATAAAAAAAAGTAAGGAGGAAGCAAAAATATGGACTGCAAAGCCTAAAACATTTATTGTCTGACCCTTTAAAAAAAAAAAAAGACATTTATTTTAGAGAGAGTACACACACGGTAGGGAGAGAAGGGGCAGAGGGAAAGGGAGAGACAGTCCCAAGCGGACTCTACTGAGTGCAGAAGCCCACGCTGGGCTTGATCTCAAGGCCCTGAGATCAGGACCTGAGCCAAAACCAAGAGTCGGATGTTTAACCGACTGCGCCATTTAGGCGCCCCACAAAAAAAAAAAAAAAAGTTTTTTTTAAATAAGGAAAGAAGGAAAAGCAGCAGAAAACAAACGCTAATATCACCCGAGAACGCACTGAACTGCAACAGTTTATACGTTTAAGGGGGAAAAAGTGGCAACCTAGAGCAATCGGAACCTTGCTGAGGATTCTGGGAAATGTAGTCCGCCAGGGCCGGGCAGTCAGAGCCACTTCCGCTACCGCGCGGAGGCGCTATAAGCCCGTGTTCCGCTAGGGATTCTGGGAAGCGTGGTCCCGGAGCTGCTACCGGTCCAGGCGCTTGTGCTGCGGGAGGGCAAAGCCCCGGTCAGTGGTACCTTCTGGAACGTGAGTCAGGCTGAGCCTCTGCGTCTCTGCCCAGTTCGCCTGGGCGTGAGACCTGCAGGTGCCGCCCTCGCTCTCAGGGAATAGAAGCCTCGGAGGGCAGGGGCGGCGGGGGGGCGTCACCTTGGTTTTAGGGCGGGTCGCGCGTCCCTGACTTGGCGGGCGGGGGTCGCGACCTCGGTTTCCCTGGCCTTCCACCCTTCTACACGCTCTGCCGCCTTCTAGCGACACGTTCGTAGACTTGCTTAATTTCTCCGTTTCTCCTTCGTAAAGTGGAATTAAGGGTAGTTCCTCCATAGGAGGCGTGTAGTGAGGTTTACGTGAAGCGTGAAGATGCTTGGAAGCGATCCTGGCACGGGAACAGTGGCCCGTTGTTACCAATCGGCGTTTTCTTTCCTAGAAGCTCTCAGCCCCTGAAAACTTCTGTGAGCCCGGGATGGGTTCAGAGCTGCAGCTGCAGCGTCGCTGGCGCTTCTCTGAGTCCCCGTGGGAAGCAGGGCTGTTTAGGATTCCTCCTGACTCCCCATGACCACACCCCTCTTTTTTAAAGGAAGGATTGGTCTCACCCCAGCTGGTGCCTGGGCTTGTCCACCGTGATTTATTCTGGACCAGGGGGAAAAAAAATTGTGATATCTCCCAGCCTCTTTTCCCTTCTCCGCCCCCGAGTTCCCAGAGGGTGCAGAGAGGAGGAGGGAGTGACCCCCTGCCTCCTGCTGGTAACAGTGTCCCACCGTGAGAGAATTTAACATGATGTGCCATTTCTTTCTTTTTTATATGATCTTATTTATTTGAGAGAGAGCATGAGCGGGGGGAGGGGCAAAGTGAGAGGGAGAAGACTCCCCACTGAGCAGGGAGCCCGTGGCGGGGGGTGGGGGGGGGGCTCCATTCCTGGACCCCGAGATCATGATCTGAGCGGAAGGCAGATGCTTAGAAGGCAGGTGCTTAACCGACTGATCCACCCACGCTCCCTGCTGTGCCATTTCTGCTCTCAAGTGGGGAACAGACTTCCTTCACTCCTAAGCAGATATTTTTCTACTGGGCACATGTTCAAATGTTTATAGAATAAATGGGAGTTAGATGAGACCTGTGTTGAAGAATGAGTAATAACAATTTGGTGACATGTTGAGTGCCACATAGCTTTATATGCGTCAATTAACTTAATCTTCCTAACACACAAATCTTCTGTGATTATTTGTATTTTACAGATGACAGCGTTGATAGGTGAAGAACTTAAGTTACTTATTTTCCCAAAGTCCAACAACAGGGAAGAGACAGAACTGGGAATTTGAGCACAGGCTGTCTGGGTTCTTGACCTTTATGCCATACACTTTTTCAGCCCCCAAATGGTAATTATGGGGCATCCCAGTTGGGTGGGGGCTGGCAGCCCAGGGGTGAAAGAATTCATCCAAGGCAGAACAGAGGAGATAGAAGTTTATCGAATACACTGCAAGAGAGGAGCAGGCAGGACAGCAAAAGAGAGACTGTTTGCCCCTGGGCAGTGGTGAGGGGCCACAGTTTTAGGGCTGAATGAGGAAGTATGGAGATGTATGGAATTTTCCCTTTTCTGGTAATCTTAGGCACTGTGCCTGGTTGTAAGTAGCCCACTGGTTAGTTAGGGACTATGGCCATTTTGAGGTGAGTCACTTAATGAGTCTGTTTGCACTAGCTTGGTGGTCATTGTGGGCCCTTTTGCCTTGCTCAAGGTTTCATTGCTCAAGCCTGTTGCCAAGACACAGCCTCTACAGTAATCCCTATGTCTAAAGGAGGGAGGCCATTTGGTAATAATTTGGGACCTTAAAGGACCTGAAAGCCATGCTCATTTAATTACTTTCTTATTTTCTATGACACTCTGTTTTCTGATTATGGCGGTAGTTTGTGCTTATCCTAGAGAAGTAGAGAAATAGATGAAGAAGGCCAAAAATGATCCATAATCCCAGGATGCAGAGACAACTGTAAACATGTTAATGTATTTCTTTTTAGTTATTTCTATGTATATGCATTTTTCTATGCTTCTCAGGAGTTGTATCATACTTGTAGTATTTTTATATTTGGTAACTTGTGATTGTGAACATTTTCAAACACAGATACAGACAAAATACTATAATGAATTCTCACATCCATCAACCTTCAACTGTTAGTCTAAGTTTTGTCCATCTTGCCATATAATCCTCTCTCCCCTTTTTTGCTTGAATATTTTAATGCAAAAAAAAAATCTAGACATTGAGGCTAGAGGATTTATACTAGATTATCATAAATATATGGACGTCGAGGGAGAGAGGACATAAACAATTCCAAAGTTTTTATGTGGTGATTAGGAAAATGGTGGTTAGTGAGAAAGCTAGGAGCCCTGTAAGACTTGCAGTTAAAGAGGGGCGCCTGGGTGGCTCAGTTGGTTAATCATCCAACTCTTGATTTCGGCTCAGGTCATGATCTCAGGGTCGGGAGATTAAGCCCTTTGTCAGGCTCTGAGCTCGGTGTGGAGTCGGCTTGGGATTCCCTCTCTCCCTCTCCCCCATCCCTCTCATGTGTGTTCTCTTTCTCTGTCTCTCAAATAAATAAATAAAATCTTTAAAAAAAGAGTTGCAATTAAAGAAAAGAACATGACAAATTTAAGAGTCTCATGCTCTACCGACTGAGCTAGCGGGGCAAGAACATGACAAATTTAGTTTGTGCCTTTGGAATTTAATTTGCTCTTGGTTTCCTGAAGACAAATTAAGGGACAAAACAGTAAAAATGATCCATATAGATATTTTTGTCCTTTATCTCACTCTGTGGCTATATACAGAAGCCACAGCTTTTTCGGAGTATTCAAAAATTGATAGACATTTACTGATAATACTTCCATGTCCTAAAACAAACTTTCTTAGAAACAGACCAGGACTAACGCATCGTCTCTGGATTTATCACCACGTCATAATAATGAAGGTGGTGAAAAGAATAACTAGCATTTATTGGGAGCTTATTATGAGTCAGGCAGAGTTTCCAGTGCTTTTTATATATTAACTCATTTATTCCTCAAAAGACCCTTGTTATTATCCCCACGTTACAGATGAGATACAAGAAGATAAGTGGTCTCCAGAAGATCACTCAGCCAGTAACTACGGCACTGAACTAAAACCATCAGGTCTTTTTTTTTTTTTTTTAAAGATTTTATTTATTTATTTGACAGAGAGAGACACAGCGAGAGAGGGAACACAAGCAGGGGGAGTGGGAGAGGGAGAAGCAGGCTTCCCGCAGAGCAGGGAGCCCGATGCGGAGCTCGATCCCAGGACCCTGGGATCACGACCTGAGCCGAAGGCAGATGCTTAACGACTGAGCCACCCAGGCGCCCCTAAAACCATCAGGTCTTAACATAGCACCTCCCCATCGCCCCTGCCCCCCCACCCCCCGCCATGTTTTTCTTAACAGTATCAATCACCAGCTGACACATGATGCACATATCTGTTGGTTGGTGAATTATCTGTCTTCCCACCTATGATATCAGCTTCACGAGAGCAGGGACTTTCACTGCTGTGTCTTTAATATATGGAATTGTGCCTGGCATGTAGCAGATGCTCAATAAGTATTCGTTGAATGTATGAATGAATGTGCTTGGTGAGTAGTAATGAGGCTCTCAGCTAATATAATACAGGATGTGTCTTTATGAACTGTTCATTCGGTCATTTATATATATGTGTGTGTGTGTGTACATATAATTATAAATATATATCTTTATAATATTTATATATTATATTTATATAAATAATACTATATATTTATAATACATACATGTATATATATATATATATTTTTAAATCTCTATTAAGTGCCTGCTACATGTCATGAACTCTTCTGGGCACTGGAGAAAGAGCAGTGACCAAAATAATGCAGCTTACCTTCTGAAAAGGTGGATAGATATAAGCAAGATAAAGAAAACATCCATTAGTATGTTAGAGAGTGCTGAGACCAAGTATAAAAGGGGAGTGAATGGGACCAAAAGGGAAGTGGTGGGGTGGGGGGGTTTCAGTTACATAAATATGTCCGTGGAATAACATTTGAGTAAGGAACTGATGGTGCTGTATAAACAAACAAATAAATAAGTAACTTTAAAAATTAAATAAATACTGGGCACCTGGGTGGCTCAGTTGGTTAAGCGACTGCCTTTGGCTCAGGTCATGATCCTGGAGTCCCTGGATGGAGTCCCGCATCGGGATCCCTGCTCGGCAGGGAGTCTGCTTCTCCCTCTGACCCTCCTCCCTCTCATGCTCTCTGTCTTTCATTCTCTCTGTCTCAAATAAATAAATAAAATCTTTAAAATAAATAAATAAATAAATACCTAAATAGGGTTTGCTTTACCCAGAGCCCAGGATTGACCCTTTTATGATTATTTTACCGTTAAGGATGACTGTGATGTTGCTTGAACAAAGCAAATAAAATAGGAAACCCAGAGGAAGAAATTGGAAGATAGAGTTCATCCTGTCCTTCTCCCAATTAGGAACAGCCTCAGAATTTTACAGCTCAGAAGAACCTCAGAGATTGAAGAGTCCAATCCTTGCCCGATGGAGTGTTTTTTCAGTCATTTTTTGATTCCTTGTGTTTTCAGTACTCAGTATATTCTGGGTACTGGGGAGAGAAAGGTGTGTTAATCATCTCATAGGCAAAACAGATGCTTAACCACTAATTATCCCCGTGGTTGCCCCCCGGTGATGGAAGGCTTCTTGGAGTCCAGAAGTGGAGAGCCGAGCCAGGGACCCCAGACCTCACTTCCTTTCTCTCAGTAAACACTGTGAAATGTCAGGTCTCCTTGCAAAACCCTGTTACTGAGCAGAGCAGTAGGGGGAGGCAGAAAGAGGGCCAGCACAATGGAATTGGTGTTACGAATTGGGGTTTCGTCCAGGTTTTGAGAAGTGGATCCAATGCTCTCATCTCTACTCGAGTACTTCTTTTTTTTTTTTTAAGATTTTATTTATTTATTTGAGAGAGAGAGAGAACACAAGTGGAAGGGAGGGGTAGAGGGAGAGGAGGAAGCGGGCCTCCTGCTGAGGAAGGAGCCCGATGTGGGGCTCGATCCCAGGACCCTGAGATCATGACCTGAGCTGAAGGCAGAACCTTAACCGACTGAGCCACCCAGGCACCCCTCTACTCGAGTACTCTGTCTGAAGTAGGAAGAGCCACGAACATGAGTGGATGCCACATATTGAACGCTTATTTGTGTGTGTTGTGTTCATGGAAACCTCCTAACAACTGTAGACGCTAGATACTGTTATGATCCTATCTTACAGATGTAGAAAGAGGCACAAAGAGCTAGGAAGTCAGAAGAGTCGATGGTAGAATCCTGACTAACTGGCTCCAGTATCTCCCAGCAGATCACTTTCAGCAGACCTGTGCCCTCGGGCTCCCCTTTCTCTCATCCCAAGGGACAGCCTTCCTACGTCCTCTTCATGTTTGTGGTTAGAAACACGGAGACCATATAAAAACATGAGCTCTGGAGTCAAAGTTGGATTCAGGTCCATTGTCATCTCTCATAAGCTCTGGGACCTTCAGTAACTTAATCTTGTGAATCCCCCTCTTCCTCATCCATTACATGGGAGCAATAATCATCATATCATCACTTATTGAGAGTTTATATAATGTGCCAGGCACTGAGCCAGGGCTTTTTTCTTTTTTTGCTGTTTTTTGAACTTTAGGTGTATTTCACATATCATACCATTTACCCTTTTAACGTATATTCACAAGGTTGTATGACCACGACCACTATCTAATTCCAGAACATTTTCATCACCCCAAAAAGAAACCCCCCACCTCTTAGCTATCACCCCTCACTCCCTGCTCTCTGAGCCCCTTGCAACCACTAATTCACTTTCTGTCTCTGGATTTGCTTAGGCAGCTTTGCTAGACTTGCTCACGTAATCCCCAGAGCAACACTATTCATTTAAATGAGAGACTGTCAAGTTTTTGTTTCAAATGAAAACATCTAGAAGTCCTAATTTTAATTAGTTTTTCCTTACTACAGTGAGCATAGGAGAGGAGCAGTTACCACTGAGACTCTTCTAGCTGCGTGAGGAAAACTCAAGTATTCAAACCTCCTACAAAACCAGATACTGATGTCAATTAAACATCATTTCAAGACAACAGATTATTAAGTAATATAGCCAATCAGAATTATGGGCTTTCAGAGATAAAGGTGAATTTCTTTCTTTTTTATTTTAAAGATTTTATTTATTTATTTGACAGAGAGAGAGAGAGCGAGAGAGGGTACACAGGCAGGGGGAGTGGGGGAGGGAGAAGCAGGCTTCCCGCTGAGCAGGGAACCTGACGTGGGGCTCGATCCCAGGACCCCGGGATCATGACCTGAGCCGAAGGTAGATGCTTAACCGACTGAGCCACGCAGGTGCCCCCTACTTGAGTATTTTAAAAGATTTTATTTATTTGAGAGAGAGCAGGAGAAGGAGCAGAGGGAGAGAGAGAGAATCTCCAGCAGAGCCTGACTCGGGCCTTGATCCCAGGACCCTGAGATCATGACCCGAGCCGAAGGCAGACGCTTAATGACTGAGCCACCCAGGCGCCCCAAAGGTGAATTTCTTAAGACTAAGAATTGTAAGGGGCCTCTGGCTGGCTCAGTCGGTGCAGTGTGTGACTCCTGATCTCAGGGTTATGAGTTTAAGCCCCACATTGGGGGTAGAGTTTACTTAAATAATAGATGGATAAATAGATAGAAGGAAAGAATTGTACAGGCTCTGAAATCTGGATGTCTTATAAAAGACTCCTTTACTGGAAATGATGGCAGAAGACATTTGCAAAGACAAATTTATGATTATAAATTTATATATTTATATACATATATATATAATCATAATTTTGTTACATCACCTACTTTTTTTTTGCAGCTGCAGGGGAATCAGCTATAAGAGTTTCTCCCTCTACTCACATGTTGACCCTCACAACAGTCCCATGAGGGAAGCACAGTTATGCCCTTTTGTAGGTGACAGATTTGAGGCACAGATTTGTTTACAATTCCCACAGAGCAGCCATCTGGGCAGGGCCTACGTCTCATGGCTTTTTTCTTTGTCAGTTCTGCCTTCCCAGGACTCTGCCCTCTCCCAGAAGCAGCAGGAGAAAATGACCAAGTTTCAGGTGAGTTGAGTTTTGATTTTTGTCAAAATTGCATGCCTTTTTCTCAAAGATTAGACACATCTTTTTTCTCTTCTATGGGAAGGATAAAGGAGGAAAACAGGTATTTGTTATATGCCAGTTCTTTTTTTATTGGTTTTCTTTTTTTTGTTTCTATCCTTAGCTTTTGTTTTGGTTTTGGCTTTGGTTTTATTTTAGCATCATCTTCATTTCACAAATAATAGCTCAGAAATTTATAGATTTCAGAAAATTAAAAAAAAAACAACCCACATTACTATACTGCGTATGTCAGCTGTTTTCCCCATACTATCTTTATAAGGTTATAATTGCAGTGTATGTACAGTTTCCAATTTTATATTTTCGCTTACTGTTACTATTTGAGTTTTTTTATGATTCAGCATTCTTTTATGTGCTCATCTTAAAAGGGTTTCTAGGGGCGCCTGGGGGGCTCAGTCGGTTAAGCATCTGCTTTTGGCTCAGGTCATGATCGCAGGGTCCTGGGATTGAGCCCCACGTCGGGCTCCTTGCTCAGCGGGGAGCCTGCTTCTCCCTCTCCCTCTGCTGCTCCTCCACCCCACCTCTGCTTGTGTGCATACTCTCTCTCTGTTTCAAATAAATAAAAATAAAATCATTTTTTGAGTTACAGTTTACATATGATTTACATATAATAAAGCATTTGATCAATTTTGATGAATATGCACACCCACATGACCACCTCCACAATCTAGATGTAAACCATTTCTGTCACCACGAAAAGTTCTGGTTCCCTCATGTCCCTTCCCAATTAATCCCAGTCCCACACACCTGTCTGTAGGCAATGACCAATTTACTTTATGTCACTACAGATTAGATTAATCTTAAGTTACTTGAGTTTCGTATGTTGGTCCTCAACCCTCTCGGGAGCCTCCCAGCTGTAATCTGAAATGGGCCCTGTACACGGGAGGCAGGGAGAGATGGAAGAAAGGGGCAGGCCACTCCAGGTTGGTAGGTGGCAATTTTACTAAGCAAAGGGAATTTACCTGTGAGGCTTGTCTTGGGCGGCAACAAGACAAATGGATCCCCTCAGCTGCCCTCCAAATCTTAGAAGTTTATAAAGAGGCCCTAACTGTCCTCAGTATACCGTGCAGGTGTTTTCAACACCACATCATTATCTCAAATCTGTATCTTTGGAGCAGTCTGTGGGAGCAGGAAAGACAAGCAGAACCTACATCCCAAGGACAGGAGGGGGTGAGGAGCCTCCGAGTGCCAGGGTCCAGCTCACGGGTCATTTGGCAGTCATGTCTTTTTGATGATGTCTCCCCACATCATGTAAATGAAGTTATACAGTGTGTACTCATTTTGTGTCTGGCTCCATTTGTTCATCATAATGTTTTTGGACCCAAATCAATAGTCCTTTTTATTGCTGCATAGTATTTCATAGTGTGGGTTTTCCACGATTTGGTTATCCATTCACTCATTGATGGACATTTGGGTTGCTCCTTGTTTTTGGCTATTGAAAATAAACTATAAGCATTTGTGTGCTAGATTTTTGGATGAACACAGGCTTTCTCTCTCTCTCTCTCTAAGTAACTAGGAGAATATAATCTTTGGGTCATATGCTTAACTTTTTAAGAAATTGTCAAATCATTTTCCATTGTGATTGCATATTTTATATTCTTTCCCCAAGGTGTTAGAGTTCCAGTTGGCTCCACACTTTTTCTAACATTTGATATTTTCAGTCTTAAATTTTAGTTATCCTAATGACAGATATGTTGTGATATATCATTGTGGCTTTCATTTGTATTTTCCTGATGCCTGAGATGTTGAATGTCTTTTTTCTGCTTTTTGGTCATCTGCATCCTTCTTTTTGAAAGGTTTGTTCAATGCTTTTGCTTATTTTTAAATTTAAGTTGTTTATTTGTATTGAATTTTAGTAGTTCTTTTAATATTCTGAATACAAGTCCTTTTGACCCATGAGCATTTAGATCTTCTTTCATTTATATCTTCTTTCGTTTATCTGGGTCTTATTTCTTTCCCTCAGTCATGTTTTATAGGTTTCAACATGTGGGTTTCTTACATGTATCTTGTTAAATTTATCCCTAAGTGATTTATGTTTTTGGGGTGCTATTCTGAATGCTGTTGTTTTTGAAATTCAATTTCTATTTGTTTGTTGCTAGAATATAGAAATGTAACTGACTTTTGTATCTTGACTTTTCTAAATTTGCATATTAAATCTAGAAACGTTTTTCTAACCTGTCAAGATTTTCTACACAGTCATCAGTAAATAAAGAGGTGTATTTTTTCCATTCCTGTCCCCATCGTGTAGACTGCTTTTTCTTTTCTTATTGCACTGGCTAAAACTGTTAGAACAATTTCGCTATATATAGCCTTTCCTTGTTCTTAATCTTAGGGAGAAAGCATTCAGTCTTCCACCACCTGGTGGGCTTTTTGTAGATGTCCATCATTGAGGTTGAGGAAGTTCCCTTCTAGTCCTACTTTACTCAGAGTTTTTATTATGAATGAGCATCAACTTTGTAAGTGCATTTTCTTTTAACAGTCAGATAGTCATATATTCCTTTGGTTCAATTAGATTCTTTGGAACCTTGTTTTTTAAGCTTGATTAGGGTGGGGGGGGAGTAACTTTTATTCCAGAGCAGTGGCTCTCAGGAGCAGCTTTGCCCCACCATGGGACATTTGGCAGTGTGTGGACATTTTGGATGGTCAGGACTAGACGGTGGGTACCATTGACAACTACTGGGCAGAGGCCAGGGATGCTGTTAAACATCCTACAATGCACAGGATAGCGTCCAGCAATGAAGAATTACCTGGTGCAAAATGTCAACTGTTGAGAAACTCTGTTCTAGAGATAGTTTAGCCCTTCTACTGAAGTGTGGCCCTTTTGTTGCTGCCAAATGTCCCTAATGATCAGTGAGGGCTTTCCATTTTCGTTGTTTGGAATTCAGACACCTCTAAGTCCTACTAAGCTCTGGGAACCATTCAGCCCATCGCTCCTCAGATACTTTTTGCCTGGCCTGTGGCGTTTCCTCCTATATTTGCACAGTTTGGTTTTTAGCACTAGACTCAAAGGGATTCCTGGGCAGATTTCCAGTGCTTTTCTTATGCATAATTCCCATTCTGGAACTCTGCTCCACATTTTCCACCTATCCAGTCTCCCCATTCTGATTTTTCTGTCTCTTCAGTCCAGCAAGGCTCCGTTTGGGTTCCCCCTTCCAGCACTTGCAGTTCAAAAGTTATCGATAGGTGAATATTTAGGGTGATCATAGGGCTCACCCCATTTGTTTCCTTCATTTCAGAGATCAAAGTATTCTGCTTTCAGTGTCTGAAAGCAGTTTGTTTCATATTTTTTTTCTATTTTACTACTTATGATAGAAGGGCATGTTTGGTACCAGTTATTCTGTTAAAGCCAGAAACAGAGGTTTCTGTCACGTGCATTTTTGATGACTGCATCATATTTCAATGAATTGCTGTTCCTTAAAAAAAAATTCCTGGTGTGCCTGGGTGGCTCAGTTGGTTGGGCGTTTGATCCCAGGGTCCTGGGATCGAGCCCCACATCAGGCTCCCTGCTCAGCAGGAGTCTGCTTCTCCCTCTCCCTCTGTGTACTCTCATGCTCTCTCTCTCTGGTAAATAAATAAAATCTTAAAAAAATTTTAAAAATTCCCTAATCCTAGACATTTAGGGAATTTAAGATTTTTTTTTTTTTTAAGATTTATTTATTTGAGCGAGAGAGAGCCTGGGACAAGGAGGAGTAGAGGGAGAGGGAGAGAATCTCAAGCAGAATCCCTGCTGAGCATGGAGCCCAACAAAGGGCTCAGTCTCACAATCCTGAGGTCATGACCTAAGCTAAAATCAAGAGTCAGATGCTTAACCAACTGAGCCACCCAGATTTTTAAAAAATGTTTTAGAGAACACTGCTATAACAGTTTTCCTGCATAAAAGCTCTGTTCTCAAAAAGCAGTTCTGGAGACTGCCACTTCTGGAAAGATGGAGGAGATGTTATTCTTCCCACTAAGTAAAGGGCCAGAAGTCTTAGCCCAGAAGTAGTGAACTTCTCACCGCACCAGGTGTCAACAGAGTCCAAGTGGAGAATCTGGGCTCACATCCCCCAGCTGGCAGTAACAAAGCTCTGCTTCCCTTCCCCTTTGAGAGATGTGTCAGAGGAGGCCTAGTGAAACAGAAGATTTAAATGAAATCCTGAGTCTGATTACAGAATACTCAAAATGTTCAAGTGTCAGTGGAAAATCATTTGGTATACAAGAACCAGTGAAATCTCAACTGGTATGAAAGACAATCAACAGACACAGTAAGATGATGCTCACTGATGTTAGTTCTCAGTTATAAGTGATATAAAATGTTAGTTGTCTGACTAAGACTTTTTTTATTGTGGTAAAATATACATAACATATATTAAGTGTACCACTCTATGACATTAAGTACATTCACAGTGTTGTGCAGCCATTACCACCACACATCTCCAGAAGTTTTTCATCTTCAAACTGAAACTCTGTACCCATTGAACAGTAACTCCTATTACCACCCCTCATCCCATTCTCTGGAAACCACCATTTTACTTTCTGTCTCTAGGTATTTGACTATTCTAGATACCTCATATAGGTAGAATCATATACACAATCCTTTTTATGACTGGCTTATTATTCACTTAGCATAATGTCTTCTAGATTCATCCACTGGACAAAGATTTTAAAGCAGCTATCATAGAAATATTTTAATAAGCAATTATAGACATGCTAGGGGAAAAAAAACCCCAAAATCTTAGCAAAGAAATAGAAGATATAAAGTAGAACCAAATGGAGATTTGAGAACTGAAAAATATAGTAAAAGAAATTTAAAAATTCAGTGGGTGGGATCAATAGCAGAATGAAGGGACAGAGGAAAGAACTCGAAAATAGAATAATAGAAATTATTTAATATGAATAAAAGAGAGAAAATAGACTGAAAAAAAAGAACAGTGTCAGGGGCCCAGGGGACTATAACAAAATATATAACATTCATGTCATTGGGGTCCCAGGAGGAGAGGAGGAAGAGGGTGCGACTGAAGGAGTATTTGAAGAAATATGGCTGAAAATTTCCCAAATTTGACAAAAGACATAAAACTACAGATTCAAGAAACTGAGTGAACCCCAAACAGGGTAAACTGCAAGAAATACACCAACACATCTACTGTCTTTTTTAACTTTAAAAACCCAATTTTGGGAGAAAATAAGTATTGTTTTGGTTTTGCTTTTCATAAAAATAATTTAACTTCTTGTTTAAACTAGATGTTTCTTTAAGCTTTGATAATGAGGAAGATAAACACACAAAGTATTCTGGGGTCTTCCACCCTTCTCGGTACTCTGTTGTCATTAATAATAGTAGTAGCAATAATAAATGGAATAATAATAGCTAAACAGAAAAAAAAGTACACCAACACATGTTCTAGTTAAACTTCTGAAAACTAACAAAAAAGAAAAAAAATCGTGAAGGCAGTCAGAGAGACATGATACCTTAGCTGTAAGGGAAAAAACACTCAAAGACAGTGGATTTCTCATCAGAAACAATGGTGGCCAGAAGGAAATGGCACACTATTTTTAAAGTGCCAAATGAAAAGAACTGTCAACTCAGAAGTCTGTATCCAGTAAGGATATCCCTTGAGAATGAAGGGAAAATCAAGACATTCTCAAATTAAGGAAACTAATGTATTTGTTGCCAGTTATACTGGAAATATAAAAATTAAAAACAAATATGACCCAGGGCACCTGGGTGGCTCAGTCAGTTAAGCATCTGACTCTTGATTTTGGCTCAGGTCATGATCTCAGGGTTGTGATACTGAGCCCTGTATCAGGCTCTGCACTCAGCATGGAGTCTGTTTGAGATTCTCTCTCTCCCTCTCCCTCTGCCCCTCCCCCATCTCTCTCTCTAAAATAATAAATAAATAAATCTTTTAAAATATATGGCTTGGGGCGCCTGGGTGGCTCAGTCAGTTGAGCATCTGCCTTCAGCTCAGGTCATGATCCCAGGGTCCTGGGATCGAGTGCTGCATCGGACTCCTTGCTTGGCGGGGAGCCTGCTTCTCCCTCTCCCTGCCTCTCCGCCTGGTTGTGCTCTTTCTCTCTGACAAATAAATAAAAATAAAATCTTTAAAAAAAATAAAATTAAATAAAAAAATAATAAATATGACCCAACTATATGCAGTCTATAAGGAACTCACCTCAGGGGGCTCCCTTCTCCTTGCTAGATGGGATGCTACCTTATTCATGAATCACTTTATAAAACTAGATGTTCAAATTAAAAAAAAAAAAAAAGCCTCACTTTAAATATAATGGTATCAGCAGGTTGAAGAGGAAAAGGATGGAAAAAGATACACCACGCAACATTAATCAAAAGAAAGCAGGGGTGACTAAATCAACGTGGGAGTGTAGTAATACAGTTACCATATCACTTGTAATTATATTAGTAAAACTTAGTTTCCATTGAGGACCTACCCTGTGGCAAGTGTATATGTTCTAAGCAGTGTACAGTGGAATTTCTTTGATGATGGAGGTAGTCTATATTGTACTGTTCAGTATGGTAGCCACTACCCACACGTGGCTCTGGAGCACCTGAAATGTGGCTAGTGCAACCGAGGGAGTGAATTTTTAATTTTATGTAATTTAAAATTTACATTTACATAGTCCCATGTGAGTCACATGGCTACTGAATTGGACAGTACAGTTATAAAAATATCATGTACATTCATTTACATAACTAGGAATCTTGCAAGATGAATGCCATTACACAGATGAGGAAAATGATTAAAGATTTGTCTGTTGAAGATCTTACAGCTTGTGAGGGCCAGAGCTTGGGGATTTAAACAGGTATTATAGCATGAAAAACTGAACACTTTGACACTTTGAATGCTGTCATGTAGAGGTGGCATGTGCCTTCAGAGTGCAGAGGGTCCTTTGCATAGCTCCCCGGGAAGGGTGACCTGTTGGTTTGTCAGATTGTAGCAAAGTGACAGTCCCTTGACTTAGTGGTTATGTGAATCAGAAAGGAAAGACAAAAATTATTTGACTCTTTGGGGACTAAATTGACCTAACATCTCTGGGACGATTTGGTCGTATCAATCAAATTATAAAATGTATATACCCCACAATTCCAGAGTTACTGTTCTAGGGCACTGACTATAGGAATACTCACAAATGACACCATGTTAAATGTACAGGAATTATTTGTCACTGGTTGTTTTCTTTTTTTAAATTATGTTCAGTTAGCCAACATATAGTACATCATTAGTTTTTGATGTAATGTTCGACGATTCATTAGTTGCGTGTAACACCCAGTGCTCATCACAACACGTGCCCTCCTTAATGCCCATCACCCGGTTGCCCCATCCCCCCCCCCCTCCCTTCTGCAACCCTCAGTTTTCAAATTTCAATTAAATTTTAAAATTTAACTTTAATTGGAAATTTTTAATTTTAAATTAGTTTTTAATTTTTTTACTGTATTGTTGATGTGACTGTGGCTAAATCTGTGGAAATGACACATGGGATGGAGAAGAGGAGGAAACTACTTAGGTAGATCCAAGGCCCTCAGAATCCAGAACAGCTTCTCACCCATCCTCTCCACCTTCTTAGGGCTGCCTTGTCCCTACTGGCCATTGGTTATGAGATTGCGGTTGCCTGTGCTTATTGTAGGAGACGGTGACATTCAAGGACGTGGCCGTGGTCTTCACCAGAGAGGAGCTGAGGCTGCTGGATTCCACCCAGAGGAAGCTGTACCGGGACGTGATGCTGGAGAATTTCAGGAACCTACTCTCTGTGGGTGAGCACAGGGGCCCTCTCTGACTCAACGTCAGCCCCCTGGAATGTCTTGGTTTCAAATGTGTAAGACTTGGGGACTCTTACAATGCTTCCCCAAACTTGGGGGAGGGGTCTCAGTTTCCTCATTCCTGTAGGACACCTTGTCTGTACCTTGTCTGTTTTTTGTCAGATTCCAGTCGGACATCTTGTGAGGTTTAAAATCAGTTGGTGAGTTACATCATTATTGTGTTGAATGAGATAGGTCAGAAATAGTGTAGCTCCTTGTCGGGAACTGCATACTGTGCAATAGAGATTGTGAGCAAAAGCAGGAAAGGAAATGTGACAGAAGTAGGTAATGGTTAGGATGAGGTCAACACATCTATGTGCTTGTGTACTGGATCACAACATAAAAGGTCTTTATTACAGCAGGCCACGGTCAGAATTTGGGAAAATACTACTTAAAGAGCGTAAAGATTGTAATTCTGGAATTAAAATCTTTGCCTTCAATTTATTCACGTTGCACACATGCCATTTCTTTTTCATAGGATATGAACCCTTCAGATTAGATACGACATTACCGTTGGGGAGAGAAGAGAAGCTTTGGATGATGGAGACACAAACCCCAGGGGATGGGCGTTCAGGTGAGAGGCGTGCAGCTCTGAGTGCTCACCACCTCCCTGATGGCCAGCCCACCCGAGCCCCTACCATTCATTACCCTGCCTCATCGCAGCAGCTTTCCCACTGCCTCCCTGCTCCTATGGGGTGGTCTGTTCTGCACACACATGAGGTCAGCCCATGTCATTCCATTTGTTCAGCCTTCCGTGACCCCTGTCTTGGTACGACCCGCAGTCCTCATGGCGGCCATTTGAACAGTAGTGAGAAGGACTCCTCTGGGCTTGTCCTAACCTATGGTCTCTGCTTCGCCCTTGGTGAGCGCTGCCTCCTCCCTTTACGGAGTTACGTCCTCCCTGCTCTGGCCTTGCCTCTCTCCTCCCTTCCTTCCCTTCATTGTCCCCTTTTCTTTGCTCCCTCCTTCCTTCATTTATCTTTAATTTGCGTATCCCTCAGGTAAACCCAGCCTAAAATAACAGTAATCATAGTCATTCCTACTGGAGATAAGCACCAAAAGCCAAAACCAAATCAAACAAACAAAAAACCAGAAAAACCTATCTGCTAATCTGATGTGAGTAGTGAGGGGAAGGCCTTCCTGGTCCTTTGATTATTTCTTTTCGTGTATCCTTCTGCTGCATGAAGGTTTAATGCAGTCAGTCAGGCATGTTGGATGCTGGTTCCATCTGACTCGCTCCCTTGTTTTTATGTATAAACCTAACCTTGGGAGGTAGGATCCCAATTATTACAATTGTCTGTTTGCTTCTTAATAGGTAGCTTCCCAGTTGCTTTGCTTCCATGTACAAATCTGTACTTTTATTTTTTAATTTTGGGCTGATTTTTTATTGAAATATATCTTAGATACAGAAAGCTGCACACATTATAAGCATACAGCCCCATGAATTTTCAGGGTGTAAAATGACTTATTTGTCTTACAGTTCTTTTTACTGAGGTACAATTTAAATTTACGTATCTTAAGAATGCAATTTGATGAGTTTTGACAAATGGATACTACTCTGTAACCCATATTCCTCAGAATGCTGAGCAAATCTTACAGCATATTCTATCCCCATGTCCCTTATTGAAAGTTCTTTTGGCAAACCTCAGAATACCCCAGGATTTTGCATTTTGTCTATCCATCTAGGTGCCCTACTCCATCTATGAAGAATATTCTTGAGGTCTGTTTTCACTGCACAGAAGCACAAACTAAAGGGTTTCTTCTCCCTTAATGATCTTTACAAACAGAAGCTCACAGAGAATGGTGCTAAGTGAATCCCACTGTCTTCGCTCCTCCTGGAGACAGTTCACGTGAGCAGAATAAGCTAGCATGATTAAAGGATTATTTCAGAACATTGTTAATGTCTACCCTAATTAGAAGTTCTATGGCACTTGTATTAACTATCTATTGCTATATAACAAATTACTCTTAAACTTATTGGCTTAAAACCACAAAACATTTATTTACAGTTAATGTGAGCCCAGGAATCTTGGGGCAAGTTTCTGGGTGGTTCAGGCTCAGGATCTCATGAAGTTGCTGTCAAGGAGCACCCCCAGAGCTGCAGTCCTCTGAGGGCTTGATGGGGCCGAAGGGTCTGCTTCCAAGATGGGCTCATTCACATTGTTGGCAGAATACCTCAGTTCCTTGCTGGCTATTTGGGGGTCTCAGTTCCTTGCCAAGTGGGCCTCTCCCTGGGGCTGCCTGAGTGTCCTTAGAACATGGCACCTGGTTTCCCCAAGAGCTGTGGAGAGTGGAAGGCAGAAGCCACCATGTCTTCTATGATCTAACCTTGGAAATGACATAGCATCACTTCTGCCATATTCTGTTGGTTTCATAGACTGATCCTGGTACATTGTGGGAGGGGACCTCTATAGGGGCATGGATACCAGGAGGGGGACCGCTGGAGACCATCTTGTGTGCTGACCACTGCAGCACCTTTTGTACAGATATGAATCCACAAAACCTAAAAGATGAAATTAACCGTCCAGGTTTACCAGAAAATACAGCCAAATTAAGTGGCCACAATGGTCATAGGGTTTTTACTCCCATAGGATGTGTCCACCATGGGATTGCATTTTCTAGGTTTTTTTCTAGTTACAATGTTTATCAGTTGACTATTATATATTAGGACTTCATTGAAATAAGGGGGAATCCTCAAATCTAGCTTGTTTAATGTGTGTTTTCTGGCTAGATTAAGAATATAAAGGTACCATCTCATGGATTCATTATCAAGACAGGAAATACTTCCTTTTGCAAATACATTCTTTTCACTTTTCAAGAATGTCCTTTTTTTTTTCCTGTGGAAGCTCTTGGCATCACATGATAATCCACCTGTAAACACTAAAAGACAGATTCAGCCTTTTCTAGCCATTTTTGGCTTGTCTTATACAAATATGCAGGTAGTGTAATGTAACCATGATTTTAAGGCTTACAAATACATAGGATTTTGTAGCTTTTATACCCCTGCTGCAGAAAAGGCAAGAATTATTTAAGTGATTATTTTTATGAACAAGGAAGTAAAGTTTCTCCTCTGTAAAATCTTTCTGAGACATCTTTTTGTTGCTCTGTAGCCTTGTATTTCTTTTTTTTTTTTTTTTAAGATTTTATTTATTTATTTGACAGAGACAGACACAGCGAGAGAGGGAACACAAGCAGGGGGAGTGGGAGATGGAGAAGCAGGCTTCCCACCGCGCAGGGAGCCCGATGCGGGACTCGATCCCAGGACCCTGGGATCATGACCTGAGCCGAAGGCAGCCGCTTAACCGACTGAGCCACCCAGGCGCCCCTGTAGCCTTGTATTTCTAATTTGACCTCAGTAAACATTAGTCTTGGTATAGTTGGAAATGAGTCTCGTTGGCCCTTAGTGGGCAGGAGTCTACTCATTACCTCTTCATTTCCATAGGCATGAAAAAACCAGTGGTAAGGTCAAGCTGAAGTCTTCACTGGTTGAAAAGGTCTCGTAGTGTGATTGACCTGTGAAATATTTCTGTCTCTGAACAAACATTCACTTGTCCACATTTTCAACTCTGAATCCTCTTTATCCTTCCAGGCCTCAGGAATCAAAACGAGATAGAGACTTTTCAAAAAGTAGGATTAAGATACCTTTTACATGAAGATGTTATATGCTGGCAGATATGGGAACAATTCACAAGTAAATTAGCCAGAAATCAAGACTCAATGATAAATATGCAAAGCAAGAAGTCCAGCTTGCCAAAACTAGGTGATTCCTCCTGTCAGATATGGGCAAGAGAATCTCCTCAGGTTTCTGAAGATGAAAACTATGTAATAAAGCTTCAAGGGGAGAGTTCCAATAATATCAGAAGTCAAGAGTTTCCAATTAAGACCACTGGGGATTTCTGGAAGAAAATCTATCTGAGAGAGTCACACAACTATCAGAGTAGGTGTCAGCAAGTTGACGTAAAAAATAAACCGTGTAAGTGTGACCATTGTGTTATGACAAGGATCTCACATCATTGTGATGATCAGGAAGTACACAAGAGCAAGAAGGCTTATAGCCACAATAACTGTGGAAAAGACTTCATGAGGAAATCATGCCAACATAGTATAACCCACTCAAGAGAGAAGCACCACGTATATAGTGAGTGTGGGGAGGACATCGGTGAGAGCTCAGTGTTTTGCATTTGCCAGAGTATTCATGCAGGGGAGAAATGTGGTAGGAATGATAAGTGTGATGGGGTCTTCAGTCAGGGCTCAGACCTGCAAAATCATCAGGGAGTCAACAAAGGAGAAAAGCCCTACAAATGTCAGGTATGTGCTAAGAGCTTCAGTCAGAACTCCTGTCTTCCCACCCGTGAGCCCCTCCACCTAGGAGGGGATCTGTATAGGTGTGGCATGTATGGGAAGAGCTCCAGTCATAGCCTAGATCTCAACGTTCGCTGTATAGATGACACTGGAGAGAAATCCTCTAAATGTGAGATGTGTGATAAAGGCTTCAATCAGACATCACAACTTCAAGCCCATCAGAGAGTCCACCCTAGAGATAAAACCTACAAATGGGAGGCATGTGACAGGCTAGTTAATCAGAATCCTGGTCCTCATCAGAGAGTTCACACTGGAGAGAAACCATATAAATGTGAGGTATGTGGGAAGGACTTCAGTAAGGCCTCAAATCTTCAAGCCCATCAGAGAATCCACACTGGAGAGAAGCCATATAAATGTGATGTGTGTGATAAGAACTTCAGCCGGAATTCCCATCTTCAGGCCCATCAGCGAGTCCACAGAGGAGAAAAACCATACAAGTGTGACACATGTGGTAAGTACTTCACTCAGATTTCACATCTTCAGGTCCATCGGAGAGTCCACACAGGAGAGAAGCCATACACGTGTGAGACATGTGGTAAGGGCTTTTGTCAGAGTTCACATCTTCAAGACCACCAGAGAGTCCACACTGGAGAGAAACCCTACAAGTGTGATATGTGTGGGAAGGGTTTCAGTTGGAGCTCCCATCTTCAAGCCCATCAGAGAGTCCATACTGGGGAGAAACCCTACAAATGTGAAGAATGTGGGAAAGGCTTTATCTGGAACTCATATCTTCATGTTCATCAGAGGATCCACACAGGAGAGAAACCCTATAAATGTGGCATGTGTGGTAAGAGCTTCAATCAGACCTCACATCTTCAAGCCCATTGGAGAGTCCATACGGGAGATAAACCCTACAAATGTTTTCACTGTGGTAAGGGCTTTAGTAAAAGTTCACGTCTGCAAGTTCATCAGAGAGTCCATAGTGGTGATAAGTCCAGTACACACGATGAGTGTGATAAAAGTGTTTTTCAGAATGTAGACTTCTCATTTTCATCAGAAAATCCACGCAGCAGAGACTATTCATAAAATACTGTGTTTTAATAATTCAGGAGTGAGGGGCGCCTGGGTGGCTCAGATGGTTGAGCGTCTGCCTTCGGCTCAGGTCGTGATCTCAGGGTCCTGGGATCGAGTCCCGCATCGGGCTCCCTGCTCCTTGGGAGCCTGCTTCTCCCTCTGCCTCTCTCTCTCTCTCTCTCTCATGAATAAATAAATAAAATTAAAAAAAAATAATTCAGGAGTGAGCTGAATTTTTTTATAGTCCTCTGAATTCTGCTGGAGGAAACTTATTTGTTGTGTGAATGTAGCCAGTGTTTCCAGCAGAGCTCAAAATTTCACAGTCCTCAAGACACAGAAGCTGTGAGAATGGTGCAGTAAGTTTCAGTCAGAACCTTCACATTCAATCTAATCAACACAGGAGAGAGGCCTTAAAAAGGATAAGTAAGGTCAGGACATTAGCAAAAGTTTACTGATGGACATGACAAATCCATGTCCACTAGAAGAGGAGCTCCATGGGGGCAGGAAGTTTGTTTACTGCTGAATGACCGTGACCTCAAACCAGTGCTTAACAAACAGTATAAATGTCTAACTTGGTGGAGAAGAAAACCTACTATAAATAAGACAAATACTTAAAAATTGACCCAGTTAGTCATAATCAGTTGTACCAAGAAAAGGATTCTTTATTACTATTATTATTATTAATTTATTTGAGAGAGCATGAGCAGCAGGGGGAGGGACAGAGGGAGAAGCAGACTCCCGGATAAACGGGGAGCCCAACACAGAGCCCGATCCCAGGACCCCAGGATCATGACCTGAGCTGAAGGCAGATGCTTAACATACTAAGTCACCCAGGCGCCCAGGAAAAGGATTCTTGTTAGAAGTTTTAAAACAACTGAAGGAAGTGACAACTTCATAAAAATACATAAAATCATGCGACTTGCAATTTGAGTGTAAGATTTTTTTTTCAGTTGACCCCTGTCTGCACATCTTCACTTCTCCAGCCATAATAAGCTTAGCTTTTCATCTTACCATTTAAGACTTTCCCTGTACATCATCAGTTTGTATAGCATACACCTCACTATCTCTTTTGGGTCTTTTGTGACAGGAACAGACAGAATGAAAAAAAGAGGAACTTGTTTTTAATTCCATAAAAGATCATGAGAAAGGGGTGTGGAAAAGGGGAACACATTTTAGCATGCATTTTGGACATTGAACTAAGCTATTAAGGCACAGAGCATTTTGGATAGCACCCCACACTTCCTAGCTGCTTCAGTAGCTTTCAAGTTGGCTTGGTTGAACAGTTTGGTGTATATTTATTGGAGAGAGAGAGAGAGAAGTTTCCCACAATTTTTTTTTTTTTTCCTGGACCTTACCTTCCAGGACACTGGATATTCAAGTTCCATGTTACCAACAGAAATCCAGTGCCCGTAACACTGTACTTTGTTGGGACGCCTGGGTGGCTTAGTCGGTTCAGCAGCTCAGGTCATGATCCCAGAGTCCTGGGATCGAGTCTCACTTCAGACTCCCTGCTCCATGGGAGCCTGCTTCTCCCTCTGCCTGCTGCTCTCCCTGCTTGTGCTCGCTCTCTCTATGTCTCTCTGACAAATAAATAAATAAAATCTTTAAAAAACAAAAGCCAAAACAAAACAAACCCTGTGCTTTGTCATTACCAGATCCTCGCGTGGGCTACTGGATCTCCTGGCTCTTTATAGCAGAATGTTTTCAGTTGTAAGAAATAGAAAACCCAGCTCAAACTAGCTGAGACAAAAGGAGAATTTATTGGTGTGCATAACTAAAAAGAATATGGGTAGGACAGGACACAGGCCCAGTTGAAATGGCTCTGGATCAATTCTTTTGTGATTTCCTCACCTCTGCCCTTCTGGTTGAGTTGGTTCTCACATTCGTTTTTTTCCTATCTCCCTCTGTCCCTCCCCCTGCTGCTCATGCTCTCTCAAATAAATTAATAATAATAATTCACACCCCCCCTTTTCTATATACGTCTAAAGCAGTTGTCCTCTGAACTTCCTGTCCCTGTTAGTCAACCTAGAGGTTTGGCATTTTTCTAAATATACCATATCTAAATGCAAATATTTATAGAGTTACTGTGAGTTACCATTTGCCATTTTTATCATGCATCTGTGTTCTGGAGAAACTTTTTCTTTTCTCCCGTGTAAAATTAGATTTTTTTTCCCTAAAAAATAATGCCTGAAATTTTCAGATAAACAAAATAATTCAGAAAAGGCACTAATGTAAGGCTGCTGACATACATAAACAATACTGGACATTTTTAGGGTATCTGTGCATATGGATACAGATCTATTCAGTTTTACAAAACTAGGATAATATACATACTATGTTGTAACTTGATTTTCTTCACTCAATATGTTGGAAGCATTTTCTATCAATATTGGTCTATAACATTTTAATTGTGTGGTATTCCAGTAATGCAGACATACCACATTTTAACCAATTTCCTACTGACGAACATTCAGTTTGTATCTTCTAAGCAGTTCAATGAAAATCTAGAACAGTGACATCCATCTTCATGTTCTTGTGAAGAAATTTCTAGAACCAGTGTTGTATCCAAGAATAATCACTTTTAGATTTTGGTGTATACTGGGGCAGTTTTCCAAAAGTACACAAGACTGTTTCCCTAGGATATACAATCTTGATGAGATAAAAAATGGTATTGAGTGAATGAGGGCAATGGTTTTAACCTTCTCAAGCCTATTTTCTTATGTTACAATAAGGATTTACCATCACTTGCTTCACTGAGGCTCCAATACATAAGAATGGTGTCCCTGCAGCATTAGCCACATCTAAATTGCTTTTTTTTTTTTAAAAGATTTTATTTATTTATTTGACAGAGAGAGAGACAGCAAGAGCAGGAACACAAGCAGGGGGAGTGCGAGAGGGAGAAGCAGGCTTCCCGCCGAGCAGGGAGCCCGATGCGGGGCTCGATCCCAGGACCCTGGGATCATGACCTGAGCCAAAGGCAGACGCTTAATGACTGAGCCACCCAGGCGCCCTCTAATTTGCTTTTAAGGCCATCTTCTAAATTCTTAACGAGTTGCTGTATTTATCAAATCCAGGACTGTTTGATTTTTTTTTTGATAGATTGCAGTTCTCTGGTGAAATTGTCCATATTTTCATGACCATAATAAAAGTTATTTTAAAATCCATGTTTGATAACTCCAATTTTTGGATCACTATGGGTTAGTTTTGATCACCTTTTGTTTTGGGGTCATTTAACCTTTATTTTTCCTGAAAAGAATTTAGGTTTTAATGCCAGACACTGCTTATCAATATATGTGGAGGCTCTGTCTGGTATCTTTATCCACAGAGGATTTCTTTTCTTCTGGTAAGCAAGACAAATACCCTGTGGATGTTAAGTTTTCTTCATTGCACAGACTTATCCATCTCTGAGACTGGGCAAGGTATATAATGAAGAAAAGACCTCTCACTTCCCTGGAATTCTCTGAATGTCTTCTTTTGGAACAGGAGAAGGCAAATGACAGAAAAGAATCCATAAAACCAGGTCTGTCTGACCTTCCTGACTACTCAGTCTGGGAATAACCTGGTAGGATGTGTAACATTTAATCAGCTATGACAACTGGCTCCTCCCTACCTGAAACATTTCCTCATACACCCTTTTCCTTGAAGATATCTTCACCTTTCTTCTTACCTGCAAAGACTGCCCCGACCTGAGACCCTTGTCATTCTCACCTCCCTTCTTGTGCTTCTGAATCAAATCCTCCACATTCTTTTTCTTTTCTAAGTCTCCCAAGTGCAGCCACACTACCTAGCCCTGATTACCAAGGACAGGAAGTTCCAGAATTACTGATTTGGAAAGAAATCTGAGGAAGGATTTTTATTGGCAGAGTTGTCTGGTTTGACCTTCAAAAACAAGACTTGTTCATGTCTGCCTGGGACCTGTTGCCCAAAGGGCTCCTAAAACTCATTCTCTGCAGCAAAGATCCTATCCTCTGAAGCCTCATTGTTTCTATAAACATTCACTGCACAGTCATTACACAATAAAACATGATGTCTGCCTTGGAGTTCCTCAGTCCGCTGAGCTTTCAGGCTAGAGAATAAACAGTATTAGCCACATCTAATTTGCCTTTTTTTTTTTATTTTAGTATATGCTGTAACAGCATTTTTTGATTAAAAAGATGCAGTCTTCACTGTAAAACTGAAAAATACATAAAAGCACGAAGATTAAATATGGAATTTTTCTATCTATAAAACTATATTTGTATCTATTTTTAAAAAAAGATTGGGGACATACTGTAACCCATTTTGTTTATGTTTTTTCACTTGACAATGTATTGTGAATATTTCTACATGTTATGATTTCTAAATGACTGAATGGAATTATATTATGTTTTTTTTTTAAAGATTTTATTTATTTATTAGAGAGAATGAGAGAGAGCACATGAGAGGGGGGAGGGTCAGAGGGAGAAGCAGACTCCCTGCCGAGCAGGGAGCCCGATGCGGGACTCGATCCCGGGACTCCAGGATCATGACCTGAGCCGAAGGCAGTCGCTTAACCAACTGAGCCACCCAGGCGCCTGGAATTATATTATGTTTAAAAAATACTTTTATTAGGGGCGCCTGGGTGGCCCAGCTGGCCAAACATCCGACTCTTGATTTCAGCTCAGGTCATGATCCCAGGGCTGTGAGACTGAGCCATGTGTTGGAGTCTGCAGTGGGTGTGGAGCCTGCTTAAGATACTCTCTCTTCCTCTCTCCCCCTGTCCCTCCCCGCCCCACCCCTCTCTCTAAAAAAAAAAAAAAAAAAATTTATTAATCCATTTTTATTGAACATTTAGTTTTTAAATTATTTTACTATGAATAATGCTATTGTTGACATTCTTATAGATTAATCTTTGTACAGATACTTGATTATATCTTTAGCATAAATTCTTAAGTATGGAATTATTTAAATCTTTTTTTTTTTTTAAAGATTTTATTTATTTATTTGAGAGAGAGAGAATGAGAGACAGAGAGCATGAGAGGGAGGAGGGTCAGAGGGAGAAGCAGACTCCCTGCCGAGCAGGGAGCCCGATGCGGGACTTGATCCAGGGACTCCAGGATCATGACCTGAGCCGAAGGCAGTCGCTTAACCAACTGAGCCACCCAGGCGCCCCAAATTATTTAAATCTTAAATGCATTTTATTTTATTATTTTATTTTTTATTGTTATGTTAATCACCATACATTACATCATTAGTTTTAGATGTAGTGTTCCATGATTCATTGTTTGTGCATAACACCCAGTGCTCCATGCAAAACGTGCCCTCCTTAATACCCATCACCAGGCTAACCCATCCCCCCACCCCCCTCCCCTCTAGAACCCTGTTTGTCTTTCAGAGTCCATCGTCTCTCATGGTTCGTCTCCCCCTCGGATTTCCCCCCCTTCATTCTTCCCCTCCTGCTATCTTCTTCTTTTTTTTTTTTCTTAACATATATTTTGGCAAACAATTCTTAATAGTTACGTACCAAAGCAATCCCCTGAGATCAAAAATAACACAAGAATGTCTACTCTCACATATTATCTATAATTATGGATATTAGCCAGTGCAAGAAAACAATAAACAAGGAGTAGAAAGAAAATGAATTATTTGCAGATATTATGTATGTAGAAAATCATGTATGTATATCATGTATATAATGTATATACATGTATGTAAAAACATGTATATCATGTATGTAGAAAATCCAAAAGAATCTACAAATAAAATAGAGGGGCGCCTGGGTGGCTCAGTTGGTTAACTGATGGACTCTTGTTTTCAGCTCAGGTCATGATCTCAGGGTCGTGGGATCAAGCCCCACCTGGGGCTCCACCCTGAGCATGGAACCTGCTTAAGTTTCTCCCTCTCCTTCTCCCTTTGTGCCTCCCCTCCACACACACATGCTCTGTCTAAAAAAAAAAATAAATTTAAAAATATATTAGAATTAGTAAACTTAAGCCACAACATAGAATAAAAATAAAAAATTCAATAGTATTCCTATATACTAACAAAAATTACAATATTAGAAGTAAAAGAATTTATGAAGAAATTGAAAGTGGGGCATCTGGGTGGCTCAGTCGGTTAAGCGTCTACCTTCAGCTCAGGTCATGATCCCAGGGTCCTGGGATTGAGTCCTGCATGGGGCTCCCTGCTCAGCGGGGAGTCTGCTTCTCCCTCTCCCTTTGCCCCTCACCCCACTCGTGCTCTCTCTCTCTCTCTGTCTCTCAAATAAAATCTTTAAAAAAAAAAGAAATCGAAAGTATCAAATAGGCAGAACTAAACCTAATGAGAGAAATGTGAGATCAACACAGAAAACAACAAAACATTACTGAGAGAAATTGCAGACCCAAACAAATGACAGACAAAAAGGTAATCAAATCTCTTCAAGTTGATCCATAGATACAATATAATCTCAATAAATAACCAAGCAGGGTGTGTGTGTGTGTGTGTGTGTGTGTGTGCGCAATTTTATGTAGTTTTATTAACTACCACTACAATCAAGGTACAGAGCTGTCCCATCCCCACAGGCTCCCTGGTGATACCCTTTTTTTTTTAAATTTTTATTTATTTATTTGACTGAGAGAGACACAGTGAGAGAGGGAACACAAGCAGGGGGAGTGGAAGAGGGAGAAGCAGGCTTCCTGCTGAGCAGAGAGCCCGATGTGGGGCTCGATCCCAGGATCCCGGAACCATGACCTGAGCCGAAGGCAGGCACTTAATGACTGAGCCACCCAGGCGCCCCCCTGGTGATACCCTTTATAGCCACACCCACTCCCCCACCCTCCCTCAGCCCTGGCAATCGCTACTCTGTTTTCCGTCACTATAATTTCATTTCAAAAATGTTCCATACTATATGCTCGCTAACTGAACTTAATAAAATAAGTATCTTGCTACCCTTCAAAACAATGTTACATAAATGGAATCCTACAATGTGCAAGCTTTTGAAATTGGCTTTTTTCATTCAGCATAATGACCTGGAAATCCAACCAAATTGTTGCTTGTATCAGTAGTTTGTTCTGTTGACCTTAAACATAAAACAGTTATTTTACCACCAAATATGGGTTTATTCGGGAATAGCAGAGAATTGCAATTTGGGGCAAGCAAGCTGCAGCAAAAACCACAGGCTAATCCAACAAAGGAGAGGAATGTTATTTTATGGAGAAGGAGGAAGTTGGAAGAGGTCACTTCAAAGGAGAGTCCATTGGACAAAGGCAATAGTTCGGGGTGATGACAATCTCTCATTGGCTGAATTGCTGTCTTGTAGGAGAGACACTGTAGATACAAGATGCAATGTAGACTTTCCCTGTTGGAGCCTCTAACTGATGATTCTTTCCTGTTGAGAACTTGTGTTGGGGTCTGTAATTGACACTTTTTAAAAAAGATTTTTACTAATTTGATAGACCCAGGGAGCACAAGTGCGGGGAGCAGCAGAGGGAGAGGGAGAAGCAGGTTCCCCGCTGAGCAGGGAGCCCAACTCGGGACTTGATCCCAGGACCCTGAGATCGTGACCTGAGCCAAAGGCAGACGCTCAACCTACTAAGCCATCCAGGTGCCCCTGCAATGGACACTTCTTGACCGTGAGTGGGACGGTGTGAGAGCTCCCCCTTCTGGCCTCCTGACTCCATTTTAGTGAGGTTTCCTTTTGTTAATTTTCATAGTTCCTTCTAGTGCGGACTGGTATCCCATGGGGTAGATGTACAACAGTTTGTTTAACCATGCACCCGTTAGAGGACATGTTTCTGGTTTTTGATGTTATGAATAGAGCTGCTGTAAACACTCACATACAGGTTTTTGCATAAACACAAGTTTTTGTTTCTCTGGGATAAATGCTCAAGAGTGCAATGTAAATGCATGGTTTGTTTTAAACGAAATTACCAAACTATTTCCCAGAGTATCCATGATATTTTATATTCCTACCAGCAAGGTATGAGTGATTCAGTTTCTTCACATCCTCACTAGCGTAGTGTTGTCACATTTTACATTTTGGGTCACATTGTCTGAGAGTCTTCCAGAAAGGCTCTACCAATATACTCTGACAAAAGTTTCATGAGAAACGTATTTCTCTATCCCGTTACCAAATAGTAAGCACTGTCAACTTCTCTGTGTCAAATATAAGGAAACAAAGAGAGGACAGAGGTTGTAAAAGATATTCATGACCTCTGGCATCTGGGAACTTGGGTTTCTGTAGGGTTTTCACCATTCCCTCAGTGGTAAAGGCTATGCACTATGCCTAGACTGTGCAAATAACGTGGTTTATGCTGAACACTTGCTTTCCTTCTGGGTGTCAGGAATTTGAACATGGGACAGGCAGCGTGTGCCTGTGTGACCAGCCTGCAAGAGAAACCTTGGGTACTGAGTGTCTAATGGGCTTCCTCCATAGACACACTTCACATGTCTTGTCACAACTTGTTGCTGGGGAATTAAGGGTTTCCTGTGTGACTCCATATGGAGAGGACTCTTGGAAGCTTGGATTTTTTTTTTTTTTCTAGACTTCACCCCATGAAACAAAGTTATAGATAAACCAGACAAAAAAAGAGAGAGAGAGAGAGAGAGGGTAGAGGAGGGAAGCACTGAGCTTCCCCGATAGACAATACTCGGTGGCATTGTCGCAACCTCCCTCCCCAGCTGTTGCTAACCCTGTAGATGTTAGATCTACTGCTCAAGGTTTGAGCAAGCTTGCAACGAGAGGGTTAAAAGGGGGACTTTTAAAAAAAGATTTGTTTATTTATTTGAGGTGGGGAGGGGCAGCGGGAGAGGCAGAGAGAAACTCAAGCAGACTGTGCTAAGCATGGAACCTGATGCAGGGCTCCATCTCATGACCCTGAGATCACGACCTGAGCCAGAATCAAGAACCAAGAGTTGGACGCTCAACCATCTGTACCAGCCAGGCGCCCCAAAGGAGGACTTATAAAGATATAGCTTTTGTATTTTGTGGCTATTGCCCCTGGGTGTATGATAAAAACTGATGCAAATTTATGTGCTTATAACCTAAACACTAGAGGGATCATCCCAATCAGGGGAAACCGCAGAGAATGTGTCACGGGCCACACTCCCTTGCTTCCTGCTGCCTGTGAGCGGGCTGAAATTTCAACTTTGAATTTTGGGAACAGAATGAGTCTCTGTAAATGATGATTTTTGCTATGAGTCTTGCCTCTTGGAGCCTCTGGGGAAAAGGAGGCAACATGAAAAGAGAGGCCATCTCCATGTGGAGATACACTTTTGGAGTTTTTAAAAGATTTTAGTTGGTAATGAGCTCTTGGGAAAATCAGATATCTGACCCTGAGAGGCAGATACTTCTCCAACCTGGTGTGCGTATTTTTGAGAGGTCAGTTTGGACTCTAAGAATGACAAGGTAGAAAGGGCTTCGGACATCTTTACTTGGACTTGGGCACAGCTGTCTGACCCTGTAGTCTCAGCGTTGCTACTGCCAGGGAAAAGCAGCCGGCTTTTTTGGAATGCTGAAATCGCAGATCCCTATTGCCTGGATCTGTCTCTGGGCTGAAACCCAATACTTGTCTGCCTGAGCTGTTTCAGCCCCAGCGTGTACTGTGCTGAATTGAAGTGGGATGGAGTTGCTCCACTCAGGAAACTAGCTCAGACTATGTGACACTTGCACCCCTCTGGGGGACCCTAAACTGTGACAAAACATCATGGGTGCTCCTGCTTCTGGGTATATACCCAAAGGAAATGAAAGCAGATTATGCAGGAAATGCTGCACCCCCATATTTATTGCAGTATTATTCACAATAGCCAAGATATGGAAACAACCCACATGTCCACCAACTGATGAATGGATAAAAAAGATGTGGTGTATATATACAATGAAATACTATTCAGCCATGAGAAAAAAGGAAATTCTGTCATTTGGGACAACATGGATAAACCTGGGGGACATTATGCTAAGTGAGATAAGTCAGAGAAAGACAAATACTATATATATATTTTACACATATATATATATTTTAAGATTTGTTTATTTGAGAGAGAGAGTGAGCCTAACATGGGGCTTGATCGCAGGACCCCGAGATCATAACCTGAGCTGAAACCAAGAGTTGGCTGCTTAACCAACTGAGCCACCCAGGTGCCCCACTATATATTTTTTATATGTGGAATCTAAAACAAAACAAAACAAAACAAAAAGCTGAAGTCATGGGGCACCTGGGTAGCTCAGTTAAGCATCTGCCTTTGGCTCAGGTCATGATCCCAGGGTCCTGGGATCGAGCCCCACCCACATGGGGCTCTCTGCTCAGCATGGAGCCCGCCTCTCCCTCACCCTCTGCCGGCCGCTCTGCCTACTTGGGCACTCTCTCTCTCTCTCAAATAAATAAATATATAAAATATTTTTAAATAAAAAACTGAAGTCATAAAAGCAGAGTAAAATGGCAGTTACCAGGGGCTAGCAGTGGGGGACTGGGAGAGATGTTGGTTAAGGCTACATCTGGTTACCTAATACACAGTGCAAGGATTATAAACAACATAACTATTATAAACATTAAGCTTGCTAAGAGACTAGATGTTAAGTGTTCTCAACCCTAGAAGAAATGATAAATCTGTGACACCATGTTAACTAATGCTACAGTGGCAATCCTATTGTGATATAAATGTACCAAATCAACATGTTGCACACCTTAAATTTACACAATGTTATATGCCAAATATATCTCAATAAAAAAAAAGTGGATGCTGCTGCGCCCTCTGGAGCCCATGGAAATACCCCCAGCAAAGGGCTTATTGCCTGATGGGGTCACCTGACACTGAGCTGCTGATCCACACTAGATGTCGATTCAGAGACTGATTGCATTCCTAGCTCGTGAGACCCGTGTGTCAAATAGAAACACGTCTGGACTTCAATTAGGAGAGACTTCGTTCAAAGGGACTTGCAGTAGGGAGAATGCTCCAATTTCAGAAATCTGAAGGTGTCTCAAACTGAGACAGAAAAGAGTTTTTCTTTTCTTTTTTTTTTTTTTTAAGATTTTATTTATTTATTTGAGAGAGAGAGTGAGAGAGAGAAAGAGCACAAGAGGGGGGAGCGGGAGAGGGAGAAGCAGACTCCCCGCCGAGCAGGGAGCCCGATGCGGGACTCGATCCCGGGACTCCAGGATCACGACCTGAGCCGAAGGCAGTCGCTTGACCAACTGAGCCACCCAGGCGCCCGAGTTTTTCTTTTCTTAAGGCAGGGTGAGTGGGCACTTTATAGGGGAGGAGCAGGTGGCCAAAGCAGGGCTTCACAGGAAATGTTTCATGTCTTCAAATATATCCCAAGATCCCCTTGAGATGCTTGAGAGCAGTAGGTAAGGTAAGAAACCCAGAAGTAGCAGCCAGAAAATTACACTGTTGCTCTCCAAATCCCCAGACCCAGGAACCTCAACCATCACCTAGCCCATACCACCCCTGCCCAATTTGGGGCTCACACTTCCCTCCGTTCATTTTGCAGTCTGCCCTTCCTGTGTTTGGGGGACTGTTGATACGAAGCTGAGGAAGAACTAATCACCCCTCAGGCAGTGCAAGAGGTCAATTAATAAAATATCCCTGGAGGGTGACGGAAGGCTTCACAAAGTCAACACCTGAGTAGGGTTTGAGGGGCACATGCAAGTTCTCATGCCTGCCCTTCAGAAATCAAGGGAAAGAGGGTCTCCCAGGTGGAGACACTGGCCTGAGCAAAGTGGTGAGAAAACTTGACTCAGGAAAGACTGTGTCTGGAAAATTGGGTCTAGAGGTGGGACCCTGCTGGTGTCATGGGCAAAACTGAGCCAGGCGCACCAGCCCCTTCTTTGGTCCAGTGGGTTTTTCTGTGCAACTCCCAGTTGAAGTCATTTCCGATGCTCCTGGAGCCAGGGAGAAGCCTGTGTGCCCTGCACGGCTGTTTTCTGTATCTTTACTGCATTATGCCTCACAACAACCCTACAAGGAAGTTACGATGATCTTCCTTTTACACAGATGAGGCAACAAAGCCCAGAGAGGTAGCAGGTCAGTGTTAGAACCTCAAAGATGTGGTTCCAGAAACCACCCCCTTCCCTATGTCTTATTAACTGGCAAATGGGTCATTTGTCAGCAGGAGCTTTCTCTTTTCTGTGTTTGTGCTCCACTCCTCATGGTGGGTTGCATAGCGGCCCCCAAAGATGTCCATGTCCTAATCCCCAGAGCCCGTGAGTATGTTCCCTTGTATGGTGCAAAAAGGATGTTGCAGGTGTGATTGAGTTAAGGGTCTTGAAATGGGGAAAGTAGCATGGATTATCCAGGTGGACCCAATGTAATCACAAGGCTCTTATAAGAGGAAGACGAGTGGTTGGAGGAAAGGAGGAATTTTATGCAGCTGGCTTTGAAGATGGAGGAAGGGGCTATGAGCAGCTTCTAGAAGCTGGA
This sequence comes from Neomonachus schauinslandi, assembly GCF_002201575.2. Classification (NCBI taxonomy): domain Eukaryota; kingdom Metazoa; phylum Chordata; class Mammalia; order Carnivora; family Phocidae; genus Neomonachus; species Neomonachus schauinslandi. Next base: position 10,707,427 of record NC_058418.1, on the reverse strand, counting down.
GGAAGGGGCTATGAGCAGCTTCTAGAAGCTGGAGGAGGCAAGAAATGGATTCTCTCCGTGGAGCTTCCAAAAGGAATCAGACCTGCTGACACCTTGATGTCAACTCTAACACTCCCTTTGGACTTCTGACCGCTAGAACTGTAAGAAAATATATTTATGTTGGTTTAAGTTAGCACACAGTTAGGTTATTACAGCCGCCACAGGAAACAAATCTACTTCTGGACCGCCCTTTCACCGATACGGGGATCATCCCCCTTCCTCTACTGTATTTGTCTTTAGAGCAGCCCAGTAACAAAGAGCAGAGGTTCTAGACTCAGCTGGATTCGGATCCAGCCACTGCCACTTCCCAAGCTTTATGACCTGGGTAACTTAGTCTCACTGAACCTGTCTTCATATTTGTTAAATGGGAGCAGCCGTCATCAAAATCCTCATTATTTAGGGAGAATTTATCTACTGTGCCAGATCTCCCATGGATATGCTCACAAAAGCCCCCAGACAACCCTAGGGGTTGTGTTTTGTTATCACTACTCAAGTATTGTTAAACAGGGACTCCGTCTTTGTTTAACATGACACATAAAAGTTAAAGTTTTCACGAGTCTGTGAAGAAGAGGGATGTGCTTTTGCGCCTCTTCTGGCTTCCAGAAGAAAATCCACCAGCAATGATTCCTTTTTATAAAACAAATATAAACAACAAAAAAAACCCTACCAGGCAACAAATAAAGCTGCCAGTCAGGATTTCAGGTTTTTTGGGGTTTTTTAATATATTTATTTACTTGACAGAGAGACACGGTGAGAGAGGGAACACAAGCAGGGGGAGGGTCAGAGGGAGAAGCAGGCTTCCCCCCAGAGCAGGGAGCCCGATGTGGGGCTCGATCCCAGGACCCCAGGATCATGACCTGAGCCGAAGGCAGACGCTTAACGACTGAGCCACCCAGGCGTCCCAAGGATTTCAGTTTTCAAAGATGAAATTCCCGGGCGCCTGGGTGGCTCAGTTGGTTAAGTGACTGCCTTCGGCTCAGGTCATGATCCTGGAGTCCCGGGATCGAGTCCCGGGATCAAGTCCCACATCAGGCTGCCTGCTCAGCAGGGAGTCTGCTTCTCCCCCTGACCCTCCTCCCTCTCATGCTCTCTCTCTCTCATTCTCTCTCTCACAAATAAATAAAATCTTAAAAAAAAAAAAAAATTCCCTGGTGTTCAGGTGTCTTACAAGCCCATTTGCAAAGATCGCTCTATGAGGGGACTAGCCTCTGATTTTCTGCAGCTGCCAGCAGAATCCCCGCAAGCAGAATTATAACCGCTTTCCTTCTACCCACACGTTTAATCCTCACAACTACCCAATGAGGTAGGCACATGGTTATCCTCACCTTGCAGATGACCGAATTAAATCAGTTATTTGATCAGGTAGTAACATGGCCATGATTTAAATTCAGGCATTTTGGTACCAGGGCCAAAATACACGGTCGTGCCTCCCCTTCTCACACTGCCCAGGCCTGGAATGGCCAGCCTGGGAACTCCAAGGAACAGTCGTTGGTGCTACCAGACGCCGCTGTTCTCATCCCAGGGGAAACTAGCGGTAGCCAGAATCTAGCCATGTGGGACCGTGTCTGTTTCATGTAGGGGGCACTTTTTTTTTTTTTTTTCAATTTTCACAAAGATGCCAAATAGGCTAGAGATTTCCTGCCCTTTCTCTCATGACTTCTTTTCCTTTCTCTAGTTCTGTCTTCCTGAGACTCTGTCCTTCCCCAGAAAAAGGAGGAGACTATGACCGAGTTTCAGGTGAGCCGTGCTTTTTTTAAATCTCCTTTTGCAATGAGTGTACGCATCTTTTTCTCAATTTCATGAAGAGTGAGAGATGACACCAAATATTTAGTATCTGTAATATATCAGATATTTACTTTTTGATTTCATTTATGGTTCTCATTCTTTTGTTTCACAAATAGTGTAAAAGAATTCCTACCTTACTTTATTCTGCTTTCAAATCAGCTGTTTTCAATGCTCCTTTAAAATAAACCTTCATGGGCACCTGGGTGGCTCAGTTGGTTAAGCGACTGCCTTCGGCTCAGGTCATGATCCTGGAGTCCCGGGATCGAGTCCCGCATCGGGCTCCCTGCTCGGCGGGGAGTCTGCTTCTCTTTCTGACCCTCCTCCCTCTCGTGCTCTCTGTCTCTCATTCTCTCTCTCTCAAATAAATAAATAAAATCTTTAAAAAAAATAATAAAATAAACCTTCATAACTACGGTTGCAATTATAGACATTTTAGAAAAAGTATGATTTTTGACTGGTGCTTTCCTTGCCGATTTTTTATAACCACTGTGAAATGTAATTCCTATAGCCTAGAATTTATCCATTTAAAGTGTAAAATTCAGTGGTTTGTGGTATATTCAGGTAGGTGCAACTATCCCCACGATTTTAGAGCCTTGTCATCACCTCAAAAAGCAACCCTGTACCATTTAACTGCCACTCTCCCTATAAAAATGGAATCATCTAGTGTGTAGTCTTTTATGACTGGCCTCTTTGATATGATGTAATGCTATTGTAAACATCGGTATCCAAGTTTTTTATGTGGACCTATGTTTTCATTTCTCTGGGGTATCTCTCTTGGGTAGAGGTGGAATTGCTGGTCATATGGTAACTCTCTGTGTTTAACCATGTGAGGAACTGATGGACTGTTTTCCAAAGTGGTTGTACTAGTTTACACTCCCACCAGGAATGGATGGCTGGTTCCAGTTTCTCCACCTCCTTTTAGTTTATTTCCAGCCCTTGTCACTTAGGAATAAAGCTGCTATAAATGCTTTGCATGTAGCGTTTGGGTGTGTGTTTTCATTTCTTTGGGGTAACTACCTAGGCGTGAGATTGCTGGATCTTAAGGTAAATTTTAGTCCGTTTTATTGCAAACTGTCAAACTATTTTCCAAAGAGCTGTTGTATTTTGTGCAATGGTTTCAGTTGCTCTGTAGTCTCAAAAGAACTTGGTATTTTCAAACTTTTTGTTTAATTTGGTCCGTTCTAATAGGTGTGACCCTCATTGTAGTTTTAACTTGCATTTCCCTAGGACTAAAGATACTGAGCATGTCCATGGTGATTATTGGCCATTCTCATATTTTTTTAAAGTGTTTGAAAATTTTCCATTTAAGAAATCAATCAGTTGTCTCACTGAATTCTAAGACTTCTTTGTAAATTCTGGATGCAAGTCCTTTATCAGTTCATCTTCTCTCACAATGTAGCTTAACATTGAAATTTTATAATAGTGTTGTGAGTTTTTAATTTAATGAAATTTACCAAGTTTTCTTCTGATTCATCCTTTGTGTGTACAATATAAATCTTTGAATAACCCATGTGTATAAAGGTTTTCTCCTACATTTTCTTGTAAAAGTTTGATATCTCTAGTTTTGCATGTAAGTCTATGATGCAATCTTAGTAATTTCATAAATATGGTGCAAAGGATGAAGGTTCATCTATCTTAACATATGGTTGTTTATTTCAGTATAATTTGTTCAAAGACTGCCTTTTCTCCATTGAATTACCTTGGTACCTTTATCAAAAGTTCACTGACAGTTATGTGTGGTACTAGTTATGGATTCTGTTGCAATGAGCTGCATATCTATTTCCATGCTAATACCAACCTGTCTTGATTGTTGTAACTTTAGAGTAAGTCCTGAAATTAGGTAGTACGCGTCTTCTAACTTCATTCTTTTTCTAAAGAACCACCATATGGAGTTCAGAATGCTGCTGCTTTCCATCTCTTAGCCAGGATGTCCCTGATAAACACAATTGGCCAAACCTTAGGTGGTCATCTTAGCACTGATGCCCTGGCCAACAAATGGCCCATCTTCACGTTTATCACCATCTATTGGACCATTGCCTAAAGATTGTCCCCTCTAGGGTAAAGGACTCTGGGAATCTCTTGCCCCAAATACCCAAAATCTAAATTCAGTTCCACATGTCTCTACATACTCTAAAGCCCTTAGACCTGGCCTTGCGAGGACACTCCTTTTCATTTTCAGAATTCCAGGAATTACTGATGGTTACCAAGGCACACATTTCACTTCCCCAAGTAGGCATTGCTAGCTCTAGGAAAAGACCGTTGATAAAATTTTCATATTTCTCCTAGGTCCCAGATAGTCCATTTAATTAAGAGACCTAATGGTGACCCCAAACAATGCCTTTTTAAATTGCAGCCCAGCAAATGGACCCCTAAATGGGTCTATATCTTGTCCCACATCTTAATTTCTCTTACTTCAAGGCTCCTTGGCAGACTCATACCAACACAAAAACATATTTTCATCACCCTTTCCTATATTTAATGTTAGATCTTCTATATATAAAGACTGATTATGTTTGAGTCCCGTTAATAAGGTCTGTTTCTGTCTTTATAAATTTTTGATCTTGCCCCCATCCCGTAAGGGCTGGAAACCAGATGGAAGGTACTCTCCTGGGACCTATTTGAGCCTAAACTTCCACCCCCCACCCCCCGAAAACTTTCCTGAATATTCATGTTATAAGGGGTGGATAATCTCTGTTTTCCCTCTGATCCTTTTTGGGAAATTTGTGTTCCAGGGCCATCCCCAAAGACCGTGTGGATTGCCAGAAAGGGAGACAGAAAATTCACCTAGTAAATATTACTCTTGGACATAATAAAATCAACACTGTATTAGTTTGCTAGGGCTAGGATTAACAAAATGTCACAGACTGGGTGGCTTAAACAACAAACTCATTTTCTCTAGAGGCTGGAAGTACAAGATCAAGGTGTGGGCAGGTTTGCTGCTTTTGAGGCCCCTCTCCTGGACTCGGAGATGGTGCCTTCTTGTTGTGTCCTCGCATTGTCTTCTCTTTGTGCTGAGCATACCTGGTGTCTCTTTGAGTTGTCCAAGTTTCCCCCTCTTATAAGGACACCCAGTCAGATTGGATTAAGGTCCATCCCCAAAGACTTAATTTTAACTTCATCACCTCTTTAAAAGCCTTAGTTGCGAATATAGTCCAATTCTGAGGTACTGGGTGTTAGGACTTCAAAATATGAATTTGTGTGGGTGGTTGGACACAATTCAGCCCACTGCAATGTCCTATCCCATAATGATGAAATCAGACATGGTAATAATACATGCCAAGGAATCTCAACATCCTACAACAAAGCCCATCCAGTGCAGCCACACACCATTCTGTTGACTGTTGGTCTGGTTACTATTGATTTGGATGCATTCATTGGTTTGCAACCAGGAGGCTCAAACCCTCCAAGTAAACCAGTTTCAACCAGACATGGTAAATGCTGAAGCTTGCATGCCATCAAGTTTAGCTAATATAAGCCCTACAATCTAAAGACCCTGCCTGGGCACCTGGGTGGCTCAGTCATTGGGCGTCTGCCTTTGGCTCAGGTCGTGATCCCAGGGTCCTGGTATCGAGTCCCACATCGGGCTCCCTGCTCAGCGGGAAGCCTGCTTCTCTCTCTCCCACTCCCCCTGCTTGTGTTCTTGCTCTCGCTGTCTCTTTCTGTCGAATAAATAAATAAAATCTTTAAAAAATAAAGACCCTGCCTATCACTGACCAATCCAACAATTGAGGTAAAGAGCCCTGAGTAATTAGCCAAATTAGAAGGCTTGCCTATTGGCTAAGGATGGATGTTTCAATTGGCAAGCAACCTGACACCCTATGAGCAACATACACTCAGATCAGCTATATGATTTAGAACATATTTGCAACAGGACTCCTTCCCATCGGTTACATACAAATACCACTAATTTTTACTTATACTTTATCAAACTGTCAGTTTATACCCTCATAACAGTCTGACCTGCCACCTTGACCCAAGAAATTCACCAAGTTCTAACAACTTGAAGCCTATATCTTATTGATGGTAATTGTTTCCTGACCTGTTGACTTTACCATACCTCAGTTACTCCGTCATTAGTACACTGTATTTTAAAATAGTAGATGACCGGGTCATCTGTAAATAGCTTTATTTCTTTTTTATTATGTTCAGTTAGCCACTGTATAGTACATCATTAGTTTTTGATGTGGTGTTCAATGATTCATTAGTTACTGCGTATAACACCCAGTGCTCATCATATGTGCCCTCCTTAATACCCATCACCCTGTTGCCCCATCCCCCCACCTCTTCCCCTCTGAGACCCTCAGTTTGTTTCCCGGAGTCTAGAGTCTCTCATGGTTTGTCTTCCTCTCTGATTTCTCCCCGGTCAGTTTTCCCTCCCTTCCTCTACGGTCCTCCGTGTTATTGCTTATGTCCCACATATGAGTGAAACCATATGATAATTGTCTTTCTCTGCTTGACTTACTTAGCATAATCCCCTCCAGTTCCATCCATGTTGATGTAAATGGTGGGTATTCATCCTTTCTGATGGCTGAGTAACATTCCATTGTATATGTGGACCACATCTTCTTTATCCATTCATCTGTTGAAGGGCATCTTGCTTCTACAGTTTGGCTATTGTGGACATTTCTGCTAGAACATTGGGGTGCATATGCCCCTTCTTTTCACTACGTCTGTATCTTTGGTGTAAATACGTAGTAGTGCAATTGCTGGGTCATGGAGGAGCTCTATTTTTAATGTCTTGAGGAAACTCCATACTGTTTTTCAGAGTGGCTGTACCAGCTTGCATTCCCACTGACAGAGGGTATAAGAGGTTCCCCTTTCTCCACATCCTCGCCAACATTTGTTGTTTCCTGTCTTGTTAATTTTTGCCATTCTAACTGGTGTAAGGTGGTATTTCATTGTGATTTTGATTTGAATTTCCCTGATGGCTACTGATGTTGAACACTTTTTCATGTGTCTGTTAGCCATTTGTGGGTCTTCTTTGGAGAAGTGTCTATTGATGTCTTCTGCCCATTTTCCGACTGGATTATTTTTTGGGTGTTGAGTTTGAGAAGTTCTTTATAGATCTTGGATATCAGCCCTTTATCTGTAATGTCATTTGCAAATATCTTCTCCCATTCTGTTGGTTGCCTCTTAGTTTTGTTGATTATTTCCTTTGCTGTGCAGAAGTTTTATTTCTTTCTAGTCTGTACTCCTATTAGTTTTTACACTAACTTGGACCTCCAGTCCAATATTGAACAGAAGTGGTGAAACTGGACATCATTGCCTTGTTCTCAATCTTAGCAAGAAGGCATTCATTCTTTCAATATTTAGTATGACATTAGCTGTAGAGTTAAAGATTTTATTTATTAGAAAGAGACAGTGAATGAGAGAGCAAGCAGGAGTGGGCGGGGGGGGACAGAAGGAGAGGGAGAAGCAGACTTCCCACTGAGTAGTGAGCCTGACGTGGGCTTGATCCTGGGACTCCAGGACCATGACCTGAGCTGAAGGCAGACACTTGACCAACTGAGCCAACCAGGCAACCCAGCTGTAGAGTTTTTATAGATCCCTTTTATGAGAGAGCAATCCTTCTATTCATAGTTAATTGAGAATGTTAATCATTTATGGGTGTTGAGTTTTATAGCTATTAAAATGGCCATGTCATTTTTTTTAGTATCATATTAACATGGTGTATTATATTGATAAAATTTTAAACGTTAAACCAACATTGCATTCCCTGAATGATCCCCACTTGGTCATGAATTTATTCTTTGTAAATATTGCTGGATTCAATTTCCTACTGTTTGGGTAAAATTTTCACGTATATTTGTGAAATTTATCCATCTCTATAGTTCATTTTTCTCTTCACCACCCCCATGGAGTACTTGTTACTCCCTGTGATTTGTTTATTCCATAACTGGAATCCTGTATTTCCCACTCCCCTTTACCCATTTTGCCCAGTCCCCACTCCCTCCACTCTAGCAACCATCAGTTCTCTATATTTGAGTCTACCTCTGTTTTTTGTTTGTTTTAAATTCCACACATACGTGTAATCATAGGGCATTTGTCTTTCTCTGACTTATTTCACTTAGCATAATACTCTCTAGGTCCATCCATGCTATTGCAAATGGCAATATCTCATTCTTTTTTTAAAAAGATTTTATTTTTTATTATGTTCAATTAAGCAACATAGAGTACATCATTAGTTTTTGATGTAGTGTTCAATGATTCATTAGTTGCTTTTTTATTTGAGAGAGAGAGCGAGAGTGCACTAGTGGTGGGTGGGGAGGGGCAGAGGGAGAGAGAGAAGCAGACTCCCCTCTGAGCAGGGAGCCCAATGAGGGACTCGATCCCAGGACCCTGAGCTCATGACTTGAGCTGAAAGCCGACGCTTAACTGACTGAGCCACCCAGGTGCCCCTATTTCATTATTTCTATGCTTAGTAATATTCCATTTTATATATATATTCCATTCCAAATATAAATATTCCATTTATATACTATATGTGTATATATAAATATTATATATATGTGTATATGTATATAAACATAAAATACACACACACATGCATACACACCACATCTTTATCCATTCATCTATTGATGGACACTTGGGTTGTTTCCACATTTTGGCTGTTGTAAAGCTGCAGTAAATGTAAAGGTGCATACATCTTTTTCAATTAGTATTTTCATTTTGTTTGGGTAAATACCCAGTAGTTACTGGATCATATGGTATTTCTATTTTTAATTTTTTGAGGAACCTCCATACCATTTCCCACAGTGGCTGCACCAACTTCAATTCCCACCAACAGTGCACAAGGGTTCCTTTTTCTCCACATCTTTGCCAACACTTATTGTTTTCTTTTTGGTAATAGCCAGTCTGACAGGTGTAAGGTGATATTGTTTTTCTTGGAATGTGTGCTTTTATTAGGTAATTTATTTTTTTTTTTAAGATTTTATTTATTTGACAGAGAGATAGAGAGCACAAGTAGGCAGAGCAGGCTCTCCCGCCGAGCAGGGAGCCCGACGCGGGGCTCAGTCCCAGGACTCTGGGATCATGACCTGAGCCGAAGGCAGCCACTTAACTGACTGAGCCACTCAGGCACTGCAGATAATTTTTTAAGGTGACCATTTTGGATATACTGGATTGGTATTAAAAACAGAAAAGATATGCTTGCATTTCTAGTACAGGCTAAAATTATGGAGATGATATTAAAATGATTACTTGTCTTTATTCAAAAGTTTTCTTTCGAAGAAAAGAATTCATGGCTTGAAATAAGCTTTAAAAAATCACCAGTGTCAGATTTATACTATAAAAATAAAGTAGAACTTAACCCTATTTTATAGAACACATTACACCGATTGTGGGAGGGGTTATCACTGTCCTAATGTAGGAGACAGAGAATGACTCAGCATTATAGTCCTGTGGTAAGTGATCTTAGAGTCCCAAATAACACAGGAGAATTATGGTTTCAGAGGTAACCTCTCTGACTATAGAACTTGATCTACTTTTGTGCCATAAACTTAACTAATCTGACATCTTGTTTGAAATGCTTCACTGTGTTGCCAGAGGTAAACATAATTATGGAAACAAAGTTTTCCATGGTAGAATGCTTATCTGCCAAAGCCTTTGACACATTGGTTCCTACAGCAATTCTGTAAAGTAGGTATTTCCATATCCTTTTCACAAATGAAGATAATGAGGCCAGGGTGTTAAACTAGGCCACTTAGCTAACAAATACACAAACCAGACCATTTTAGCCCAGGTAAATATAACACCAAAGCCCAAACTCTTTTTTTTTTTTTTTTTTAAAGATTTTATTTATTTGACAGAGACACAGTGAGAGAGGGAACACAAGCAGGGGGAGTGGGAGAGGGAGAAGCAGGCTTCCTGCCGAGCAGGGAGCCCGATGTGGGGCTCGATCCCAGGAACCTGGGATCATGACCTGAGCCGAAGGCAGGCGCTTAACAACTGAGCCACCCAGGCGCCCCCAAAGCCCAAACTCTTAACCAGTAAGCTTACACTGTCTTGTTTAAGGGTTTTGCCTGATTCTGTTTAGGAAAAATAATTCATTCTAGTCACAGAACATAAGGGATTGAAGGAAATTTATAATTTTTAAAATCCTTCTATATTACATACAGAAAAACAGGCCTTTTAAACTTTATGATAAAAATAAGGTGTTTATACTTCTCTGTAAAACATAGTAAGGGCATAGTTTTGTTTTAAATGCGTTTCTTTGTCTAACGTACTAAACCATCCATACATTACCTAGCACTTCCCAAAGGTAAATTACCTTTGGGCTATTTATGCAAACAGAATAGGGTAGCATGGTGAGCTGAGGAGGAAGTGAAAGTATGTTGAATTGTACTGTGTACTGTGATAGGTATTGGATAATTTTCACATAATTTAATTTTAGAGATTTGATATAGGTTGATCCCAGAAGAATGCTAAATGAACAGCAGTAAATGGTTGAATCTGCTTTGCTTGCTTCTGTTCCCTACCCGTGGTGGGGAAAGCAATGAATGATTCCTTTAGTGGAAACCATCCATGCTCCAATAGTATATGTGATAATTTGAAGTCTCCGGCTCTTACTTCTTTCTACCTCAGGATCTGTAAGAGCCTTGAGTGTGTCCTACAAATACCATTTTTGTTTGTAGACTTTCCCTTAGTTTTCAGAGCATTTTTAGAGACCTCTGAATCATCAGGAATAACACAGGGTGGATGAGAAGAAGGGAGATTGGTAATTTATGGAATAATCAAATTTTAGCCCTGGAAATGGCCCAGTCGGTTTTACAGATCTATCTCTCCAGCCACTTGTATTTCAAAGATGTGGAAACTGAGACCCACCAAGCTTTCGTGATCTACATTCCCAGTTAGATTCAGATATCAATCCACCTGGAATTAGGTGGCACCCATCCAGGACTTTTCCCTGAATGACTTTATACTTTTATATACATTTAACTATATGATGTGCAGAATCCCAAGTAGATATTTGGGGCTTTAGGATATTGGTTTATTTACAGTGTTTTTGAGTGTATCTCTTTGTTTGTTTGTTTTTTAATGGTTGCTTTGGCTATTACGTTGAAGTGTGGAAGCCTTCCATTTAGGATCGTTTACCTTCCCTACTTTTAAATATCACTGTCTTGAATATCCGGTGGTGGTATGGTATTTGTTTCAATCATCTGATATGTTTTATAAAACTCAGGAAGATTATTGTGTGTGGCCATTTTTCTTTTTTTAAAATTCAATTAGCCAACATATAGTACATCATTAGTTTCAGATGTAGAGTTCAGGAATTCATCAGCTGCATATAACACCCAGTGCTCCTATCATGTGCTCTCCGTAATGCCCATCACCCAGTTACCCCATACCCCCCCACCTCCCCTTCCACAACCCTCAGTTTGCTTCCCAGAGTCAAGAGTTGTCTCTATGGTTTGTCTCCCCTTTCTTCCCATTCACTTTTCCCTCCCTTCCCCTATGCTCTTCTGCATTATTTCTTATATTCCACACGAGTGAAACCATATAATTGTCTTTCTCTGATTGACTCATTTCACTCAGCATAATCCCTTCCAGTTCCATCCATGTTGATGTAAATGGTAAGATTTCATCTTTTTTGATGGCTAATATTCCACTGTGTGTGTGTGTGTGTGTGTATTCACATACACACACACATATACATCTGTGTGTGTGTGTGTGTGTGTGTATATATATATATATATATATATATATATACCACATCTTCTTTATCCATTCATCTGTTGATGGACATCTGGGCTCTTTCCATAGTTTGGCTATTGTGGACATTGCTGCTATAAACATTGGGGACATTGCTGCCATTGGGTGGAGTGATCTAAAAAGGTACCCCTTCAGATCACTACATTTGTATCTTTGGGGTAAATTCCAGTAGTGCAATTGCTGGGTTGTAGGGTAGCTCCATTTTTAACTTCTTAAGGAACCTCCACACTGTTTTCCAGAGTGGCTGCACCATCTTGCATTCCCACCAACAGTGTAAGAGGGTTCCCCTTTCTCTACAACCTCTCCAACATTTGTTGTTTCCTGACTTGTTAATTATAACCATTCTGACTGGTGTGAGGTGGTATCTCATTGTGGTTTTGATTTGTATTTCCCTGATGCCAAGTGATGTTGAACATTTTTTCATGCATCTGTTGGCCATTTGTATGTCGTCTTTGAGGAAATGTCTGTTCATGTCTTCTGCCTATTTCTTGACTGGTATTTGTTTTTTTGGGTGTTGAGTTTGATAAGCCATATTTCTGTTCCTTTTGTTGTTCTTCCTTATGTTCCAACATTCCTTCTATTACCATTTCCTTTCTGTTTGAAAATTTTTTCAGCCATTATTTAAAGGTAGGTCACTAGCAACAAATTCTTTGTTTTCCTTCATCTGAGGATGTCCCTATTTTTCCTTCATCCTGAAGGATAGTTTTGCTGGATATATAATTTGAAGATGAGTTTTTTGTTTGTTTGTTTTTCCAGCACTTGGAAAATGTACAACTTCTTCTGACCTCCATATCTCACTGTGGTTTTGATTTGCATTTCCTTGATGATTAGTGATGTTGAGCATCTTTTCATGTGTCCATTTGTCATCTGTATGTCTTCTTTGGAAAAAATGTCTATTCAGGTCTCTGCCCATTTTAATCAGATTATTTGTGTGTTTGGCGTTGAGTTGTAGGAGTGCTTTATATATTTTGGATATTAACCTTTTATCAGATATATCATTTGCAAACATGTTCTCCAGTAGGTTGCCTTTTTGTTTTATTGATGGTTTCCTTTGCTGTGCAAAAAACACAGTTTGCCGTTCTTGTAATATCTTTGGTTTGGATATCAAAGAAATGCTGGCTTCATAAAATGAATGGAAAAGTATTTCCTCCAGTTCTCCAGAAGATTTTGTATAGAATTAGTATTTAACTCTTCGGTAGAATCTACCCATGTAGCAATCTGAGACTTGAATTTTTAATTAGTTTTTTGTATTTTAAGGAACACATTTAACTACAGATTCCGTTTTTTAAATACAGGAATAGAATGGCTCTATATTTCTTGTTGGGTTTATAATGGATATTTTATATCTTTTAAGGAATTTTTCATCTAGGTTTTATGGGTACAAATGTGTTTGTAATATTTTATCTTTTAATGGCTTTAGTATCTCTAATGCCCACTCTCATTCCTGATATTGATCATTTTGATCTTGTCTCTTTCTTCCTACTTAGAGTGGTTAGAGATTTGATTTTTATTGGTCTTGTCAAAGAATCAAAGTTTTTGTCTCACTGATTCATCTCCATTCTGTTTCTGGTTTTTGTTTAATGATTTCTGCTTTATTTTATTTTTATTTTTTTAATTGAATTTAATTTTATTATGTTAGTCACCATACAGTACATCGTTAGTTTTTGATGTAGTGTTCCATGACTTATTGTTTTCATATAACACACAGTGCTCCATGCAATACTTGCCCTCCTAAATACCCATCACTGGGCTAGCCCATCCTCCCATCCCCCTCCCCTCTAAAACCCTCAGTTTGTTTCCCTGGAGTCCATAGTCTCTCATGGTTCATCTCCCCCTCTGATATCCCCCCCTTCATTTTTCCTTTCCTTCTCCTAATGTCCTCCATGCTATTCCTTATGTTCCACAAATTAGTGAAACCATATGATGATTGACTTTCTCTGCTTGACTTATTTCACTTAGCAAAATCTCCTCCAGCCCCATCCATGTTGATACAAAAGTTGGGTATTCATCCTTTCTGATGGCTGAGTCATATTCCATTGGATATATGGACCACATCTTTATCCATTCGTCTGTTGAAGGGCATCTCAGCTCTTTCCACAGTTTGGCTATTATGAACATTTCTACTATGAACATTGGGGTGCATATGGCCCTTCTTTTCACTACCTCTGTGTCTTTGGGGTAAATACCCAGTAGTGCAATTGCTGCATCATAGGGTAGCTCTATTTTTAATTTTTTGAGGAACCTCCACATGGTTTTCCAAAATGGCGTACCAACTTGCATTCCCACCAACAGTGTAAGAGGGTTCTCCTTTCTCCACAACCTCTCCAACATTTGTTGTTTCTTTCCCTGTCCATTTTTGCCATTCTAACTGGTGTAAGGTGGTATCTCAGCGTGGTTTTGATTTGAATTTCCCTGATGGCTAATGACGATGAACATATTTTCATGTGTCTGTTAGCCATTTGTTGTCTTTGGAGAAGTGTCTGTTCATGTCTTCTGCTTTATTATTTTTTTCCAAATTAACTTTGAGTTTAATTGACTTCTCTTTTTCTAGTATCTGGATGTGAAAGCTTAGGTCCTTGATTTCTTCTATTTCAATATAAACACCTCATGTTATAAATTCTTGCACCACTTTAGTTGCATAAACTCCTTTTGTGTTTTACTTTACCCTTGTGATTTTTTTTTTTTTTTGGTCCCATCTCATATTTATGATTTCAACTCTTTTAAAAGTTGCAGTGTACCTGAAAGGAATTTGTAATCTGCCATTGGGTGGAGTGATCTAAAAATGCCAGTTATGTCAAGGTGGTTGATAGAGGTGTTCAGGTTCTCTATGTCTTTACAGATTATCTGTTTACTTCTTCTGTTGTTTACAGAGAAAAGAGCCTGGAAGTCTCCAACTCCAGTTGTGGCTGTGTCAATATCTTTAATTTCGATCCTCTTTTGATTCATGTATGTTTAAGTACCTTAAGTAGATGTATACATATTTACAATGGTTATGTCTTCTTAATAAATTTACTCCTTTATCTTTGAGGAATGTCTTTATTTACACCTATTAATAGTTTTGTTCTAAAGTCTATTCTTTTTTTTTTTTTTTTTTTTAAGATTTTATTATTTGACAGACAGTGAGAGAGGGAACACAAGCAGAGGGAGTGGAAGACGGAGAAGCAGGCTTCCCACTGAGCAGGGAGCCTGATGCAGGGCTCAATCCCAGGACCCTGGGATCATGACCTGAGCCGAAGGCAAACGCTTAATGACTGAACCACCCAGGCACCCCCTAAAGTCTATTCTTATAATAATACAGACACTCTAGTTTTTTTTTAATTAGTATTTGCATCTGTTTCCATCATGTTATTTTTCCTATCTGCAAAGAAGAGAAAGTAAAACTTGTAAATTCATTCTGTGATGCCAGCATTACCCTGATACCAAAACCAGATAAAGACACCACAAAAAAGAGAACTATAGGTCAATATCTTTGGTGAACATAGATGCAAAAAATCCTCAACGAAATACTAGCAAACCAAATCCAGCAATGCATTTTAACTCATCATTAGGGAAATACAAATCAAAACCACAATAAGATACCACCTCACACCAGTCAGAATGGCTAAAATTAACAACACAGGAAACAACAGCTGTTGGCAAGGGTGCAGAGAAAGGGTAACCCTCTTACACTGTTGGTAGGAATGCAAACTGCTACAGCCACTCTGGAAAACAGTATAGAGGTTCCTCAAAAAGTTAAAAAATAAAACTACCCTATGACCGGGGCGCCCGGGTGGCTCAGTCGTTAAGCGTCTGCCTTCAGCTCAGGTCATGATCCCAGGGTCCTGGGATCGAGCCCCACATCGGGCTCCCTGCTCTGTGGGAAGCCTGCTTCTCCCTCTCACTCTCCCTCTGCTTGTGTTCCCTCTCTCACTGTGTCTCTGTCAAACAAACAAATAAAATCTTTAAAAAAAAAAAAAACCCAAAACTACCCTATGACCTAGCAATTGCACTAGTAGATATTTA
This sequence comes from Neomonachus schauinslandi, assembly GCF_002201575.2. Taxonomy (NCBI): domain Eukaryota; kingdom Metazoa; phylum Chordata; class Mammalia; order Carnivora; family Phocidae; genus Neomonachus; species Neomonachus schauinslandi. The sequence goes on along the minus strand of NC_058418.1, from coordinate 10,691,887 downwards.
CCCAAAGGATACAAAAATACTGATTTGAAGGGGCACATGCACCCTGATGTTTTATAGCAGCATTATCAACAATAGCCAAACTATGGAAAGAGCCCAGATGTCCACTGATTGATAAATGGATGGAGAAGATATGGTATATATACACAATGGAATATTACTCAGCTATCAAAAAGAAAAAAAATCTTGCCATTTGCAACCATATGGACTAATAAGTGAATGCAGTAAGGTCTCAGGATACAAAAGATGCATGGGATAACTTCGATCTTTTTGAATTTGTTAAGACTTGTTTTGTGGCCTAATAGGTGATCTATTCTGGAGAATATTCCATGTGCACTTGAAAATAATGTGTATTCTGCTATTTTAGGATAGAATGTTCTAAATATATCTGTTAAATCCACCTGATCCATTGTGTCATAGAAAGCCATTGTTTCCTTGTTGATTTTCTTATTGGATGATCTGTCCATCAATGTAAGTGTGTGGTGTTAAAGTCCCCTACCATTATTGTAGTACTATCGATTAGTTAAAGTTTGTTACTGTTTTATGTATTTGGGTGCTCTTATGTTGAGTACATAAATACTTAAAAATGTTATATCCTCTCATTGGATTGTCCCCTTTGTTATTGTGTCCTTCTTTGTCTCTTGTTACAGTCTTTGTTTTAAAGTCTAGTTTATCCAACATAAGTTGGCTACTCCAGCTTTCTTTTGATGTCCATTTGCATGATAAATGCTTTTCTATCCCCTCACTTTCAATCTGCAGGTGTCTGTAGGTCTAAAATGAGTCTCTGTAGACAGCATATAGATGGGTCTTTTTTTTTTTTTTTTATCTGTTCTGTCACCCTGTGTCTTTTGATGGGAGCATTTAGTCCATTTACATTCAAATTAATTTTTTTTTTTAGATTTTATTTATTTATTTGACAGAGACACAGCGAGAGAGGGAACACAAGCAGGGGGGGTGGGAGAGGGAGAAGCAGGCTCCCCGCAGAGCAGGGAGCCCGATGCGGGACTCGATCCCAGGACCCTGGGATCATGACCTGAGCTGAAGGCAGTCGCTTAACCAACTGAGCCATCCAGGCGCCCCAAAGTAATTATTGATATATGTTTATTGCCATTTATTACTTGTTTGTGGTTGTTTCTGAATACTTTCTCTGATCCTTTCTTCTCTTTTATGATTTGCTGGTTTTGTTTAGTGATATATTTGGATTTTTTCCTCTTTGTTCTTTGCCTGTTTATTAGTGGTTTTTGATTTGTGGTTACCATTAGGTTTGCATAGAACATTTTCTGCATATAGCAGTCTATATTGATGTTAAAGTTTGAATACGTTCTTTACTTCACCCACCCCCACACACTCATTTTAAGTATATGGTATCATACTTTATTTTGTGAGTTCCTGGCCTGATTTTTTACTGAAATATTCATCAATCCTGCTTTTGTGTTTCCTACCTTCATACTGTCACTTATGGTCTTTCTTTTCTACTCAAGGAGTCCCCTTTAATATTTGATATTTGGAAAATCTGTCCAATTTTCCCAGCACCATTTATTGAAGAGGACTGTCTTTTTTTCCATTGGATATTCTTTCTTGCTTTGTCAAAGATTAGTTGACTACAGAGTTCAGGGTCCATTTCTGGGGTCTTTATTCTGTTCCATTGATCTATGTGTCTGTTTTTGTGCTAGTACCATACTGTCTTGATGATGATTACAGCTTTGTAATACAGCTTGAAGTCAGGTATTGTGATGCCCCCAGCTTTGGTGTTTTTGTTTTATTTTGTTTTTAACATTCCCCTGGTGATTCAGGGTCTCTTCTGGTTCCATACAAATTTTAGAATTGTTTGTTCTGTGAAAAATATCAATGATATTTTGATAGGGATTGCACTGAATGTGTAGATTGCTCTGGGCAGCATAGACATTTTAACAATGTTTATTCTTCCAGTCCATGAGCATGAAAAGTTTTTCATCTCTTTCTGTCTTCTTCAATTTCTTTCATAAGTGTTTTGGAGTTTCTAGAGTACAGATCCTTTACCTCTTTGGTTAGGTTTATTCCTAGGTATTTTACGGTTTTTGGTGCAATTGTGAATGGGATCAATTCCTTAATTTCTCTTTCTTCAGTCACATTGTTAGTGTATAGAAATGCAACTGATTTCTGTGCATAGATTTTGTATCCTGCCACGTTGCTGAAGTGCTGTATGAGTTCTAGTGTTTTGGGGTGGAGTCTTTTGTGTTTTCCACATAAAGTGTCATGTCGTCTGTGAAGAGAGAGTTTGACTTCTTTGACAATTTGAATGCCTTTTATTTCTTTTTGTTGTCTGATTGGTGAGGCTAGGACTTCTAGTACTATGTTGAACAATAGTGGTGAGAGTGGGCATCCCTGCCGCATTCCTGACCTTAAGGGAAAAGCTCTCAGTTTTTCCCCATTGAGAATGATATTCGCTGAGGGCTTTTCATAGATGGCTTTTATGATACTGAGGAATGTTCCCTCTACCCCTACACTGTGAAGAGTTTTAATCAAGAAAGGATGGTGTATTTTGTCAAATGCTTTTTCTGCATCAATTCAGAGGATCATATGGTTCTTTTCTTTTATTAATGTACTCTATCACATTGATTGATTTGTGAATGTTGAACCACGCTTGCATCCCAGGAATAAATCCCACCTGGTCATGGTGAATAATGCCTTTAATGTACTGTTGGATCTTACTAGCTAATATCTTGTTGAGTATTTTGGCATCCATGTTCATCAGGGATATTGGTCTGTAATTCTCTTTTTTTGGTGGGGTCTTTGGTTTTGGGATCAAGGTAATACAGAACTCATAGAATGAGTTTGGAATTTCCCTCCATTTCTATTTTTTGAAACAGCTTCAGTAGACTAGGTATTATTTCTTCTTTAAATGTTTGGTAGAATACCCTGGGAATCCATCTGGCCCTGGACTCTTGTTTTTTGGGAGGTTTTTGATTATTGCTTCAATTTCCTTGCTGGTTATTTGTTCAGATTTTCTACCTCTTCCTGTTTGTCTTGGTAGTTTATAAGTTTCCAGGAATGCATCCATTTCTTTCAGATTGCCTAATTTGTTGGCATATGGTTGCTCATAATATGTTCTAACAATTGCTTGTATTTCCTTTATATTGGTTGTGATCTCTCCCCTTTCATTCATGTTTTTATTAACCATATTTATTCTTCCAATCCATAAGCATGGAATGTCTTTCCATTTCTTTGTGTCCTCTTCTTCAGTTTGTTTCATCAGTGTTCTATAATTTTCAGAGTACAGATCTTTTACCTCTTTGGTTAGGTTTATTCCTAGGTATCTTACGGTTTTTGGTACAACATAACCTTACACCCAAAGGAGCTAGAAAAAGAACAAATGAACCCTAAAGCCAGCAGAAGGAAGGAAATGAGGAAGATTAGAGCAGAAATAAATGATAGAGAAAATAAAACCCAATATAACAGATCAATGAAACCAGGAGCTTGTTCTTTGGAAAAATTAATAAAATTGATAAACCCCTAGCCAGACAATTATCAAAAAGAGAAGAGAAAGGACCCAAATAAAATCACAAATGAGAGAGGAGAAATAACAAACACCACCACAGAAATATAAACAATTAGAAGAGAATATTATGAAAAACTGAGTTCTCAATATGTAACTTCTTTGAAACCCTGCAGGTTATCCCTTTTCCGTTTTCAGTAAGTTTTCATATTAAACATAATTTTTGTATTATGTTAGTCACCATACAGTACATCATTAGTTTTTGATGTAGTGTTTCATGATTTATTGTTTGCGTATATACACCCAGTGCTCCATGCAGTACGTGCCCTCCTTAATACCCATCGCCAGGCTAACCCATACCCTACCCCCTCCCCTCTAAAACCCTCAGTTTGTTTCCCTGGAGTCCATAGTCTCTCATGGTTCATCTCCCCTTCTGATTCCCCCCTTCATTTTTCCTTTCCTTCTCCTAATGTCCTCCATGCTATTCCTTATGTTCCACAAATTAGTGAAACCATATGATGATTGACTTTCTCTGCTTGACTTATTTCACTTAGCATAATCTCCTCCAGCCCCATCCATGTTGATGCGAAAGTTGGGTATTCATCCTTTCTGATGGCTGAGTAATATTCCATTGTATCTATGGACCACATCTTTATCCATTCATCTGTTGAAGGGCGTCTCGGCTCTTTCCACAGTTTGGCTATTGCAGACATTGCTACTATGAACATTGGGGTGCATATGGCCCTTCTTTTCACTACCTCTGTGTCTTTGGGGTCAATACCCAGTAGTGCAATTGCTGGGTCATAGGGTAGCTCTGTTTTTAATTTTTTGAGGAACCTCCACACGGTTTTCCAAAGTGGCTCTGCATTCCCACCAACAGTGTAATAGGGTTCCCCTTTCTCCACAACCTCTCCAACATTTGTTGTTTCTTGCTTTGCCAATTTTTGCCATTCTAACTGGTGTAAGGTGGTATCTCAGTGTGGTTTTGATTTGAATTTCCCTGATGGCTAATGATAATGAACATGTTTTCATGCGTCTTTTAGCCATTTGTCTTCTTTGGAGAAGTGTCTGTTGATGTTTTCTGCCCATTTTTTGACTGGATTATTTGTTTTTTGGGTGTTGAGTTTGAGATATTCTTTATAGATCTTGGATATCAGTCCTTTGTCTGTAGTATCATTTGCAAAAATCTTCTCCCATTCTGTGGGTTGCCTCTTTGTTTTGTTGACTGTTTCCTTTGCTGTGCAGAAGCTTTTTATCTTAAGTCCCAAAAGTTCATTTTTGCTTTTGTTCCCCTTGCCTTTGGGGACGGGTCTTAAAAAGAAGTTGCTGTGGCCGATGTCGAAGAGGTTACTGCCTATGTTCTCCTCTAGGATTTTGATGGATTCCTGTCTCACATTGAGGTCTTTCATCCATTTTGAGTTTATCTTTCTGTATGGTGTAAGAGAATGGTCGAGTTTCATTTTTTTTTTTAATTTTTTATTGTTATGTTAATCCCCATACATTACATCATTAGTTTTAGATGTAGTGTTCCATGATTCATTGTTTGTGCATAACACCCAGTGCTCCATGCAGAATGTGCCCTCCTCAATACCCATCACCAGGCTAACCCATCCTCCCACCCCCCTCCCCTCTAGAACCCTCAGTTTGTTTTTCAAAGTCCATCGTCTCTCATGGTTCGTCTACCCCTCCGATTTCCCCCCCTTCATTCTTCCCCTCCTGCTACCTTCTTCTTTTTTTTTTTTTTCTTAACATATATTGCATTATTTGTTTCAGAGGTACAGATCTGAGATTCAACAGTCTTGCACAATTCACAGCACTTACCAGAGCACATACCCTCCCCAGTGTCTATCACCCAGTCACCCCATGCCTCCCACCCTACCCCCCACTCCAGCAACCCTCAGTTTGTTTCCTGAGATTAAGAATTCCTCATATCAGTGAGGTCATATGATACATGTCTTTCTCTGTTTGACTTATTTCGCTCAGCATAATACCCTCCAGTTCCATCCACGTCATTGCAAATGGCAAGATCTCATTCCTTTTGATGGCTGCATAATATTCCATTGTATATATATACCACATCTTCTTTATCCATTCATCTGTCGATGGACATCTTGGCTCTTTCCACAGTTTGGCTATTGTGGACATTGCTGCTATAAACATCGGGGTGTATGTACCCTTTCGGATCCCTACTTTTGTGTCTTTGGTGTAAAAACCCAGTAGTGCAATTGTTGGATCATATGGTAGCTCTATTTTCAACTTTTTGAGGAACCTCCATACTGTTTTCCAGAGTGGCTGCACCAGCTTGCATTCCCACCAACAGTGTAGGAGGGTTCCCCTTTCTCCGCATCCCCGCCAACGTCTGTCGTTTCCTGACTTGTTAATTTTAGCCATTCTGACTGGTGTGAGGTGGTGTCTCATTAAGGTTTTGATTTGGATTTCCCTGATGCCGAGCGATATTGAGTACTTTTTCATGTGTCTGTTGGCCATTTGGATGTCTTCTTTGGAAAAATGTCTGTTCATGTCTTTTGCCCATTTCTTGATTGGATTCTTTGTTCTTTGGGTATTCAGTTTGATGAGTTCTTTATAGATTTTGGATACTAGCCCTTTATCTGATATGTCATTTGCAAATATCTTCTCCCATTCTGTCAGTTGTCTTTTGGTTTTGTTGACTGTTTCCTTTGCTTTGCAAAAGCTTTTTATCTTGATGAAGTCCCAATAGTTCATTTTTGCCCTTGCTTCCCTTGCCTTTGGCGATGTTTCTAGGAAGAAGTTGCTGCGGCTGAGGTCGAAGAGGTTGCTGCCTGTGTTCTCCTTTAGGATGTTGATGGACTCCTGTCTCACACTGAGGTCTTTCAAACATTTGGAGTCTATTTTTGTGTGTGGTGTAAGGAAATGGTCCAGTTTCGTTCTTCTGCATGTGGCTATCCAATTTTCCCAACACCATTTGTTGAAGAGACTGTCTTTTTTCCATTGGACATTCTTTCCTGCTTTGTCGAAGATGAGTTGACCATAGAGTTGAGGGTCCATTTCTGGGCTCTCTATTCTGTTCCATTGATCTATGTGCCTGTTTTTGTGCCAGTACCATACTGTCTTGATGGTGACAGCTTTGTAATAGAGCTGGAAGTCCGGAATTGTGATGCCGCCAGCTTTGCTATTCTTTTTCAACATTCCTCTGGCTAGGCGGGGTCTTTTCTTGTTCCATACAAATTTTAGGATTATTTGTTCCATTTCTTTGAAAAAAGTGGATGGTATTTTGATGGGGATTGCATTGAATGTGTAGATTGCTCTAGGTAGCGCTGACATCTTCACAATATTCTTCCAATCCATGAGCATGGAACGTTTTTCCATTTCTTTGTGTCTTCCTCAATTTCTTTCATGAGTATTTTATAGTTTTCTGAGTAAAGATCCTTTGCCTCTTTGGTTAGATTTATGCCTAGGTATCTTATGGTTTTGGGTGCAGTTGTAAATGGGATCGACTCCTTAATTTCATCTGTCTTGTTGTTGGTGTATAGGAATGCCACTGACTTCTGTGCATTGATTTTATATCCTGCCACTTTACTGAATTCCTGTATGAGTTCTAGCAGTTTTGGGGTGGAGTCTTTGGGGTTTTCCACATAAAGTATCATATCATCTGCAAAGAGTGAGAGTTTGACTTCTTCTTTGCCGATTTGGATGCCTTTTATTTCTTTTAGTTGTCTGATTACTGTGGTTAGGACTTCCAATACTATGTTGAATAGCATTGATGATAGTGGACATCCCTGCCGCATTCCCGACCTTAGGGGGAAAGCTCTCAGTTTTTCCCCATTGAGAATGATATTCGCTGTAGGTTTTTCATAGATGGCTTTTATGATATTGAGGTATGTACCCTCTATGCCTATACTCTGAAGAGTTTTGATCAAGAAAGGATGCTGTACTTTGTCAAAAGCTTTTTCTGCATCTATTGAGAGGATCATATGATTCTTGTTCTTTCTTTTGTTAATGTATTGTATCACGTTGATTGATTTGTGGATGTTGAACCAACCTTGCAGCCCAGGGATAAATCCCACTTGGTCGTGGTGAATAATCCTTTTAATGTACTGTTGGATCCTATTGGCTAGTATTTTGGTGAGAATTTTTGCATCCATGTTCATCAGGGATATTGGTTTGTAATTCTCCTTTTTGATGGGTTCTTTGGTTTGGGGATCAAGGTAATGGTGGCCTCATAAAATGAGTTTGGAAGTTTTCCTTCCATTTCTATTTTTTGGAACAGTTTCAGAAGAATAGGTATTAATTCTTCTTGAAATGTTTGGTAGAATTCCCCTAGGAAGCCATCTGGCCCTGGGCTTTTGTTTGTTGGGAGATTTTTGATGACTGCTTCAATTTCCTTTGTGGTTATAGGTCTGTTCAGGTTTTCTATTTCTTCCTGGTTCAGTTTTGGTAGTTGATACATCTCTAGGAATGCATCCATTTCTTCCAGGTTATCTAATTTGCTGGCATAGGGTTGCTCATAATATGTTCTTATAATTGTTTGTATTTCTTTGGTGTTGGTTGTGATCTCTCCTCTTTCATTCATGATTTTGTTGATTTGGGTCATTTCTCTTTTCTTTTTGATAAGTCTGGCCAGGGGTTTATCAATCTTGTTAATTCTTTCAAAGAACCAGCTCCTAGTTTCGTTGATCTGTTCTACTGTTCTTTTAGTTTCTATTTCATTGATTTCTGCTCTGATCTTTATTATTTCTTTTCTCCTGCTGGGTTTAGGCTTTATTTGCTGTTCTTTCTCCAGCTCCTTTAGGTGTAGGGTTAGGTTGTGTACTTGAGACCTTTCTTGTTTCTTGAGAAAGGCTTGTATTGCTATATACTTTCCTCTTAGGACTGCCTTTGCTGCATCCCAAAGATTTTGAATAGTTGTGTTTTCATTTTCATTGGTTTCCATGAATTTTTTAAATTCTTCTTTAATTTCCTGGCTGACCCATTCATTCTTTAGTAGGATGCTCTTTAGCCTCCATGTATTTGAGCTCTTTCCGACTTTCCTCTTGTGATTGAGTTCTAGTTTCAAAGCATTGTGGTCTGAAAATAGGCAGGGAATGATCCCAATCTTTTGGTACTGGTTGAGACCTGATTTATGACCTAGGATGTGATCGATTCTGGAGAATGTTCCATGGGCACTAGAGAAGAATGTGTATTCTGTTGCTTTGGGATGGAATGTTCTGAATATGTCTGTGGAGTCCATTTGGCCCAGTGTGTCATTTAAAGTCTTTATTTCCTTGTTGATCTTTTGCTTAGACGATCTGTCCATTTCAGTGAGGGGGATGTTAAAGTCCCCCACTATTATTGTATTGTTGTCGATGTGTTTCTTTGCTTTTGTTATTAATTGCCTTATATAATTGGCTGCTCCCATGTTAGGGGCATAGATATTTACAATTGTTAGATCTTCTTGTTGGATAGATCCTTTAAGTATGATATAGTGTCCTTCCTCATCTCTTATTACAGTCTTTGGTTTAAAATCTAATTTGTCTGATATAAGGATTGCCACCCCAGCTTTCTTTTGGTGTCCATTAGCATGGTAAATGGTTTTCCACTCCTTCACTTTAAATCTGGGGGTGTCTTTGGTCCTAAAATGAGTCTCTTGCAGACAGCATATTGATGGGTCTTGTTTTTTAATCCAATCTGATAGCCTGTGTCTTTTGATTGGGGCATTTAGCCCATTTACATTCAGGGTAACTATTGAAAGATAGGAATTTAGTGCCATTGTATTGCCTGTAAGGTGACTGTTACTGTATATTGTCTATGTTCCTTTCTGGTCTATGTTGCTTTTAGGGTCTCTCTTTGCTTAGAGGACCCCTTTCAAGATTTCCTGTAGGGCTGGTTTTGTGTTTGCAAATTCCTTTAGTTTTTGTTTGTCCTGGAAGCTTTTTATCTCTCCTTCAATTTTCAATGACAGCCTAGCTGGATATAGTATTCTTGGCTGCATATTTTTCTCATTTAGTGCTCTGAATATATCATGCCAGTCCTTTCTGGCCTTCCAGGTCTCTGTGGATAGGTCTGTTGCCAATCTAATGTTTCTACCATTGTAGGTTACATATCTCTTCTCCCGAGCTGCTTTCAGGATTTTCTCTTTGTCTATGAGACTCGTAAGTTTTACTATTAGATGTCAGGGTGTTGACCTATTTTTATTGATTTTGAGAGGGGTTCTCTGTGCTTCCTGGATTTTGATGCCTGTTTCCTTCCCCAAATTAGGGAAGTTCTCTGCTATAATTTGCTCCTCTTTATATACCTTCTGCCCCTCTCTCTTTCTTCTTCTGGGATCCCAATTATTCTAATGTTGTTCCGTCTTATGGTATCGCTTATCTCTCGAATTCTGCCCTCGTGATCCAGTAGTTGATTATCTCTCTTTTTCTCAGCTTCTTTATTTTCCATCATTTGGTCTTCTATATCACTGATTCTCTCTTCTGCCTCATTTATCCTAGCAGTTAGTGCCCCCATATTTGATTGCACCTCATTAATAGTCTTTTTGATTTCTACTTGGTTAGATTTTAGTTCTTTTACTTCTCCAGAAAGGGTTTCTCTAATAACTTCATGCTTTTCTCAAGCCCAGCTAGTATCTTTAAAGTGATGATTCTGAACTCTAGATCCGACATCGTACTAACGTCCGTATTGAGTAGGTCCCTGGCAGTCGGTACTACCTCTTGTTCTTTTTGTTGAGGTGATTTTTTTCCATCTTGTCATTTTGTGCAGAGGAGACTAGATTGAGAGAACAAAATGCTAGCAGGGCAACAACGTCCCCAGAAAATATACTCTAAAGAAATCAGAAAAGACCTGAATCTGGGGGAAAAGAAAGGGAAAGAGAAAAAAGAAAAAAAAAGAAAAAGAAAAAGATAAAGATAAAAACAAACAAAAACAGAACAAAACAAAAAAAAAA
>NC_058418.1:10665767-10676055 GCF_002201575.2 Neomonachus schauinslandi | reverse complement strand
GGGGGGGGTATTTACACTGATTTGGGTGTTATCTAGGTATATCTGTGGGAAGAGGTGAGCTTAGAGTCCTCCTACTCCACTGTCAACCCCCTAGAACTTTTATTTGGTTATTTTTTGATAGTCTTTATTTCTTAGTTAAGATTTCTTATTTTTTCCTTCATGGTAAGGATATTTTCCTTTACATTTTAAGCATAGTTTATAATAGCTTTTTTTAAATAATAGCTTTTAAAAATCATTGTCTGATTCCCACATCTGGATCATCTTGGCATTGATCTCCATTGATCTGTTTTCTCTTGAGAATAGGTCATGTTTTCCAGTTTTCATTTTCTCAAATATCTAAATTATATCCTGGGCATTGTGATTAATATACTGAGGAAACTGGATTTCATTATGTTCCTCCAGAGTATTTTTAAAAATATTTTTATTAGGCACTTAATTTAGTTGGGCTCAACTTTCCTGTGGGTGGCAGCTCAAATTTTAATTCACTTCTGTTAGTATTGGCTTGGCTCCTTTAAGTATCCTCTGTCCTTTATAGTTGAGGAGTCAGCCACATATTTGCAAAATGTTTATACACAGAATTTGGAGCTTCCCTTCCCTGGCCCTCTTCCAGGATATCCTACATACCTCATTTTCCAATAGCAGTTACGTATAGGCCTTGAACCCTTTTGTTGGAAAACTTAGGGTTTTCCATGTATGTTTTAGCTGCCCTAAAATAGTGCAGACTGGACTTGCTTTCAGGGTTAAAGCCATAAAAAGTAGGAAACTGACCTTCTATTATTTCCTTCTTCCAACTGTTGACCCATCTCCAGAATCTGCCTGCTTTTGTTCATTCTCCAGTGCCTTTGGATAGTTTTAATATTTGGTCTAGAATTTATACTTGTTATCTGCTGGAGTTTTAATGCAAAATAGAACTACTTGGCCAGCACATTTAAAATGCTTCTATCATCATAAAATTCATATATGGTTACTTATGGTTACTTGTTTACATATATTTACACTATTAAGCAGTGCACCTCTAAAGCCGTTTTCCAGCTACATCATGACAACTCGTGAAATGTTGCACAGATAACTTATTCTAACAATTGATCAATCTCAAAAGTCTGAAACTTTTTTTTTTAATCCTGAGTGTTGGCATTATTACTGTAATAGCCTTTTTCTGAGAATTGCAATATTCTTAAGTGAAAGATAAAAATTGGGGTTGGAACTAGTGGGCAAAAATATACATAAGTCACAGCCTATCTGGACCACATATTGTAGATTGCTTCATCTAGCATATATTCCTAACCCAGTTTGCTCTTCTCTGCCTCTTCTATAGACTGGGAATCATAAACACTCTTGAAGTATTTCTTCCTGTGTTAGAGGTTGACATGAGACACAGTTTTGGGCACTGGGATGTAAATGGAAGTCTGCTCTCCTTTCCAGATATAGGGGGAATTAAGGTAAGAGAGAGTGAAAAGGGGGTAGAAGTAATGGATTTTAGGCCCTTGTGAGTTCTAAGTTATTAAAATGAGAACAAAGAGGGTATAAGCTGGTAAAACAAGAGCTGGTGATTAGATAGAATGGAATGTTTGAATCTGCGATTACAGAGGGGTTTCCATTTACATTATCTTATTTTATTTCTATTAACATATAGTATATCATTAGTTTCGGATGTAGAGTTCAGTTATTCATCAGTTGCATATTACACCCAGTGCTCATTACATCACATTCCCTCCGTTTACTTTCTTGCTGGCAAGATGTTACCTTTGGAGCCAGGGGCTGAGGTGCTGTGGAAGACAAGATCATTGGTGGCAGAGTAGTCAAGGAACTGAGAGGCCAGGGTTTTGGAAGTGGATATAATAATCTGCAAGTAGTCTGACAAGAGTAGTGACAGGGTAGCAAGACTGGTTCTGGAGATAAAATCAAGGAACAAGGAAGAATGAACAGAGACTGGTAGGTGGCTGCACGAAGGAATAGTGGGTAGTTTGTGCAAATTAATGGGGGGAGAGGGAGATAATCATTTGGAAGGGAAAATGAACAAAGATACATACATCCTATGTCCAAACCTGGTAACTGGTGCAAGGAGCATGAGAGAAAACAGGAGACCATTTGGAAGAGTTAGAGTCCTTGGTGGGGGGACAGCTTTCTTCATTGAACTTTCATAATAGTTATTAACAATGCCTCATTTACAGGTAGAATTTTTTTTCCCATTAAACTGTCCAAGCCTCAGGGCAACTGTATCAACTGCGGAGTTGGTAAACTTTCTTTGACCCTAAACGTCTATACTCACTAGCTCTCTTTTCATTTATATATAAAAATATATATAAATTTTAACCCTGGCACATTTCAAATATAAAGAAAAATATAACCATTTACAAGCCATCCATTTACAAGCCATCCAACTTTTGTGAATCTACCCAATTTCCACCATGCATTATAACCTCCCCATTCCTGTGACCTGTCCCCCAAAGGAATATAATACAGTCATTAAGGATTAATTTCATGAAAAAAAGTACTTATTGCATATTTCTAAGGTGGTAAATCAAAAACTTTAATAAACATGTCTAAACCATATATCTAAATAAAATCAGCACAAATAAAAAATATATTAGGGTACTTTGGGAACTAGAGTTTCATCTGAATTTAATTCCCTTCCCAATTTTTATAAATTACAAGATGGGGAGAGGAGAACCTGAAAGGGAATATCAACATTTAAGAAAATAATCTAACTTTATTTCACATGAATAATATAACTGGTTGAATGGAGATAAAAGAAATAGGCAAACTAACTTTGTTTAAAAGTACTTTGTCTATATATACTTGGTCTAAAGAGAAAAAGAACCATAAACAAATCCTGAACACAATCAGGTTTGTTTTTTACAATGCTCTTGTGTAGCAACTCCAAACTACTTGCTATGTATTAGAGGACTAAAAAATCAGTAAACAGATTGATGATAGTGGGAGCCAATTTGACTGTTGGAAGTTAACATGGAATACGGAAAAACTAGAAATACTTACTTGAAGTTGAAGGTATCCACATTTTACACATACATACATAAACATGAAAGACTGGTATCTCAATAATGATAACATACAGCACCCAGATCTTAGTTTCTAAATACCAAACTGCTCAAAGGAATCAGGTCTCTGTAGAATCTGTGGCTGCAGCAGACCGTATACAAGATAAACTCAAGATTTTATTATACCAGAAAACAAGCATTCATACTGATGATAGAGAAAAGAGACCTAGGGAAGAAGGGAAAGCTCCTCTATAGATAGCATGCCAAATGCTAAATATAACAGGAAGGACGGACCAAGAAAGCCATCACTTTGCAATCATAGTAATAACTGTTTCAGACAAAAATATCAACACTAAAACTAGCAGGTGAAAGATAATAGGTAGTTACTACATAAAGATCTCCCCACAAATTAGTTACTAATTTCAAGGGCAAAACAGCAACTTTATAGTGGAGATCCTTGAAGTCATCAGTATATTCAAGGGATCAAAACTATCACTGATAAAACATATGTTTCCTGTTGTAATGCGCTGAGACTATGTATCACTCATGGAATATTCTTGCCACGCTAATTTGAATTTAATTACAAGGAATCAAACTCATATTTAGAGATAATCTACAAAATACCCCATACTCTTTGAAGATACCAATTTCATGAAAGACAGAGAAAGGCCGTGGAACTGATCCAGATTCAAAGACTAAAGAAACATGACAACTTTATGCAGGGTATGACCCATCTTAAGATTTGATCCTGGAATAGGAAAAAAAAAAAATTGATATAAACATACGGGACAACTGTGGAATTTGAGTAAGTTGTAGATTAGAAAATATTGTAAGCAAAGTCCGGTAGTCTTAAAATATGTTTGCAAATTCCTTGACACTTCTCTTACCAAGAGGTGGAGTCCATGCTCCCTCTCCTTGATCCTAGATAGGTTTTTGTGACTGCCTCCTCAGATTCTAACACTTGTAACCTCCAACGGTAGATTAGACAAGGCCATAGTACTCCTGCTGGTTTCTCTTAGGATACTCTGAGCCTCCACATACCGTCCAGTCAGTATGAAGTGGCCATGCCAAAGGGTCCACATAAAGCTAGAAAGACATGCTTGAGGGACAAAAGCTGTTTGGGTTCTCTCAGCTCAGGTGCTAGACAACTGAATGATCTGGTTGGACTCTAATCACAGTAGATACACTAAGGCTATTTAGGAATTTTGTTGTTCTTGCATCATTCCTGAAAGTTGAGAATACATTGAAAATATAGGCTTTAAAACACTCTCAAAACATTACAAGTTTAAAAATGTATTATAATAACCCCTTTTAAAGTAATCAGATCACCTATAAGTGAAACCATATGACAATTGTCTTTCTCAGCTTGACTTATTTCACTTAGCATAAACCCCTCCAGTTCCATCCATGTCGATGCAAATGGTGGGTATTCAGCCTTTCTGATGGCTGAGTAATATTCCATTGTTATCTATAGACCACATCTTCTTTATCCCCCCATTCGTCTCTTGAAGGGCATCTTGGCTTCTTCCACAGTTTGGCTATTGTGGACATTGCTGCTATGAACATTGGGACGTAAGGACTAGCATGGAGGACATTAGGAGAAGGAAGGGAAAAATGAAGGGGGTGGGAATCAGAGTGGGAGATGAACTCTGAGAGACTATGGACTCCGGGGAAACAAACTGAGGGTTTCAGAGGGAAGGGGGATGGGATGGGTTAGCCTGGTGATGGGCATTAAGGAGGGCACATATTGCAGTGAGCACTGGGTGTTATATGCAAACAGTCAATCATGGAACACTACATCAAAAACTAATGAAATACTGTATGGTGACTAATAATCAGATCATATTTATACATATATGAGAATATTCTACATATAGATCACAAACTTATAGGTATGAATGATTTGGTTACCTTTAAAGGGGGCATTAGAGATTTACATGTATATATATTTCCTACAAAACCTTATGTCTCTGGCCACTTTTCTATGCATATTCTGGGTATTTACCAATGTTAGTAACCATAAATTTACTTTTTCATTGTATTCTGCATAATATTCCACTGAATGGATAAGTCCTAAATTGTTCTGTCAGTCTAACTGATGAATGCAAATTGTGCCATTACCAATAATGAAACAATAAACATCCTTTCATGTGGATCTGTAAATAGGTTTCATGCCCTATGGTGAGATAAGATTATTAGATTTAGCTCTAAACTTTACATTTATTTTTTATTTTTTAAAGATTTTATTTATTCATTTGACAGACAGCGAGAAAGGGAACATAAGCAGGGGGAGTGGGAGAGGGAGAAGCAGGCTTCCTGCAGAGCAGGGAGCCCAATGTGGGGCTTGATCCCAGGACCCTGGGATCATGACCTAAGCTGAAGGCAGACGCTTGCACCCCAAGCTTTAGATTTACATTAGATTTAGCATTAAGGAATGTTTATTTAATTTTACTGTCTCATAGTTTTACTGTTTTGGTAAACAGTAATAATGGTCACTGTAGATAATTTTTCAAAAAGCTAAAACCTCCCTAAGCCTCTCTGCCAGAGTAAACCAGGTAGCATGTGTGTGAACATCCCTCCACATATTACCTCCTTGTATGTAAGCGCATCTGTAGGTATACATATTATTACTTGGGCCACACATACTGGGAAGCCTCTAATGTAGCTTTCTCATGAATGATGGTTCTCTGTCCTTACAAACCAGGTCCTTTTTTTTTTTTTTTTTTTTGGTGGCTGTGTATTAGAGTATATTTATTCCACTATTTTGCTAATACTTATTTCCTTTAAAAAATCAGTATAAACATCCTTATGTACATGCTCACTTTTGCTATAATCTCTTAAAGCATCTAGTGCTAGGATTGCCAGATCAAAGGGTATTTTGATATATATTGACCAGTTTATGTCCACTCCTGACAAGAGGTATTGAACACAGAATGCCCTGTCAATGGTAATCCACCTAAATTGTTACATCCCCCAATAAGAACCCAACTGGTTTCTTGCTCTGCCCTCCTTTGGTGGGGGGGGGGGGGGGGGGGAGAGATGGAGGTGGGGTGTGACAAAATTAATGTCCTTGAAATCTGCCAAAGCCCCTGCCTACACAGGTCTGGATGAAGGACTGTGCATAGGAAAGGCAATCTGACCTAAGCGTGAAGGGAAATAATGAGAAGAAACCAATTACTAACAATTCAAGTTTACTAAAAAACTTCTTGTCATTAGTAACTACTTTTAACACTTTCAAAGAGTAACAGTGAAATCCTACCTTAATGAATTAGGGTCCAAAATTTCCAGGCATATAAATTATAGTATGTTATTAGTTAAAAACAGTATTTTCAGTCTATAAAATACAAACTAATGATACTAAATATTACACTGTACACAAGGGCTGACATACTACAAAGAACCAGGGCCGGATGGAGGATGGGGGCCATTCACAAATTGCATCCAAATTTGCATTACTGCAGATGGCAGCATGACATGATTTTCTGTACTTGTCCTGAAATCTCATTAAGGCTACTTGCAGGATTCCTTTTGAGTATGTTATTATGAAATCTGGGTAGGGGAGTACAATTTTCAAATACTTGTCCTAATGATAGATTTTCTCCTTGTTCAGTAATTGCTGGGCATCTATTAGGAGCCAAGCACACTTCTACACGGTAGAGATAAAGCAGTGAAAAACATCCTTCCCTACATGGAGGTTACATTGCCATTGCTGTTAATTTTACTTGTCCCTTATACTTTCATTAAAGTTCTGCCCCTAATCTTCATTTATAAGGCCTCTTTCCTGGGTAGACTCAGATGAATTTTGAAATTCTTTTGTGTTGCATCCTGAAGATTGGGACATTCAGAACTCAAACATTGACTGTATTTATAGGTTTTCTCTCTGTGAAATCTGATGTTTGTAAAGAATTTATCTCCCAACTGAGTCCTTAAAACAGCACTTTACAGAGCTTACTTGCATGTGAAGATTCCTTGAGGCTTCTGAGTTCTGAAGGAACTTTCCACAATTCCCAGCATCGACTTTCCAGTAGAGAGGAGGATGTGAACTTTAACTGAAGGCTACACCACACCTCACATGTCTACAGATTTCCTCCAGTGTGGACTCTCTGATGGTATACAAGATGTGATCTCTGGCTGAAGCCTTTACAACAGACATCACATATGTATGGCCTTTCCCCAGTGTGGACCCTCTGATGTGTGTGAAAATGCGAGGCCTGACTGAAGCCTTTACCACACTGCTGACATGTATAGGGTTTCTCTCCTGTGTGAACTCTCTGATGAGCACTGAGCCCAGCACTCCAACTAAATTCTTTCCCACATTCCTCACATTTAAATGGTTTCTCTCCAGTGTGAATTATCTGATGAACTTGAAGATTTGACCTCTGGCTGAAGGCCTTACCACATGTATCACATTTATATGGTTTCTCTCCGGTGTGGACTCTCTGATGGGCTTGAAGATGTGAGGCCTGGCTGAATCGCTTCTGACACGCTTCACACTTGAATGGCTTCTCCCCGGTGTGGACACTCTGATGAGCTTGAAGATTTGAGGCCTGACTGAAGCCCTTCCCACACTCTTCACATTTATAAGGTTTCTCTCCTGTGTGGACCCTCTGATGATTGTGAAGATTCAAGCTCCAATTGAAGCGCTTCCCACACACCTCACATTTGTATGGTTTTTCTCCAGTGTGGACCCTCTGGTGGGCTTGAAAATACGAACTCTGACTGAAGCCTTTACCACACACATTGCAGCGAAATGGTTTCTCTCCTGTGTGAACTCTCTGATGGCTCTGAAAACTTGAGGCTGAACTAAAACCCTTCCCACACTCTTCACACTTATACGGTTTCTCCCCAGTGTGGACTCGTTGGTGGCTGTGAAGATTAAAGCTCAAACTGAAGCACTTCCCACACTCATCACACTTGTATGGTTTCTCTTCAGTGTGGACTCTCTGATGGGTATGAAGATTTGAGCTACAACTAAAGCGTTTACCACAATCTCCACATTTGTATGGTTTCTCTCCAGTGTGGATTCTCTCGTGGGCCTGAAGATGTGATCTCTGAGTGAAGCCCTTCCCGCACACCTCACATTTGTAAGGTTTCTCTCCAGTGTGAACTCTGCAATGAATATTCAGATCAGTGCTACGACTGAAGCCCTTCCCACAACTTTCACATCGGTAGGGTTTCTCTCCCGTGTGGATAGGCAAATGGGCATAAAGATGTGAGGTCTGGTTAAAGCTCTTACCACACTCAAGGCATGAATAGGGCTTCTCCCCTGTGTGGACTCTCTGGTGAGTTTGCAGATTTGAGCTCTGGCTGAAACCCTTCCCACACTCATGACACCAATAGCGTTTCTTTCCTGTGTAAACACTTTGCTGAATGGGAACAGCTGGGCTATAACTGGTGTCCTTCTCATGTGCACTGTAAGCGGGGGACTTCTTTCCCGAGTGTACCTGTTGATGAAGTTCAAGACTGGGGCCATCACTGAATGCTTTCTCACATTCACTACAGTGGTAGGTCTGCTGGATAAGAGGGGACACCTTACCACAGTCACTATTGTGAGCTTTGTCTCTTTTGTGCACTGTACCGTCATCATGGTGGTGTGAAATACAACTGAAAATGTTAACGTATGGAGCAAATATACATAACTGGCTTTTCATCTGAGTCTTACAACTTCTCTGATAATTCTGTGTTTCACTGAGATATATTTTACTCCAAGAATTATGAGCTCTCCCAGCCAGACATTCTTGCTTTTCAATAATCTTGGAATGATCCTCTAGAAGATTCATGATACAGCTGTCCTCCACAGAAGCCTGAATACATATTCCTGCTCCCACTTGACAGGGGGACTCACACTGGTCGGGGAACTGAGAACTCGTTCCTTGAATATTTATCACAGAGTCGTGATTTTTGTTTAATTTGCTCACAACATGTCTCTTGATTTGCCAACATGAAAGCTCTCCCAATGAAAGGCACCTTATTCCTGCTTCATGAAGAGTCTCCACCTCATTTTGATTCCTGCCTCCTGAAAGAATAAGGATAAAGAATTAGGGACAGAAAGAGACATCAGCAAGGTGGTAAATGGAGAAGCTCCAAGCCCTTGTTCCCCAAAGAAAACATTAAAAAAAAAAAAAAAGGCTAGCTGAAAAAGATCTATAGCAAACAAGGGACCTTCCAGTAGAAACAACACACTTAAAATGGAAGGAAATTTGGGATCAGCCCAGAGTGAGGGTTTAAGGTCTTCTCAGGTCTTTACGGAGTATGTCTTACCTTGGGGCTGTGTGGGTTTTTCCCCATTCTCCATATGCAGCTACTTTTAAATGTAGTGGCAGTTTTACTTATGGTAAGGTGCAGTCTGAAGGATGCAGGAGCCCACCTCGCAATTCCCTACTTCAAACTGGGCAGAGCAGAGCAGACTTTATTTGCACTGGTCTAACCTGTTTGGGGGCTGCTGGAGGGACCAGTGTCTGTTCTGCCTGACTTGGAGACAGAACCTCGTGGGAGCTGCAGGGGGATTACAGACCTGCAGAAGGCTGGGGAGAATGATTACATGTGAAGGAATGCAAGAGAACACCTATGTCCCCATAGAGCTAGGGTGAAATTGAAAAAAACCACTCAGGCCCAGGCAAGACACAGGCTCAGAACATTCCTGAGACGACCTTAAGCCCTCACCACGGGGAGACCCCAGGGTTCACAACACACCCTGCACATTAGTGAAGGTCTTCCCTGGAAAAAAGAGCTGGTCTCAAAAGCATACAAAAAACCCCACAAAAAAAAACCCAGGAAAAATATGGCCTATTTGGAGGAGTAAAGTGGCAGCAACGAATAGTCTGTGACGGGTATCAGCAATATCAGACAAGGTCTTTAGAACTGTCTGAAATACACTCAAAGAGCTACACGAGAGAGCGACGTAAGCAGGAAGACAGAATGGGATGGTCCAGCCCTCAGTACTACACAGGAGCAACAGATAACCAACACCTCACAGACAGCAATGACTTTGTGAGAACTCTGAAAACCAGTTAAGCTGCAGCAACTAATACAATGTTTAACCAAGTAAAAGATGTACTCAAAGCTCTACAGAATTTCCCAGAGTTTTTGCCTGCCCCACCCCTCCTGGCGAGTGTGCAGCAAGGGTGGGAGGAGGCTGCCCAGTTCCTGGTTGCAAACAAGGAAGCCTAACTCCTACAAAGGAAAATAACTCCAAAAAACCAAACCTACCAGAAAAGACCCCAAATAGCCAAAGGAATACTGAAAAAAAAAAAAAAAAAAAAAAAAAAAAACAACCCAAAGCTGGAGGC
>NC_058418.1:10658328-10665667 GCF_002201575.2 Neomonachus schauinslandi | reverse complement strand
AAAAAAAAAAAAAAAAAAAAAAAAAAAAAAAAAAAAAACAACCCAAAGCTGGAGGCATCACAATTCAGACTTGAAGCTGAATTACAAAGCTGTAATCATGACATACAGACTCCTCCAGAAGAGTGAATAAGAGTGACTACTTCCCAATGTATTTTATCAGGCCAGCGTTACCCTGACACCAAAATCAGACAAGAAAAGACAACTACAGATCCATACAAAGCTTTGCCAGCTAAATGCAATGATGTATAAAAAGGGCACTAAATCATGAAGGAGTGATTGTTTCGAGAATGCAAGGTTGGTTTAACATTCAAAAATCTGGCATATTTCTAGTTAATCCCAAAGAGTTTTATCTTTTTTGTCATTGTTGCTGTTATTTTTCCATAGGAACCCTCTACTTTCGGAGAGCAGGGGAAACCTGTACATGAAAGACGTTCAACATCACTAATCATCAGGTAAATGCAAATCAAAACCACAAGGAGATGCCACCTCATGCCTGTTAGAATGGCTAGCATCAGACAAGAGGTTATAAATGTTGGAGAGGATGTGGAAGAAAGGGAAGCTTGTGCACTGTTGATGGGATTGGAAACTGGGGCAGCCAGTATGGAAAACAGTGTGGGGGTTCCTCAAAGGATTTTAAGATTTTATTTATCAGACAGAGAGCATGCAGGCACACGCACAAGCAGGGGGAGCGGCCGGCAGAGGGAGAAGCAGACTCCCTGCTGAGCAGGGAGCCCGATGGACCCTGGGATCATGACCTGAGCCAAAGGCAGATGCTTAACTGACTGAGCCACCTAGGCGTCCCTCCTCAAAGCATTTAAGACAGAACTACCACATGCCCCAGCATTCCACTTCTGGGTATATATCTGAGGGAAACAAAATCAGTCTGTGGGAGAGAGATCTGCACCATGTTCACTGCAGCAGCATTTACAATAGCTAGCACACAGAAACAAGTGTCCATCGATGGATGAATGCGTAAAGAAATTATGCAGCCATAAGGAAGAATGAAATCTTGCCATTATGACAACATAGATGGACCTCAAGGGCATTATGCTAAGTGAAATAAGTCCGACAAAGACAAATCCTGTATAATCTCTCAGAGGTAGGGAAAAAACTCAAAAAAGATAAAATTTGTGGTTACCAAGTATGGGGGAAATGGATGAAAGGAATCAAAAGGTCCCTACTTCCAGTTATAAATAAGTACTGAGGCTGTAATGTAATGATGAATATAGTTAACACTGCTATATAGTATATTTGAAAACTGCTAAGAACGTAAATCCTAAAAGTTCTCATCAAAGTTTTTAAAAAATGGTTATGTGAGGTAATGGATTTTAACTAAATTTACTATGGTAAATCATTTTGTAATATATGTAAATCAAGTCATTATGATATACACCTTAAAATTTTACAGTGCTTAGGTCAATTATATCTTAAAAAAGAAAAAGACACAAACTGAGGGTTTTAGAGGGGAGATGGATTAGCCCCATGATTAAGGAGGGCATGTACTGCATGGAGCACTGGGTGTTATATGAAAACCATGAATCGTGGATCACCACATCAAAAACTAATGACGTATTGTATGGTGACTAACATAATAAAATTTAAAAAGACATCAATATAGATACTATGGACATGAAAAGAATAAGACACCATGAATAACTATGCCCACATCTAGTAACCTAGATGAAATGGACCAATTCCTTGAAAGACACAATTTGCCCAACTCAGACAATCTGAATAGAGCTAAATCTTTCAAAACAGAAAGCACCAGAACCAGATGGGTTCACGTGTCAATTCTACCAAACAGTTAAGAAAGGGATTATACTAATTCTCTACAAGAGCAGAGGGAATGTTTCCTAACTCATTCTATGAGGCCATCATTACCCTAACACCAAAACCAAAGACACGACAAAAAAACTACAGACCAATATGTTTCATTAACACATGGACTCCGAGAAACAAACTGAGGTTTTAGAGGGGAAGGTGATGGGGGGATGCGTTAGCCCAGTGATGGGTATTAAGGAGGGCACATACTGGGCGCCTGGGTGGCTCAGTTGGTTGAGCGACTGCCTTCGGCTCAGGTCATGATCCTGGAGTCCCTGGATCGAGTCCCGCATCGGGCTTCCTGCTTGGCGGGGAGTCTGCTTCTCCCTCTGACCCTCCCCTCTCTCATGTGCTCTCTCTCATTCTCTCTCTCTCAAATAAATAAATAAAATCTTTTTAAAAAAAAACAAAAAAAAAAAAAAAGGAGGGCACATACTGCATAGAGCACTGGGTGTTATATGAAAACAATGAATTATGGATCACTACATCAAAAACTAATGATGTATGGTGACTAACATAATAAAAGATGCAAAGATGGTCAAAAAATACTAGCAAATCAAACGCAACAATGTATAAAAAGAATTACACACCGTGACCAAGTGCACCAGGCACATAAGACTGGTTCAAAACATGAAAATTAATATAATCCATCACATGATACTATCAAAAGAGGAAAAGCATTTGATAAAATCCAATACTCATTTATAATAAAAACTCTCAGCAAACTAGGAAGATAGAAGAAATTACTCAACTGGATAAAGGACACCGGTAAAACTAACAGCTAATATCTTTTTTAAATTTTATTATGTTACTCACCATACAGTACATCATTAGTTTTTGATGTACTGATCCACGATTCATTGTTTTCATTTTACACCCAGTGCTCTATGCAGTATGTGCCCTCCTTAATACCCATCACGGGGCTAATCCATCCCCCCATCCCCTCTAAAACCCTCAGTTTGGTTTCTCGGAGTCCATAGTCTCTCATGGTTCATGTCTCCCTCCCATTCCCCCCTCCCTTCATTTTTCCCTTCCTTCTCCTAACGTCCTCCATGCTATTCCTTATGTTCCACAAATAAGTGAAACCATGTGATAATTGACTTTCTCTGCTTGATTTATTTCACTTAACATAATCTCTTCCAGTCCCATCTATGCTGATATAAAAGTTGGGTATTCATCCTTTCTGATGGCTGAGTAATATTCCATTGTATATATGGACCACATCTTCTTTATCCATTCATCTGTTGAAGGGCATCTCAGCTCTTTCCACAGTTTGGCAATTGCAGACATTGCTGCTATGAACATTGGGGTGCATATGGCCCTTCTTTTCACTACCTGGAACTCTCAATTCACCGTTGCTGAAAATGCAAAATGATACAGCCACTTTGGAGGACAGTTTGGCAGTTTCTCTTAAAACTACAAAAGTAAATTGTGGACCTTGGTCTTTACCCAAATATGTTCATACAAAAATCATCACACAGAAGTTTACAGCAGCTTTATTTGTAACTGTCAAAACTTGGAAGCAATCAATTGAATGGATGAATAAACTGGTACATCCAGACAATGGACTATTATCCAGTGCTCAAAAGAAAAGACCTACTGAGCCTTCAACTAACTGTAAATTACTGGGTGAAAGAAGTGAATCTGAAACAGCTAAAAGCTGAGTCTACCTGTATGGCATCCTGGGAAAGGCAAATCTGTGGAGACAAAAGGATCGCTGGTTGACCGTGGGGAGAGGGGAAGGGAAATTAACAGGTGGAGCACAGAGAATTGTAAGGCAACCTATTCTGTATGGTACTTTAAGGGTAGATACATACCATTATAAATCTGAACACCTAAAACGTACAACACGAAGAGTGACCTCCAATGTAAACTACAGACACTGGGCGACAACGATATATCCGTGCAGGTTCATCAGTTATGACAAACGTACCACTCTAGTATCAAATGTTGGTAGGGGAAAGCTGATGTGTGTGCATGCACATGTGTGCATGATCTATGGGAACTCTATCTTCTCACTTTTGCTGTGAACCTAAAAGTGGTGTGAAAATCTATTAAAAATTGTGTGTGTGTACATATCTATGTACACACACACATCAGTGAAAAAAATGAATGAAAATTAACATATATACCAACCACATGAGCCAACCATTCCATTCCTTATTCTTACCCAAGAAAAATGAAGGCCTATGGCAATACACGCATGGACAGAAGAACATTCAGGATCTTCATGTGCAATAGCCCAAAGCTGGAAACAAACCTCCATCAACAGGTGAATGAATAAATTGTAGTATATCCACACTGGAATACTACTTGGAAATAAAAAGGAATGAACTGCTGATAGATGGAACAACATGGGTGAATCTCAACTTGTAAAATAAGACAACTGAAAAAAAAATATTGTGTGATTCCATTTATAAAAAAATTTTTAAAAATTCCAAGTAATGTAGAGTGACAGAAGTAGATCAGTAGTTGCCTGGGGATGGGTGGGGGACAGGAAGGGGAGAGAGGGAGAGATTACAAATGGGAATGAGAATTTTGTACAACTTTTAAAGATTTTTTTTTTTTTTTTGCTTTAGAGTACTTCCCAAATTAACCCCCCTTCCAGATCAGACAGGAAAAAGCCAAAACTATTCAGGGCCAGGGAGTAGGAGTAGGAAACTTTGGCTTCCAGAATTTCTGCCCTGAGAGCCACAGGAGTAACATTAATCTAAGTTTCTCCCAAATCCCTGGCTGACAATTAATGGCACAGGGTAAAATTTGCGAGTTTGATTCTCTTTTGACTCAATGCATTACTTAACCCACACACAGTTTGAGGTGTCAGAGGTCAGAACTCAAGGCTGGAAATACCACTGGAAATTTAAGGGAGAAAAATCAAAGGTAAGGGAATCACTGAGGGTCAGTTCCTAACTAGGACTAAACTCTGCCCACATCTTTGGCAGATCTCTCAACTATGCTTATGTAGCAAAGACCCCAAGGGCATGGACTGAAAAAGCAGCAGCCAAAAGTCAATAGAGACATTAGAGCAAAACTAAACAATATTCAATCTGCCCAAAATATTACAGGAAAGAGCAAACAGATGAGCAAAAAATGTAAATGTAAACACACCCATAAAAATACACTGTGTGTAAATGTACTATCCTAAAATCAGAAGGCAGATGTTGGCAGATCACATAAAAACAAAGATCCAACTCTATGCTGTCAACAAAAAACCTATTCTAAATACAAATAATTAAAAGAATAGAAAGACCTATACCTTCTGCAAAGCCTAAGAAAGCTTAAGTGGCTAAATTAATATCAGACAAAAAGTGACTACAAAATAGAACACCATTAAAGACAAAGAGAGCTGTAACAAAAGGGTCAATATGGCAAAACGTAACAATTACAAATGCCTATGTATCTAACAAAGACTACAAAATAAAGCAAAAACAAACTGAGCAATGGACAAAACCACAGAGTTAGAGATTTCAACACACTTGTCTTAGTTGCTGAAAAAACAGACCATTAAAAAAAAAAAAATCCGTGAAACAAAACAGGATCTGAACCCCTAAAGTCAACCACTTTAACCAAAATGAAACCACCTTACACCAGTTAGAAAGACAAAAAATTAAGTTAGGTAATGACAGATGTTGGCAAGGATGTGGAGAGAGGGGAACCCTCTTACACTCTTGGTGGGAATGTAAGCTGGTGCAGCCACTCTGGAAAACAGTATGGAGTTTCCTCAACACGTTAAAAATAGAGCTACCCTATGACTCAGCAATTGCACTACTAGGTATTTACCCCAAAGACACAGATGTAGTGAAAAGAAGGGGCACCTGCACCCCAATGTTCATAGCAATGTCTGCAACAGCCAAACTGTGGAAGAAGCTGAGATGTCCTTTGACAGATGAAGGGATAAAGATGTGGCCCATAGATACAATGGAATATTACTCAGCCATCAGAAAGGATGAATACCCACCATTTGCATCAACATGGATGGAACTGGAGGGTATTATGCTAAGTGAAGTCAAGCAGAGAAAGACAATTCCCATATGGTTTCATTCATATGTGGAACATAAAGAATAGAGCAGAGGACCATAGGGAAGGGAGGGAAAACTGAATGGGAAGAAATCAGAGAGGGAGACAAACCATGAGAGACTCTGGACTCTGGGAAATGAACTGAGGGTTACAGAAGGGAGGGGGTGCGGGGGATGAGGTAAAACAGTGAAGGGCATTAAGGAAGGCATGACAAAGGAGGCACAATTATACAATGGGGAAAAGACAGTCTTGAATAACTGGTGCTGGGAAAACTGGACCACTTTCTTATCCTATATACAAAAATACACTCAAAATGGATGAAAGACCTAAGTGTGAGACCTGAAACCATAAAAATCCTAGAAGAGAGCACAGGCAGTAATCTCCTTGACATCGGTCTTAGCAACATTTTTCTAGATTATCTCCTCAGGCAAAGGAAACAGAAGCACAAATAAACTATGGGGGCTACAGCAAAATAAAAAGCTTTTGCACAGCAGAGGAAACCATCAATGAAATAAAAAGGCAACCTAGTGAATAGAAGATATATGCAAATGATACCTCTGATAAGGGGTTAATATCCAAATATATAAAGAACTTCTATAACTCAACACCAAAAACCCAAATAATCCAATTAAAAAATGGGCAGAAACCTGAATAGACATTTTTCCAAAGAAGACATATAGATGGGCAAGAGACCCATGAAAAGATGCTCAAAATCACTCATCAGGAAAATGCAAATCAAAACCACAATGAGATATCACCTCACTCCTGTCAGACTGGCTAGAATCAAAAAGATGAGAAATAAGTAGTTTTGGTGAGGATGTGGAGAAAAAGGAACCCTTGTGTACTGTTGGTGGGAATGTAAATTTTTGCAGCAACCATGGAAAACAGTATGAAGGTTCCTCAAAAAATTAGAATTACCACATAAGCTAGTAATTCCACTACTGGATATTTACCAAAAGAAAATGAAACACTAACCAAAAGAAAATGAAACACTAATTCAAAAGGATATATGCACCCCTATATTTACTGCAGCATTATTTACAAGAGCCAAGACATTAAAGCAGCCCAAGTGTCCATCAACAGATGAATAAGGAAGATGTATACATACACACGCATAATGGATTACTCATAAAAAAACGAGATCTTGCCATTTGCAACAACATGGATAGACCTAGAAGGTATTGTGCTGAGTGAAATATGTCAGAGAAAGACAAATACATTTGATTTCACTTATATGTGGAATCTAAAAATCAAAACATGTGAACAAAGCAGAAACAGGCCCATAAATAAGAGAGAACTGGTGCAGGGCGCCTGGGTGGCTCAGTTGGTTAAGCGACTGCCTTCGGCTCAGGTCATGATCCTGGAGTCCCTGGATCGAGTCCCGCATCAGGCTCCCTGCTCGGCGGGGAGTCTGCTTCTCCCTCTCCCACCCCCCCTGCTTGTGTTCCCTCTCCCGCTGTGTCTTTCTCTGTCAAATAAATAAATAAAATCTTTAAAAAAA
>NC_058418.1:10481144-10658228 GCF_002201575.2 Neomonachus schauinslandi | reverse complement strand
CTTTAAAAAAAAAAAAAAAAAAAAGAACTGGTGCTTGCCAGAGGGGGTCGGGGGATGAGCAGAATAGGTGGGGGGAGGGTAGGAAGTACAGGATTCCAACTGTGGGATGAATGAGTTATAGGGATGAAAAGTACAGCATAGGGAACAGTCAACGGTCAGGTAATAGTGCTGTATGGTGACACACAGTAACATAACGTATACAGTTGTCTATTCACTATGTTGTACACCTGAAACTAATGTAACCTTATGTCAACTATACTTCAATAAAAAAATGAGATTTAAGGGCGCCTGGGTGGCTCAGTTGGTTAAGCGACTGCCTTCGGCTCGGGTCATGATCCTGGAGTCCCGGGATCGAGTCCCACATCGGGCTCCCTGCTCGGCAGGGAGTCTGCTTCGTCCTCTGACCCTATCCCCTCTCATGTGTTCTCTCTCTCTCATTCTCTCTGTCTCAAATAAATAAATAAAAAATCTTTAAAAAAAAAAAAAAAATGAGATTTAAAAAAAAAGCCAGTAAGATATCCAGAAATGTCCTTATATCAAAGTTAAATACACTCTAACCCACATGTCAAACAGGAAATTGCATGGGAAATTAGAAAATATTTAGACACATGAATAAATGCTCAACATCACTAGCCATCAGGGAAATACAAATCAAAACCACAATGAGATACCACCTTATACCAGTTAGAATGGCAAAAATTAACAAAACAGGAAACAAATGTTAGCGAGGATGTGGAGAAAGGGGGAACCCTCTTACACTGTTGGTGGGAATACAAGCTGGTGCAGCCACTCTGTAAAATAGTATGGAGGTTCCTCAAGATGTTAAAAATAGAGCTACCCTACGACCGAGCAATTGCACTAATAGGTATTTACACCAAAGATACTGATGTAGTGAAAAGAAGGGCCACATGCACCCCAATGTTCATAGCAGCAATGTCCCCAATAGCCAAACTGTGGAAGAAGCCAAGATGCCCTTCAAGAGACGAATGCATGAAGAAGATGTGGTCCAGGGGCGCCTGGGTGGCTCAGTTGGTTAAGCAACTGCCTTCGGCTCAGGTCATGATCCTGGAGTCCCGGGATTGAGTCCCACATCGGGCTCCCTGCTCAGCGGGGAGTCTGCTTCTCCCTCCGACCCTCCCCCTCTCATGCTCTGTCTTCCATTCTCTCTTTCAGATAAATAAATAAAATCTTTAAAAAAAAAAAAAGATATGGTCCATATATACAATGGAATATTACTCAGCCATCAGAAAGGATGAATACCCACCATTTGCATCGACATGGATGGAACTGGAGGGGATTATGTTAAGTGAAGTCAAGCAAAGACAATTATCATAAGGTTTTACTCATATATGGAACATAAGCAATAGCACAGAGGACCACAGGGGAAGGGAGGGAAATCCGAAGGGGGAGAAATCAGAGGGAGACGAACCATAAGAGACTATGGACCCCAGGAAACAATCTGAGGATTTCAGAGGGGAAGGGGGTGGGGGTAGGGGGTAACAGGGTGATGGGTATTGAGGAGGGCATGTGCTGTGATGAGCACTGGGTGTTATACATAACTAATGAATCACTGAACACTACATCAAAAACTAATGATATATACTAGGCAGTGGCTAACTGAACATAATAAAAAATTTAAAAAGTCTCAATTTGGCTCTCAAAAAAATTTTGAAATGATGAAAAATACCACAATTTCTGATGTGCAGTTAAATAGGATTCTGATAATTTTATAGCTTTAAACGTTTATAGTAGGTTTTTGATTTTAGACTTTTTGTTTTCTAAGTTTCCATCTCAAGAAGCCATGAAAAAAGGAAATTAAGGAAATCAGAGTAAAAATCAAATAAATGGAAACAATAGGAAAATTCAACTTCAGGCATGAAAGACTTTTTTTTTTTTTTAAGATTATTTATTTATTTATTTGACAGAGAGACACAGCAAGAGAGGGAACACAAGCAGGGGGAGTGGGAGAGGGAGAAGCAGGCTTCCCGTGGAGCAGGGAGCCCGATGTGGGGCTCGATCCCAGGAGCCTGGGATCATGACCTGAGCCGAAGGCAGACGCTTAACAACTGAGCCACCCAGACGCCCCAAAGATAGACTTTTACTATAGATCTTAGAGGCATTAAAATAAGGAGATCTATTCAACAACTTAGGTTTTTTAAGAAGGTACTAATACCCTGAAACATACAAATTACCAAATCTGTTGCAAGAAAAGCAAAAAATCTAAATAGTTCAGGAACTTAATTCATAAATTATCACACTCACACAAAAAGACCAGATGGAATTCACCAGTGAATTCCACTTAGCACTCAGGAAAAGAGTAATACCAGTCCTATACAAAGTCCTTTCAGGAAACAGAAGAGGAAGCTATACTTGAAAGTTATTGTTTAAGGCCAGTGTTACCTTGATATCAAAACCAGACAAAGACATCAAGTCCCAAGAATATGACAAAAGCCCTCCTCAACACAGGTGCAAAAATCCTTAACAAAGGTCAAGTCTTGTTTCTAGAAACGTAATACATCATGAGTAAGTGGGGTTAATCCCCAATGTTAAAACAAGACAACAGGCCCCAAATGGAGTTGCTTATGCTAAGCCCCATGCCACCAAACCAAGACTTATCAATTTTGGCTCACCCAGAAACAAAATCTTAAACCAATCCCCATCTGCTCTAGTTAGTTACCTCTGCTATCTTTTTAAGGGAAACTAACCCTGCAATAACCAACCGGCTTTTTTTTTTTTTTTTGCCTCATTTAACTTCCTGGTTCCTGTTCCCTTCTGCCTATAAAAGTCTCTTATTTTATATAGCTCCTCAGGGAGCTCTTCTATCTCCTATAATGAATGTTGCCTGATTCATGAATCACTGAATGAAGCCAATAAGAGCTTGAAAATGTAGTCAGCTGAATTTTATTTACTAGAAGGAATGCAAGGTGGTTTTAACATGTGAAATCACCAATGCATTTTACCATATTCACAGCATAAAGAAGAAAATCTTATGATCATCTCAGTAAATGCAGACTAAGCATATTATAAAATACATATATACATATACTGATCCCCATTCATGATAAAAATTCTGAAACTAAGAACAGACGGGAACTCAACCCAATAAGAAAACCTGTGGTTCACACCATTAACAGTGGTGAAAGACTGAATGCTGTCCACATGCATTCAGGTAAACAAACCAGCCATCAAAAGTGTTCATATTGGAAAAGAAGAAAGAATGTACATTTTTGTGTCACAATTTTCTACATAGAAAATCTTTAGGAATGTACAAAAAAGTACAAAAATGCCTCTAGAATATACCAATATGGGAAGACTGCAGCCTACAAGGTTGATGTCAAAAACTGATTATATTCCTAAGTTGTAAAAGCAAATAACTGAAAAATGAAATAATTCTATTTAGCGTCAAAAAATAAACTTCTGAAAAATTAAAGATTAATAAAACATATCCACTGAATACTATAAAATGTGATATTGTGATTTATAATATGTATTTTGGTCATCAGTTCCCCGCCCACATCCCAAAACCCTTGGAATTTCCTAAGACAAAAGAACAACGGGAGTATCTTTGTTATAATATTTGATGTCTCGTTCTCAGCTCCCGAAACCCTTCCGTAGCCATAAAGGTGACATGGGTCCTGTACTTCCTAATAAACCTCTTTCAACCATATCTGAGTTTAGGTTAATGAGGTGACTTTTGGAAATCCCCCTAAGGATGGCAGGCTGGTTGCCACGATGTGGGGCAATCAACCATGATTAGAGGTTTGGAACTTTCAGTCCCACCTCCTGACCTTTGGGAAAGGGAGAGGGGCAGAAGGCTGAACCAATCACTAATAGCCAATGACCTAATTGATCATGCCTAAGTAATGAAGCCTCCCTAAAAACCTGAAAGGAAGGGGTTCAGTGAGTTTTCAGGTCAGTGGACATGCAGGGAGAGTGGTGAGCTTAGAGAGAGCCTGGAAGCTCCGCACCCCTTCCCACATATTTTGCCCTGTGCATCTCTTCCATGTGGCTGTTCTGGGTTATATCCTTTTATAATAAACTGACAATCTAGTAAATAAACTATATTCTGAGCTCTGTGAGCCACTGAGCAAATTAACTGAACCCCAGGTGGGGGCCGCAGGAACCTCTAAAGCACAGTTAACAACCTGGACTTGTGACTGGCCGCTGAAAGGGGGTGAAGGGTGAGGGGTGAGAATCCTATAGGACCAAGCCCTTAACCTGTAGGATCTGATGCTATATCCAGACAGATGGTGTCAAAATTGAGTAGAAATGTGTGACACCCAGCTGGCATCCTGACTAATTGCTTAGTATGGCAATAACCTCCACATATTAGAACTGGTGTCAGAATTACAGAATTGAGGGGCACCTGAGTGGCTCAGCTGGTTAAGGGTCTGACTCCTTGATTTCAGCTCAGCTCATCATCTCAGGGTCGTGGGATTGAGCCCTGCATCTGTGCTCCATGGAGAGTCTGCTTGAGGATTCTCTACCCTCCACCCCGCTCCTCCCCCTGCTTGCATGGTCTCTCTCTAAAATAAATCTTTCTTTTTTAAAGATTTTATTTATTTATTTGACAGAGAGAAACACAGCAAGAGAGGGAACACAGCAGGGAGAGTGGAAGTGGGAGAGAGAGAAGCAGGTTTCCCGCCAAGCAGGGAGCCCGATGTGGGGCTCGATCCCAGGACCCTGGGATCATGACCTGAGCCGAAGGCAGACGCTTAATGACTGAGCCACCCAGGCACCCCTAAAATAAATAAATCTTTAAAAAATTATAGAACTGAAATGTGTCACTACAAAACAAATCAACTAAACACAAACAAATGTGATAATGAAATAGGGGCAAAAAAGGTTTAAGACACTGGTGTTATATGCAAACGACAAATTGTTGAACACTATCTGAGACTAATGATGTGCTATATGTTGGCTAATTGAATTTAACTGGGTGCTAGGCATTAAGGAGGGAACGTGATGTGATGAGCACTCGGTATTATACACAACTGATGAATTACTGAATGCTACATCTGAAACTAATGATATATTGGCTAATTGAATTTAAATTAAAAAAAGAATTTAAAAAAGACATACATGAAACAAATACAAAACAAGTAACAAAATGGCAAAAGTCCTTCCCTATCTTTCTCTCTCTCTCTGCCTCTCCCCTCCTTTCTCTCAAATAAATAAATCTTTTAAAAAAAGGTAAGTTCTGGAGATGTACAACATGATAACTATAGTTAACGATACTGTATTATATGTTTAAAAGTTTCTAAAGAGTAGATCTTAAAAGTTCTCAACACAAGGAAAAAAATTGTATGAGGTAATGCATGTTAACTAAGCTTATTAATCATTTTGTAATATATACAAATATCAAATCATTATGTTGTACAACGTGGACAATGGTATATGTCAATTTTACCTCAATAATACTGGAAAAAAATTAAAAAGATCTCAAATCAACAATGAAACTTTACATCATAAAAAAAAGGAACTTTACATCATAAGGAACTAGAAAAAGAACAAACTGGGGTGCCGGGATAGCTCAAACAGCAGAGCGTCCAACTCTTGATTTCAGCTCCGGTCATGATCTCAAGGTCGTGGGACCGAGCCCCACATCAGGCTCTGCACTGAGCGTGGGGCCTGCTTGAGATTCTCTCTTCCTCTCCCTCTGCCCTCCGCCCCTGCTCATGCAAACTCTCTCTTTCTTAAAAAAAAAAAAAAAAGAAAAAGAAAAAGAACTAAACCTAAAGCTAGTAGAAGGAAATAACAAAAGGCAGAGATAAATAAAATACAGAATTGAAAATCAATGAGAAACAACAGCTGGTTCTTCAAAAGATCAACAAAATAGACAAAAATTTAGCTAGAGTGGCTAAGAAAAGAGAGAAGACTCAAATTACTAAAATTAGAAAGTGGGGATGTTACTACTGACTGTAGAGAAACAAAAAAAGATTATAAGACAGCACTATGAATAATTGTGTGCCAATAAATTGGATAACCTAGATAAAATGGACAATTCCTATAAACAAACCTAAGACTGAATCACGAAGAAACCGAAAACCTAAGTAGACCTATAACTACTG
Organism: Neomonachus schauinslandi; assembly: GCF_002201575.2. NCBI lineage: Eukaryota > Metazoa > Chordata > Mammalia > Carnivora > Phocidae > Neomonachus > Neomonachus schauinslandi. The sequence continues at coordinate 10,652,157 of NC_058418.1, read as the reverse complement.
CAAAGACTGAGTAAGTGATCAAAAACTTCCCAACAAAGAAAAGCAGGGACCAGATGGTTTCACTGGTGAATTCTACCAATCATTTGAAGAATACCAATCCTTGGGGCGCCTGGGTGGCTCAGTTGGTTAAGCATCTGCCTTTGGCTCTGGTTGTGATTGCAGGGTCCTGGAGTCGGACCCCATGTCAGGCTCCCTGCTCAGCGGGGAGCCTGCTTCTCCCTCTCCCTCTGTGATCTCTCTCGTTCTGTCTCTCAAATAAATAAAAATCTTTTAAAAAATAAAAATGAAGAATATCCTTGTTAAACTTTTCCAAAAAATGGTAGAGGAAGGAACACTTCCTACTTATTCCGTAAGGCCAGGACTGCCTGACACTAAAGCCAGACAGAGACACAGTAAGAAAGGAAACTAAAGACAAATATCCCTTATGAACACTGATCTAAAAATACTAGCAAACCAAATTCAGTAGTATCTTAAAAGGATAATACCACATGACCAAGTGGTATTTATTCCTGACATGCAAGGATGGTTTGACACACAAAAATCAATGTGATATGCCACATTCACAGAATAAAGGAAAAAACGACATAATCATCTCAGTTGATGTAGAAAAAGCATATGAAAAAACTCAAAATACTTTCATGATAAAAACACTCAACAAACTAGGAATAGAAGGAAACTGCCTCAACATAATAAAAGTCTTAAATGAAAAACACACAGTACACATCAGACTCAATGGTGAAAGAATGAAAGCTTTTCCTCTAATATTAGGAATAAGGCAAGGATGCCTACTTCTGTCCCTAATATTCAACATAGTACTGGAAGTTTTAGCCAGAGAAATGGGCGAGAAATAAAAGGCATCCAAATTGGAAAGCAAGAAGTAAAACTGTTCACAGATGGTATGATCTTCTATGTGGAAAATGCTTAAGATTCCATATAAAAACTGTTTAATAAATGAATTCAGCAAAGTAGCAAGGTACAAAGTCATGCACAAAATCAGTTGCATTTCTATATATAAACAATGAACAATCTAAAAGGATATTAAGAAAACAATTCCATATACAATAGTATCATAAAGAATAAAATGCTTGGGAATTAACCACAGAGGTGAAAGACATGTACACTGAAAACTACAAAACACTGATAAATTAAAAACAAAAAATTGAATGACAGACCATGTTCATGGATTGGAAGGTTTAATGTTGTTAAGATATCAATGCTACCCAAAAGGATCTACAGATTCAGTGCAATCTCTATCAAAATCCCAACAATACAGAAACAGAAAAACCCATCCTAAGATTCACATGGAATCTCAAGGGATCCTGAGCAGCCAAAACAACCTTTAAAAAAAGAAAAAAGTTGGAGGTAATCACTTCCTAGTTTCAAAACTCACTATAAAGCTGCAGTAGTCAAAACAGTGGGGTACTGGCATAAAGACATACAGACCAAGGGAATAGTCTAGAGAGCTCAGAACTAAACCATCACATACAAAGTCAAATGGTTTTTGACAAGGGTGCCAAGACCATTCAATGGGAAAAGGGCAGTCTTTTCAATAAATGGTGCTAGAGAAACTGGATATCCACATGCAAAAGAATGAAGTCAGACGCTTCCTTATTCTATATTCAAAAATTACTTCAAAATGCATCAAAGACTAAACATAGGAGCTAAAACTATAAATCTACTAGGAGAAAACATAGGGCAAAAGCTTCACGATATTGGAATTGACAATGATTTCTTGGATAATTCCCCACAGGCACAGGGAATAAAAGAAACATATTTGAAAATTTCATGAAAATTAAAAATTCTTATGCATCAAAGGACACTATCAGTAGAGTAAAAAAGGCCACACACAGAATGAGAAAATACTTGCAAATCACATATCCAGTAAGGGATTAATATTCAGAATACAGAGAACTCCTAAAACTCAACAGAAAACAACCAACCTGACTCAAAAATGGTCAAGAGACTTGCCCAGACATTTCTCCAAAGAAGATACCCGAATGGCTAATAAGCACATGAAAAGATGCTCAGTATCACTAATTATTGGAGAAATGCACATCAAAACAAGATACCACTTCATACCCATCAAGGTGGTTATTATTAAGAAAAACCCCCCACAGGACAGGAAACAACAAATGTCGGTGAGGATGAGAAGAACTGGAACCCTGTGTATCACTGGTGGGAACATAAAATAGTGTGGCTATTGTGAAAAACAGTATGGCAGTTCCTCAAAAATTAAAAATAGAATTACCATACGAGGCACGCCTGGGTGGCTGTCGGTTAAGAATCTGCCTTTGGTAGACTTCCGCTCAAGGGGAGTCTGCTTCTCTCTCCCTCTGCCCCTCCCGCCCCCTTGCCCCCCTCCCCACCCCGTGCATGTGTGCACTCTCTCAAATAAATAAAATTTTTATTATTTATTTTTTTAAAGATTTTATTTATTGACAGAGAGACACAGCCAGAGAGGGAACACAAGCAGGGGGAGTAGGAGAGGGAGAAGCAGGCTTCCCGCCAAGCAGGGAGCCCGATGTGGGGCTCGATCCCAGGACCCTGGGATATCGACCTAAGCCGAAGGCAGACGCTTAATGACTGAGACACCCAGTCGCCCTCAAATAAATAAAATTTTTAAAAAATTACCATACAATCCAGCATTTCTGTTCTGGGTATGTACAGAAAAATTGGAAAGCAGGGACTTGAACAGATATTTGTACACCCATGTTCACAGCAGCATTATTCACAATAACCAAATGGTATAAACAACCCAAATGTCCATCAACGGATGAAGAAAATGTGGTATGTACATACAGTGAAATATTATTCAGTCATAAAAAAGGGAAATTCTGACATATAACACGATCACCCTCGAAGACATTATGCTAAGAGAAATAAACCAGACACCAATGGCAAATACTGCATGATTCCACTTATGTGAGGTACTTGAAAGAGTCAAAACCATAGACACGGAAAGGAGAACCGTGGCTACTAGGAACCGGGGTAAGGGAAGAACAGGGAGTCATTGTTTGATGTGTAGAGTTCAGTCTGGGATGATGGAAACATTCTGGAGATGGACAGTGTTGACAGTTGCACAACAACGTGAATGTACTTAATGCCGCTGGGCTGTACATTTAGAGATGGTTAAAATAAATTTTACGTTATGTATATTTTACCACAATTTAAAAATCATATATGTTAGTAAGCCTGGTGGTATAGCGCTTACACACAATTAAGGCAAGTCAAGGATATGGAGAGTGACGGGACATGGCATTTTGAGCGGTGGTCAGAGAAGGCCTTGGAAGAAAGGACTTCTCACCGACATGAGTAAGAAAGCCAGAGCGACTGGATGTGTACGGGCTGGCAGCATTCCAGCCAGAGAAGAGAATGGAAAAGGTCCTGATGTAGAGCATATTTGTGCTGTCTGAGGCAAAAGTGAGGCTGGCAGACAAAGCAGTGGGGTGGGGGGAGATGACTGGAGAAAAATGTAGAATGAATGTTTAAGCTGGGGGAATGAGCACATACCATAGGGCCTTCCAGGCTGCTTGAACACTTTGGTTTTTCTTTTTGTTTTTTTTAAAGATTTTATTTATTTATTTGAGAGAGAGAGAGAGCATGAGTAGGGTGAGGGGCAGAGGAAGAGGCAGACTCCCCACTGAGCAGGGAGCCTGATGCAGGGCTTGATCCTGAGACTCTGGGATCATGACCTTAGCTGAAAGCACTTAACCAACTGAGCCTCCCAGGCACCCATTTTTTGGTTTTTGTTTTGTTTTGTTTTGAGACAGAGAGCACAGGCAGGGGCAGAGGGAGAGAGAGAATCTCAAGCAGACTCTGAACTGAGCATGGAGCCCAACGCAGGGCTCGATCTCACAACCCTGAGATTATGACCTGAGCCCAAACTGAGTTGGATGCTTAAATGACTGAGCCACCCTGGTGCCACAAACACTTTCAGTTTTATTCTGAGTGAAGGGAGAAGGCTGTGGAGGGTTTGAAACAGATGAGTGACATGATATGATTAATGTTTTCAAAGGGTCTCTCTGGCTGCTGCATGAAGATTATCCAGAACAGAGGCAGAACAATGGGGCCATCACCTACAAAAGACCCCGGCTGCACAGTTTTTACCTGAGTGCCTACCTCTTTCAGTGTGGATCTCCTTCATGCAAAGCTTTTCCTCTCTCTCCAACTGGGATATCATATCTGGTTTGGAGGATGAATGCCCTATGAAAAGATAAGATAAAAGTGAAAAACATTAAGGGCGAAAGTACTGAAAAATTTTGGTTCTCATCCCATAATACAATAAGGCTCTGCCCCTCCCCAAAGCAGTGTTTGTCAAACACTTTCCTATCACCACCCATAGTAAGAAATACACTTGGTATCATTAGAGATATATCACTACCACACAAAGTCTAGAAATAAATGATCAAATGAACTGTTTCTTCTTATTTTTTTTTAAGAGGGGGTGGAGGGAGGTACAGAGGGAGAGAGAGAATCTCAAGCAGACTCCATGCCAAGTTCAGAGCCCCACTCAGGGCTCCATCTCACAACCTTGAGATCGTAAGCTGAGCCAAAGTCAAGAGTCAGATGCTTACCCAACTGAGCCCCCCAGGCACCCCTCAAATGAACGGTTCTAACCAATGTCTGTTTTTGTCACATTCTTCCCAGTCTGACACCCCTCACTAGAAACAGCTTGCTGTTACTGCTACCATGTGCACCAACGTGCACCATTCTAAGGAGCTCTGATACTATTACTCGGTTCTGTAAGTGTTCTGTAAGACTGCTGATGCAATTTACTAAATTAGTTTCCTGACCCACCAATAGGTCATGATCTACACGTTTAAAAAATATCTATGAAATATGGAGCCAGGTGAAGACAAGCTTAACTGTTCATTTATAGTTCATTTACATGCGACAACGTCTGCCTTGAAACAAAGACTAGAAACGTCTTGTCTCCGTGCTCCAAAGGGACTGGAAAACTCTGGCCTCTGAGGAGTCCTGAAGCCATGAACTAGTGGGCAGAGGCCAGGGATGCCACTAAACATCCTAATATCCACAGGACAGTCCTCAAAACAAAGAATCATCTGCCCCCAAATGTCAATAGTGCCTAGGTTAAGAAACCCTGCTTGAGGGGATGAGTTACAGAAAGATCCTGTGCTCACCCACAGAGACCAGGTTCCTGAAGTTCTCCAGCATCACGTCCCGGTACAGCTTCCTCTGGGTGGAATCCAGCAGCCCCAGCTCCTCCTCACTGAAGACCACGGCCACGTCCTTGAACGTCACCGTCTCCTACAACACCGAGCACACGCAACCTCAATCTCGCACCCGGTGGCCACGGGGAGCAGGGCAACGCTGAGGGGGTGGAGGAGCTATGTGGGAAGTTGTTCCAGATTCTGAGGGATCTGAGCAACTCTTCTTAATAGTTTCTCCTCCTCCCCTTCCACAATCATACCAAAAATGCGAGGGTCACGGGGCGAGGAGAAGGAAAGAGAAGAAAAAGAAAAATACCTGTGTACATGTGACGTGGTGCCCTTTATATAGTTAAGTCTCTAGAACTGCCATGGTCAAATCATGGCATATACACGTTTTAGAACTTGACTGATAGTGCCAAATTTTACAAGAAATGTTTCAGGAATTCATCCCAACAGTATTTAATAGTGCCCGTCTCCTCCTCTCACTGGGCAGTACCACTATTTCGTCCACGTGTGCGCACCTAACAGGCCTTCGGCACCCCTCCCAGGCAGGCGTGCAGTTCATTCTCTATGATCTCAGGAGCATGACCTATCTGTCAACTGCAGCAGCATTCAGTGTTGAGGTTAAGAGCATATGTTCTGGAGACTACATGCCTCTAAGGCTCTGTCCATTACTGGCTTTGGGACCCTGGTCAAGTCACCTAACTTCTCAATACTTCAATGTCCTTATCTGTGTAATAGTACCACATCATAAGGTACTTGAAAGGACCAAAGAGAATACATAAAGGACTTAGGACAGCATCTGACACACACTAAGTACTCAACAAACGTCAGCCATCGCTATTACTGCTACCATCCTTGTTCCTGGTTGCATAGTATTCCACAAAAGTGGTGATCTAGAACATATTTAATGATTCCAAGTAATTAAACAGTATGTTTTTTTTAATTATTAATGCTGCAGAAAACATTTTTATACAGATCTCAGCCAACTGTCTTGTTATTTCCCTAAGATAAGTTCCAAGTGGCAATCGCACTGTTGAAAAATATGCACCTTTATTTTGCTAATATAATGACAATTTTCCCAATTAACTCTTCCTGTAAGAGATGAGAAGTATCCCTGATTCTCTATCTTCTGGCCAAAATTGGACAATATCTTATTTTTAAAATCTTGGGTAATTTGGTAAGTGATAAACTTTTTAAAAATTTTCCACTAACTTAATTTTAATTTTTTAAAAAGATTTTATTTATTTTAGAGAGTGTGTGTATGCGAGCAGGAGGAGGGGCAGAGGGAGAGGGAAAGAATCTCAAGCCAACTCTGCTGAGTGTGGAGCCTGACTCAGGGCTTGATCTCATGACCCTGAGATCATGACCTGAGCTGAAACCAAGAGTCAGACACTCAACCAACTGAGCCACCCAGGTGCCCTCCACTTATTTAAAAAGATTGTCTTTACTATACTCAAATAATAAAAAATCTTTTGATTTTTAAAAATATATTACCTGTTCATTTCCTTTGTTTATAATCCTACTGGAATATCTTATATATCAGTAAATTTCCTACTGAGAATATTAAGCCTTTTTCCTAGTATGTATAAATTCCCACCTTCACCCCACCCCCGGCTCCTGTTTCCTATATGTCTCACAACTTTTTCTGTATGGCAATAAAAATGATCTCAACTCTAGCTAGAGTTCTGAGCATCTATATATTAAACAACTAGTTGATACATCTGACAAAGGAAAGAAAGCCACTAAGAAAAGGAATTAGCTGAGGACGATATTACTTTTGGAGGCCTCCGCCTACCAGACATGCACACATGCAGCCTGCCTCAGGTCCCCGAATAGAAGTCTCTTTTCTTCTGGGTCTTTCCATTTACTGTGATTAAACACCTGAAACTCCCTGCTTAGACAACAGGAACTTCAGTGTCACTGGGCACCGAGTGGATTTCAGTAGGTATCTGAAGGTTCACAAATCTGTTTCTTCATGTTAAAATGCAGGTAAGACCATCTATATCCTCACACAGCTGTTCCCCAGAGTAAATGCCTGGCAAATCCCTAGTACTAAGGATTTTTAAAACTAAGTATGTACTTCTTTAAAACATATTAACATCTCAATGAATATACATCTAACTATAACACACACACAGTTTAACTTAAAATAAAAATTTTTTTTAATTTTAAAAAATTTAAAATTTTAATAATTTAAAAATAATTTTAAAATTTAAAAATATTTTAAAAATAATTTAAAATTATTTATTTTTTAAGTGAGCTCTACGACCAACGTGGGGCTTGAACTCAAGATCCCGAGATCAAGAGTCGCACGCTCTATGGACTGAGCCAGCCAGGCACACTCCAAATCTAGCTCTTCTTGTTTGAAAACAACTAAAATTATTTTCTCTGAGTTCAGTCTGAGGTGGACTCTGCTGCACCAAGCCGTACTTTAGACATTCTTATCACAAAATGGGAGGCACCACATGTGAGAAAACCATGGAGTCCCTGGAACTTTAAAGAGGAAAAAAAAAAAAAGGCTGAAATCTCAGAGTTTCTGTACAGGAAGAAAGGTTATATGTTAGCAAACTGTTGTTGCAAACATCTTTAAAATAGTAAAATCCACATATAAATGGAGAATGGGGTAAAGCAGTAGGTAAATTATGGGAAATGATGTGACCATTTAAATTGTAGGTAATATAGGGCGCCTGGGTGGCTCAGTTGGTTAAGCAACTGCCTTCGGCTCAGGTCATGATCCTGGAGTCCCAGGATCGAGTCCCGCATCGGGCTCCCTGCTCGGCGGGGAGCCTGCTTCTCCCTCTGACCCTCCCCCCCCTCTCATGTGCTCTCTGTCTCTCTCATTCTGTCTCAAATAAATAAATAAAATCTAAAAAAAAAAAAAAAAAAAAAAAAATGTAGGTAATATAAAATTACATTTGAAAAACCCAAAATGGTACTTAAACTAGGATTATAAATCTAGACATGTCAACACAAATGAGAAAGAATGCGGGACAATTAAAACTGCTGATTTGTGAACACGTTTGTAATGTGGGAGTTTTTTTTTTTTTTTTAAATATCTATTACTTTTCACACTATTATTTGGAAATAAACAAAAAGCAAGAGCCTGGTATACAACAATTAGGTGCCTTGGGTTCCTTTTTACCCTTCCCAGGCAAGGGAAAAATGCATCCAATCTTTATGAAATGAGATGTCATTTTAAGTAACAGAAAGGCAAACCCAGCTTACCTGGAACTTGGTCATTTTTCTCCTTTTCCTTCTGGGGAGAGGCAGAGCTCTGGAAAGGCAAAACTGTGGAAGGGAAAGTCCTCATGAGAGAGCTGGTAGTCGGTGTGGCGCTTTGTGCCAACAGGAAGCTGCTTTCTCCAGGCAAAATTTAGAACAGGGGCTGGATTCCAGCATCCCCTGGGCCCCCTCAGTCAGCTGCCTTTGTTCATGAACAGTCCCTAACCTAAGTGCTTCTGGTAGCTTCCAGAGCATTCCTGAGCCTGGGTAGGAGAGGTAATGAGAGACATCCAGGCAATATAATTTAACTTTATGGGGCCAAAGTGCCTGGGTTCAAATTTTGCATTTCTACTTCCCAGCAGTGCAAACCCTGAGCGAGGTATTAATCTTTCTGTGCCTCAATCCAGTCACCTGTAAATGGGGATCATAATAATGCCGGTATTCCCTATTTCCTCCAGTGTCAGACAAGCAGATGCTATTGTGCTTCATAAAACCTCCCTTGCAGATGTGCTGTTCAGAAAATGAATGTTTTAAGAAACTCAGAATTCAGAGCCATGAGTTACCGTTACCCTAGGAAAGTCTAATTCTGACTGGCTGTCCCACAGATAATTTGTTCTGCAGCTAATGATAAGCTGCCATGATTTTTCCCCCAATTACACCATTTTAACAGGTGTAATTACTTGAGCATGTTATTAAGCTGGAAGGGCCTCAACAAAGTTTCTTCTCCCGTGTGCACGGAGGCAAATAATGACTAATAAAAACCGCAGACTAAGAAATCCTGTTGCATTTAAATGAACGACACGCAGCTGTTACACGTTGTGAACAGTTAAGGACTCGCTACGCCGCAGGCACTCCGCGAAGCCGTGATCACGATTGTTTCTCTGCGATAAACCACAGAGAACTTTCCTCAGGGTCCGGCTGAAGATAACTCTCCTTCCTAAACAAGTGTCTCGGAAGAGTCCAAGAATCCAGGACCGGCCCCGCAGCAGAGATCAGTGAAGGGCTAGCGGAGCTGCAGCTGGGGCTCCGAGCCCACGCCGGGCTCTTAGGATCTTCCCAACAACAGGGGGCCCGAGTATGATGAGAGTCATGGTCCCATCCAATACTGCACGAGGCACTGATTTTTAGCTTTCATATCTAATCTCATTTAATTCTCAGACCACCACTGGGAAGACACTAACGCTCTTTAGCCAAGAGGCAACCGACGCAAGGAGATGCTATGTCACTCGCCCAGGGTTTCACCGCGAGGCGGACGCAGAGCCAGCTGGCAGGTCCGGGACCCAGGCTGCGGGCGCGGAGAGCGCGGGAGACCTTCAAACTCCGCTCGCCACGCGCGCCCGCCCCGACGCGGAGGCTCCGCCGAGCAGCGGCACTCTGCCGCCGCTGCCTCTGTCCCCGCCCTCAGCCGCCGGCCGCGGCTCCCCTTCGCCAGGAGCGAGGGCCGGCTGGCTGCTGGCCCCACGCCGAGGCCGAGAAGCCTCGGAGGCACGGCAGGGACGCGGGTTAACTCACCTCACCGCCAGCAATCTCGGCCCCGACCTCGCCTTCCCGGAGCGGAAGTGCCGCCGACCCTCCGACTGTACCCAGCTCCTGGACTACACTTCCCAGAATGCCCAAGGGGAAGCGCCTCGGGTTTCGCGCACCTGCTGGACTACATTTCCCAGAATGCAGCTCGCGGGACCGCGCTGTCCACCAGCTGGCTCTCTTTTCGGACCGAGAGGGGGTTTCAGTTTGAGTCGTTCCTCTGGCGCTGTAACTGTCAGATTTCTTTTTGTTTTATACGTTTCTTACAGCTCACGAGAAAGTAATTGCGAATTGAAAAAATTCGGTCGTATAAAAGAGAAAAACAAAGCTTGCACTGTGAAGTTAACAAAATCTTTAGCGGGAGTAAGGGGTAGGCTAAAAATGGAAAACGTAGTGACTCAGGCTGAACCGCTTAACGCCGAACTTAAGATCTCAAACCTGCATCAAATGTCAGCTCCTCCGATATCACCAATACAACCGTCGATAATAAACGGAGTTTACAGACAGCCCCTTAACGGGGCCACGAAGTCAAGGTTGGAATTCACTGGGAATTCCAAGTTTGGTTTCAATGCGACGGACTTGATTAGGTTTGCGCAGGGATCATGGTACTACAGTCCAGGATTGGGGGGAACAGCAAGGGTTTTTAAGTGCCAACTGTTGCTTTCTTTCGAAGAGATTGAAGAACTGATAGAGGATTTAAGAGTTGATGTAACCTGTGATGAACAATCAAGCAATTTGCTTGGACAGGAATCTCCTGGAAGAGTAAAGGCGTGCTAATGACAACTGAACAGTTATGTTAACATAGACGGTAAATTGTGGGAAGGGAGGGAGGTAGATAGGAAGTTTCATTCTTCAGTGTCTAAGCTGTCCACGCAGTGTGTCTTGTGCGGAGGGGAGGGAACAGAGGTAAGGGGAATCTGTTTGACTCCTCTGCCTCCTTTATTCCACAAGGCACCTAAGGGCACTTGACACTGTTTTGTGGCATGAGCTACTCATTCCAATAAGCTGGGAGTTTAGAAAAAGTTGATACAAACATTGATTATGCTCCAAAGAGAAGTATCTTGAATTTCATTTACAAAAATGAGTTGTGTTAAAAAAAACAAGTAAATTTAAAGATCTAATTGGCTTTATTTAACGATTTATGAATTGAGCAGCATTCCCTTCTAGTAAATGGAAGGGAGCTCCCATAAAGAGGTTATTAGCAAAAAAAAAAAGAAAAAGAAAAAAAGAAAGAAAGAAAAAAAGAAGGAAAGGATTATTTCAGGCCAGGTTACCTTGTCTTAGGGGAAGGCAGGGAGTCTTATCAGGCAAATTACCTCACTAATGCTGACCAGGGAATTCCAGGCTGATGGGTTTAAAATTCCGTTCCTGGGAAATAAGTCTTAGTTTGCTGTCCTGGGGGCAAGTGACACCTTAGTCCTGTTCGTTCGTTTTGTTTTTTTTCTTTCTTTTTCTTTCTGTCTTTCCTTCCTTCCTTTCTTCCTTTCCTTCCCTTCCCTTCCTTTCTTTCTTTTTCTTCCTTCCTTTTTCTTTTTCTCTTTCTTCCTCTTTCTCTTTCTCTCTCTCTCTATAGTTGGGGCAGATGAAAATAGCTCTATTGCAGGGAATTTCAGAAAATACAGTGATGTGTGTCTATATAAAATTTAAATTGTTTTGTAATTCACGTTCAGCTTCAGATTGTTTCATTACATACTTTCACTGTTTGCTCCAGACATAAATATTTTGTGATTGAATAACCCAAGTGAAACCAGGAAGCCACGATTTTTCTCCTCAGCCAGAAATGCATCTGTAGCTTTTTATTATGTAAGTTTTCAAGCATATACAAAAGCAGAGAATAGTGAAATGTACCCCATATACTCATATCCCAAATTTAAGTTAATAACTGTTTTAACCATCTAATTCATCTGTCATTTTTAAATTTTACGGAATTTTCAAACAAATCCCTGGCATCATTTTTTTAAAAAAAGATTTTATTTATTTATTAGAGAGAGAGAGAGAGAAAGCACAAGCAGGGGGAGCAGCAGGCAGAGGGAGAAGCAGGTTCCCCGCTGAGCAAGAAGCCCAATGCAGGACTTGATCCCAGGACCCTGGGATCATGACCTGAGCGGAAGGCAGATGCTTAACCGACTGAGCCACCCAGGCAAACCCCTGGCATCATGTTTTTAACCCCTAAATACTTTGCTAAATATTTGCTTAAAATATTTTATTTAAAACCCACAATATCATTATCACACTCAATAAATAATTACCAATAAATCCTTCATATCTCCTAATACCTGTAGAACTGTAAGCAGAAAGAGTTAGGGGTCTCCAGAAAAAGAAAGCAGAGACATGGCTTTCATGGCAGAAGTTACTTTAGACCCCCAGCTATTTTCCGTTATCCATGCCCTACAGGCTCTATTTGCCTTAGCACACCTTTTGAGAACTTCCTAGGAGGTGTCAGAATCACAAAGAAATGCAAAAACCTCAGTAGTTGTGGATTTTAAGGGAACAAAGGAAATGCAAAAACTGTCTCTAGCAGCCCAGGATATGGCCTACCCACATCAGAGATAATAAATCAGCGGTAGAACTCCCAGTGCTGTTTCAAAAGTAAGCAAGACCCTGCGTTCCTTACCCAAGACAATGTGACCAAGCCCTCATTCAGTTTATACTGGGTCTCAGAGCAGGCCCATAGCCCCTTACCCTTGCCCGACAGTTACCTCTGCTTCATTATACTACTAAAGTCTTCACCCTAGGAGGAGCTCAAGATTCATTTCCATAATACAGAATGCCTGTATAGGCATGTTTTCTAAATAGTATGCACAACCTTATGTCCACCTTTGCATACAATGACAACGCTCCCTTTGCTGAATATTCATTCTAACCCCTAAGAAGAAACATCTCATCCCTGCTAAGGGAGTCACAGCTTCGGAAGTTATTTCCTGTGATCGCCTTATTTGCTGCAAATAAAATTTCCTTTGTGTGACAACTCCACCTGGTACAGTCTCTATCTGTAACTCACCAAGGAGCAAGCTCACATTAGTTTGGTTACAGAAACTAAAATGGAGTCTCTTTATATCAGGGACAAAATGGAGATGGTTAATGCAAGTGCAAAAAAGGAAACTTATAACCCAACCTTCAAGGAATTTATATCTCTTCTTAGAAATCAGCAGAAGACACCAGCCAATTCCCAAATGCCAAGTCTGTTCATGGCCATCTCTGGACTTCCTTTCCTTGACTCAGCTACCCTGATCCAAATAAGAAAGAAGATGACTAGGCAACCAATCAACTAAAAAAAGCCAAATGACTTTTATATTTTTTTTTAAAGATTTTATTTATTTATTAGAGAGCGAGCGAGAGAGAAACAGCATGAGAGAGGAGAGGGTCAGAGGGAGAAGCAGGCTCCCCGCCGAGCAAGGAGCCCGATGTGGGACTCTATCCCAGGATCCTGGGACCATGACCTGAGCCGAAGGCAGTCGCTTAACCAACTGAGCCACCCGGGCGCCCCCAAATGACTTTTATATTTATCCCATAAGTATCCCTTAGCCTGTGAACAACTCAGAACTGTTTCTGTAGCCTTGAGTTTCCTGGTTAGCAGGTCAAAAGCCTTGCAGTAAACACATCCTTCTGCTTTGTTTTATTCAGTAAGCAGAAATGGCTTTTTGACATACCCAATCCCTATTCAAATCTGTCAATTACCTCCAAAATCTCATAACTGCTTTGTTCAAGTCAATGTCCAAACAGAGTCCATTCATTCTATTTATCTGCTCAGGCACATTTATTCTTGAATACTATCCTTCTGTTCCTTTTTTCAAACCTTTGACCTGCTGAGGAATTGGGTCAGTTGTCATGATGTCCCACATCCTGGATCTCTCCAATTATGTTTTGTGTCATTAAATAATTTGTTCCTCTATCCTATGTGTTTCCTGTAAAGTTTATTATTTTAAGTTGTTTAGTAGTAGTAGTAGTAGTAATCTCTACACCCAACTTGGGGCTCAAATTCATGACCCTGAGATCAAGAGTTGCATGCTTTTCTGACTGAACAAGCCAGGCACCCCTATTTTGTAAAGTTTTTATTTTGTTTTAAAAGATGTTATTTATTCAAGAGACAGAGAGAGAGCAAGAGCAGGGGGAGTAGCGGAGGAAGAAGCAAGACTCCCCGCCGAGCAAGGAGCCCGATGCAGGGCTCAATCCCAGGACCCCAAAATCACGACCTGAGCTGAAGGCAGACGTTTAACTGACTGAACCACCTAGGCACCTCTTCAAGTTTTTAATTCCATTAGTTAACATACAGTGTTATATTAGTTTCAGGTGTACAATATAGTGATTCAATTCCTGTAAAGTTTAAATCTAAAGTCCTGATTAGATTTGGGTTCATCTCTTTTGACAAAAAAGCCATGGATGATACTGGAAATATCTGAACAAGACCAACTGAAGCCAATTCAAATCCTGGGCAGTGTTCCTCTGAGTAGGAAAATAAATAACAGTAAGTATATGAAAAATAATGTTTTGTTTTGTTTTTTTTAAATTTTATTTTATGTTAATCACCATACATTACATCATTAGTTTTTGATGTAGTGTTCCATGATTCATTGTTTGCGTATAACACCCAGTGCTCCATTCAATACGTGCCCTCTTTAATACCCATCACCAGGATAACCCATCCCCCCACCCCCCTCCCCTCTAGAACCCTCAGTTTGTTTCTCAGAGTCTGGATCCAAAAGGGTACGTGCACCCTGATGTTTATAGCAGCAATGTCCACAATAGAAAAATAATGGTTTTAAAGAAAAGAACCATTTTAAGATCAAAGGATTCCTCTCAAAAGTAAAAATGTTTGGTAATATTTGTTTTGCAGTTTCTTATATTAAACAGGATCAATCTGATAATAGGAAAGACAAAAATGACTGCCAAATTAAAAAATATAACAGAGGCTTCCATTTTGAGTAATGGCAAAATAGGTAATTACCATTAACTTACACACACACACACACACGAAGTCTATTGGTAAGCATCAGTAAGCTGACAATGTGTACAGGATGAATAAACCTGTAATTCAGGAGAATAGGGAAACCTAGAGAGAAAGCTGGTTACTTGGAGCTACTTTTCCCCTCAGGGGCATAGGCCAGTTCTGGAAACAGTAAGGTTGAGAAGCAAGACACTTATTTTTGACATGGGCATGGGTGTAGGGTTATAAAAGTTTGAGTCCAGGGCCTGCCAAAAGTAGGTAACTGATAAAACTCCTATATTTTGGGGCGCCTGGGTGGCTCAGTCGTTAAGTGTCTGCCTTTGGCTCAGGTCATCATCCCATTGTCCTGGGATCGAGCCCCATATCAGCTCCCTGCTCGGCGGGAAGTCTGCTTCTCCTTCTCCCACTCCCCCGGCTTGTGTTCCTGCTCTCGATATCTCTCTCTCTCTCTCTGTCAAATAAATAAATAAATAAAATCTTTAATAAAAAAAAAACTCCTATATTTTGTGTTGGATACCAGGAACCGCTGCACCTAGGGGAAAGAGTAAACAGCTCATAGATCTGCCCTGGCAGGAGTCTGAAGCCCAAATCCAAATTAGCTATATCCTTGAAACTATATAAAAAGAATCCTGAATTTGCTAATACCCTCAGCTACCTGAGAGTCAAGTGAATATCCTCTTTGGACAAAAGGTAACACCTTAAGCCTGAAATTATTTTGACAAATTTTTTAATGTTAATATCAGACAAAATATATTTTAAGGCAAAAAGCATTGATAGACCACACAAAAGTTGCACATGGATGTTCATAGCCTATTATTCACAATATCCAAAAAGGTGGAAACGAGTGTCTATCAACTGATAATGGGTAAATAAAATGTGGTCTATCCACACAATGGAATATAACTTGGCATAAAAAAGGAATG
Organism: Neomonachus schauinslandi; assembly: GCF_002201575.2. Taxonomy (NCBI): domain Eukaryota; kingdom Metazoa; phylum Chordata; class Mammalia; order Carnivora; family Phocidae; genus Neomonachus; species Neomonachus schauinslandi. The sequence goes on along the minus strand of NC_058418.1, from coordinate 10,636,369 downwards.
AAGTACTGATACATGGATGAACCTTGAAAACATTATGCTAAATAAAAGAAACCAGCCCAAAAGGCTACATATTAAATGATTCCATTTACATGAAATGTCCAGAAGAGACAAATTCAAAGAGACAGAAGGTAGATCCGTAGTTGCCAGGGGCTGGGAGGAACACAGAATTGGAGTGACTGTGCATAGGTATCGAGTTTCATTTTGGAGTGATGGAAATGTTCTGGAGTGAGAATAATGGTTGCACAGTCTATGAATATACTGAAAACCCACTGAATTGTATACTTTAGAAGGGTGAATTTTATAATATGTGAATTATATCAATACAGCCATTTAAAAAACATTGCTAGAGAGACCCTTCATAATGATAAAATGTTAAATTCACTAGGAACATAGAACAATTCTAAATTGTATGCACCTGTATAATAAATAGGTTGGCTGAACTCTGTCTCCAGGTCCTGGAAGACAGCCATTAAATCTCAGAATCTGCTGAGTGATAGGAGTCTTTCTTATTCATGGGGGTCCCTCAGACTACACCTGCTAGTTTATGCTGGAAAGATGAGTTATGGGGGGCCCCTAGATAGTTTATGATGATGGGATGACTCAGGATGGGGGCTGATCACACCAGAAAAACTAACCACGTGACTCAAGGGTTGGTACTTTGAACCAGGTGATATCAATCTGTAGGGGGGAAGGAGGCTAGAGATTGAGCCACAAGACCAATGATTCAATCGATCATGCATACATAATAAAGTTTACAGACACTGAAGCTTAGGTGAGCTTCCCTAGTTGGCAATATTCTTTTTAAAAAAATTATTTATTTATTAGAGAGACAGAGAGAGCACAAGCAGTGGGGAGAGGCAGAGGGAGAAGCAGACTCCGTGCTGAGCAGAGAGCCTAACTTGGGGTTTGATCCCACGACCCGAGATCATGACCTGAGCCAAAGGCAGACGCCCAACTGACTGAGCCACCCAGGCGCCCCCCTGGTTGGCAATAGTCTGTGTACTGTCACACATCTGTGCGCTGAGATGGCAACATGTCCCTCCCAGACCTCGGCTTATTTGTCTCTCCCTCTGGCTGGTTCTGATTTATATCCTTTTGTTAAAATAAAACTATAATTTGTAAATATAGGGCTTTCCTGAGTTCTGTGAGTTGTTACAGTGAATTATCAAACCTGAGGGGTTGGTGGTCAGCTGGTCAGAAGCAATGGTGGCACTGGAGCCCCTGAATTTGCAGCTCTTGTGAGGACTTGAAGTCTTATGGGGACTGTGCCCTTAAAATGTGCAGACTGACCTACCTGTGGGTAGTTAGAATCAGAAGTCATCACACCACCTAATAACATAGGGGAATATTTTTATGATCTCAGGGTAGGAAAAGTTAGTAAGTACATAAAGTCCACTAATAATAAAAGGAAAGATTGTTACATTAGACCCTATTCAAATTAAGAACGCATCTGTTCATCACAAAACATTATGAGACCTCATTTTAACAGTGAACAAAAATACTTTTAAAATCCCATTTCTAAGACATTTGGGAAAGTATGAATACTGACTGGACATTTGATGTTAAGGAATGTTTTATTCTTTGGGGCAGAGAGAAGGCAAAAAAGGGGTAAAAGAAATAGAGAGGAAGAGAATGTATTGTGGTTATATTTTAAAACTAAAATTCTTATCTCTTAGAGATACATGCAGATGAAATGTCTGGAAATTGCTTCAAAATAATACCGGTTGGGAAAAGGAGGTGGCGATAGAGATAAAATATGATTAGCCATGAGTAGTTATTTGTTAAAACTCAGTAGTAAGTATATAATGGTTCATTATATTATATGCCTTTAAATTTTTTCTTTAAAAAAACAAACAGGTCATAAGACAGTGAAGAGGTGAATCACAGGGTGGGAGAAGATATGTGCAGTACATATATATCTGACAGAGGGCTTATATTAAAAATATAAAAAGAACTTTACAATTCAATAAGAAGAGGCACAAGCCAGTAGAAAAACAGTCAAGGGGTGCCTGGGTGGCTCAGTTGGTTGGGCGACTGCCTTTGGCTCAGGTCATGATCCTGGAGTCCCTGGATCGAGTCCCACATCGGGCTCCCTGCTCGGCCGGGAGTCTGCTTCTCCCTCTGACCCTCCCCCCTCTCATGTGCTCTCTCTCATTCTCTCTCTCTCAAATAAGTAAATAAAATCTTTAAAAAAAAAAAAGAAAGAAAGAAAAACAGTCAAGACACTTGAAAGGCATATTACAGGAACAGGATGTCCTGAATGGGCCCCCGTTCCTCTCTACTCCTAATTCCCAGTTACCTGTATTTTTTGAGACAGCCCACAGCTGCTCGAACCTGTAGGTGAATAACACTGTGGGCTTCCCTGTAGTCCAGGTGAGGGAGCCAGAGCTTTCTTCCTCTTTGTTGGAAAAAGCCTCAGGGGGTGTCTCAAGAGTGAGGAAGTGAGGATGTCAGTATCCAATCTGATGTCAAGGTTTGAGAAGTTTTACTGTGCTCAAGAGGTGCATACATCCCAGCTGTAATTGTGATTATGTAATAACTAAATTTAAATCGATTGTTTGAAAGGAAGCAAGGAAGAAATAAAGAAAAAAAGAGAAAGCAAAGATCCAGAATGAGAAAGCCTGGCAAGAATTATAAACTTGGGGCATTGAGATACTGTACTTTTTTCCATTCATTCCTTCATTCAAATATTTCTTAAAAGATTTATTTATTTATCGAGGGGGTAGGGGCAGAGAGAGAGAATCCAAGCAGACTCCCGGCTGAGCATGGAGCCTGACACAGGGGTTGATCTCAAGACCCATGAGATAATGACCTGAGCCAAAACCACAAGTCGGATGCTTAACTAACGGAGCTGCCCAGGTGCCCCTACAAATATTTTTTTAAGTAGGCTCCATGCCCAATGGGGAGCCCAACACAGGGCTTCAACTCATGACCCTGAGATCAAGACCTGAGCTGAAATCAAGGGTCAGATGCTCAACCAACGGAGCCACTGAGGGGCCCCCATTCAACAAATATTTTTAAGTGCATTTGGAACTTCCTCAGCTAAAGTGACACCTCTCCTAAGCCACATCTCTTTCCTGGGGTGACCCACATCCACTGACTGACGTGGGGGTACAATGACCTAGCGCTTTGCTCCAACTTGGGACAACTCTGAAGGGCCACTGTATCTTCATGCTCCCCAAGGGGTCTGATGAATCTTTTATTAGACTGAACTGCAGGTCAGTGTCTTCCCCTGCCCAATCCTGCTTTCTTCCTGGCCCTTCCTCAGGTGGTGATCTCAAGAGTACTTGCATCAACAATCTGCATGTCCATTTCAGAGCCTCTGCCCAAAGAACCCAACTTGCAACAATGGCTCTCTGTGGGGCAAAAAGCCTGCTTTCCCTGAAAGGATGCCAATCTGGAATATCACCCAGTATACACTTCTGTTGATAGCATGTTTAGTTAAACTTTGAGAAATAGTTCCTCCATTCATTCAAGCTTGAGAAACTGCATTTTCTATTCCTGTGATGTCATGGGCCATTTATCACTTTAATTTCCATTACTGTTAGTAGTGATGTTCATATTACTGATTTTAATCATAAAAATAACAATAAACTATTTTCTTATAAACATAACATTAGAGATAAAGCAAAATTCTCCTTTGACCACCATAGCTGCCTCGTACTCTCTCCCATTTCCGCTCCCTGAAGTAGAAGCCAAAATCAGTTTAGTATCTATCCTTTAAGACTACTTTCTATCCATTTAAATGTGTAGATTATGTTGTTATAAGATGAAAACAACATCATTCATTTTATATGCTGCATAATATTTTACAAATGTGCTCATATGGTTTATTTAATCTTCCTGCTGATGGAAGATACTGAAATTGTTTTCAGTTTTTCACTATTACAACAAAGCTGCAGAAAACATCGTGTTCATGCATGCTTGTGATCATTCAAGTATGAGCACCCTCCATGGAGGAGGCCTAGGAATGGAATTGTAAGGTCATGTGGTCTGCGCATTTAAGTATTTCATAGCTACTGCTGAGTAATCCTTCAAAGTGACTGCACTAATTTACACTTCCACTAGCAGTTTATGAGAGTAGCTGCTTCTCCATTCCTTTAATAGTTGATATCAAAATTAATTTTTATAACATTGGGGGGATGGATCTGGTTGTGATTTTGATTTCTCTAATTACCAAGAAGGCTGAATATCCTTTCATATCTTCACTGACAATTTGGACTTTTATTTCAGTGACTTGCATGTTCATTTCCTGTGGCAATTTTTTTCTATTAATTTTACCTTTTGATTTCTTAAATTATATGTGCTGTTGGTTTTCCTCTTCTGATTTCTAATCCTTTGTCTTTTTTTGACACACTGAAAATATTCCATCTGAGCTATCACTAAAACCCTTGCCTCACACATCACTGATAGGGATGGTCAACCACTTTGATGTCTACAAGCAGGTGAGAACTTCTAGCCCTTACTGCAGCAACACATACAGGCATACATTGTTTTATTGCATATCACATTACACTTCACAGATATTATATATATATATATATATATATATTTTTTTTTTTTTACAAATTGAAGGCTTGTGGCAACCCTGTGTCAAGCAAATCTATTGGCACCATTTTTCCAAAAGCATTTGCTCACTTCATGTCTCTGTGTCACATTTTGGTAATTCTCAAAACATTTCAACGTTTTCATTATTATATTTCTTATGGTGATCTGTGATGGGTGATCTTAGATGTTACCATTGTAATGGTTTGGGGGCACCAGGAACCGTACCTATATAAGATGGCAAACTTAGTCAATAAATGTGTTCTAACTGCCCCACTCAGCAGCTGGTCCCCTGTCTCCTTTCCTCTCGCAGGGCCCCTTCTTCCCTGACAAAATAACACTGAAAATAGATGAATCAGTAACCCTACAATGGCCTCTAAAGATTCAAGTAAAAGGCAGAGTCAATTGACATGTCATGGCTAATTGCTCTTATTTTAAGAAATTCCCACAGCTGCTCCATCACCCCGATCAGTCAGCAGCCATCAAGATAGAGAGGTAAGACCCTCCCCCAGCAAAAAGATTATGACTTGCTAAAAGCTCAGATGATGGTTAACATTTTTCAGCATTAAAAATATTTTTAGGGGCACCTGAGTGGCTCAGTTGGTTGGGTGTCAGACTCTTGATTTCGACTCAGGTCATGATCTCAGGGGGTTGTGGGATCGAGCCCCGCACTGGGCTCCATGCTTGAGATTCTCTCTCTCCCTTTCCCTCTGTCCCCACCCCACTTGTGCTCTCTCTTTCAAAAATAAAAAAAAAAATTTTAATTAAGGTATATACTTTTTTATATACAATGCTATTGCACATTTAATAGAATACAGTATGGTGTAAACATAACTTTTACATGCACTGGGAAACCCAAGAATTCATTTGAGTTGCTTTATTGTGATATTCACTTTATTGTGTTGGTCTGGAACAAAACCTGTGATATTGCTGAGGTATGGCTTTATATGGTTTGGACACAGGTGTGTGGATTCTGATGTGTCTTGAGACTTGCGCTGTATGCCAAGTCCTTAAAGTCCTGTGTTGGATTGGCTGTTGTTGACCTGGCACCATCACTAATCCCTTCTAAGGACTACTCTACATTGAAGAAAATAAGTCAGTATCTCTCCATTTCCCAGATACTCCTCCCCAACATGGTTCTAAGTTACAAACAACAGTTAAGGGGGCGCCTGGGTGGCTCAGTCGGTTAAGCGACTGCCTTTGGCTCAGGTCATGATCCTGGAGTCCCGGGATCGAGTCCCGCATCGGGCTCCCTGCTCAGCGGGGGGTCTGCTTCTCCCTCTGACCCTCCCCACTCTCATGCTCTATCTCATTCTCTCTCTCAAATAAATGAAAAAATCTTTAAAAAAAAAAAAAAACAACAATTAAGGAAGCCCTTGTGTAATATTCAGAAGGTGGAAGAAGAGAGGAATTATTCTCTGAAGGTGGTTGGAGGAAGAAGTAAAGTATAAAACAATTTCCAGATCACCCACTTTCCTGCTACAAATTCAGATTATTGATGGAGTCATTCCAGAAAGTCTTATGATTGACAGAAGTCTCAGGGGAAGCTCTTGAAAACCACCATTTTGATGCTGATCTTTATTTTCCTTAGTCCTGCCCACAGCTGTGTAAGCATCTAATTCCCTGTCTTTTGTGAAGTTTTTCAGAAGTACTTCTGGAATAGCAATGTGAGGAGCTCCATAGGACCTCGCCCCAGAAAAACCACCAAAACGGTGAAAATTTAAAAACAACAATCACTTGGTCTCTGTAAATTGTCCCAAAGGCATACAGGAAATGGAGAAACACTTATTCAAGAAAATCCACTAAATCTCATTAGGACCAATAAGTCCATGCCATGTCAGCCATGAATCATTTCCTCTAACTGAATCCCCCAGCTCAGTGTGACATAAGCTCTACTCTAGGCAAGTAGGGCCAAGAAGAAAAGACCCTATCCCTCCATTTCCCAGTATAGGGCTATGGTTTCTACCCAGGAGGGACAAGCTAACATCATTTGTCTTCCCCTCCAGCTTTATATTGCAGAAACTCTATTCCAGGCAAGCATGGCCAAGAGGTCTGGGACTCCTTTCCACACTCAGTCCCCACTTGGAGTGAGGACCAGAAAAATGGACCCTAATTGATCCTGTCCCAGTTTGCTCATGGGACAGAAGTCTTACCCCACGAAAGGCTAGCTAATAAACCAAGGGCTACTATCCCTGTACAGTACTCTGCTTATAGAGAAGGAGGGTCACCGTCCTAGCCCCTGTGGGCCCCAGAGGAGTGTCATTCTGCCCAGGAGGAGAGGTAGACCATAAGAACAGAGAGCTCTGTAGCTCTCCCTAAAGGGACTGACTTTGTTTGAAAGAGTGTGGGTGAGTGCAAGCCTAAGGTCATTGTTCAAAACAAGGGAGATTTTGGAGAAGAGGAATTAAGAGGAGGTTGGTACCTCCATGGTAGCAGCAACCAAACCAGAATACCTCTGAGAGGCTTGACAGAGAGAACCAGAGAGAGAGATGGCTAAGAAGAGCCCTCCTCAGGTTGGGGTAAGCCTCAAAGCCCTACAAAAGGGCCCATGGATTTACTGGTGAATTCCACCAAATATTTAAACAAAAATTAACACCAATTCTTTGCAAACTCTCCCAGAACATAGAAGGCAAGGGAAACTTCTCAACTCATTCTATAAGACCTATATTACTCTAACACCAAAATCAAACAAAGACATCATAAAGAACACTGAAGAATAATATTCCTTGTGAATGTAGATATAAAAATCTTGAATGAAATACTGGCTAACTTAATCCAGCAGTACATAAAAGGGATTATACAGCATGACCAGTGGGGTTTATCTCAGGAATGCAAGGTTGGTTTGATATCTGAGTTATCATTAATGCAATGTACCATACAGATAGAATAAAGGACAAAACCCACATTATTAAGTCCATAAAATAGGAAGAGAAGAAACTTCCACAATTTGATAAAAGACATCTGTGAAAAACCCACATTCAGCCAACACTGAATGTTTTCAGGAATAATGCAAGAATATCTGCTCTTGCTACTTCAGCACTGTACTGGAGTTTCTAGCCAGGGCCAGTAGGCAAGAAGAAGAAAAAAGGCATTCAGATTGAAAACGAAGAGGTAAAACTATATTTGCATATGACAATCTTGTATTTTGAAAATCCTATGAAGTTGACTTAAAATTATTAGAACTAATAAGTAAGCTCAGCAAGACTATAGAAGATGAACTTAAAAAATTAATTTCTATTCACTAGCAATGGACAATCCAAAACTGAAATTAAGAAAGGATTAATATTTACTTAATAATTTCAGATACCACATTTCACATAGATTTACTACTTTGGTAAAGTGACATTCACTGCAAAATCTAAAAGACAGAAGAAACCCACATAAAATCCTCCTTATCAGAATAATTATGTGAGGTATCCTGCACGTTATTTGATGCATGTATACGGACACAAACACATATTTTTTATATTAATCTGTGAAAACTAAAACCTGTTTTCTGTAGGGGCGCCTGGGTGGCTCAGTCGGTTAAGCGTCTGCCTTTGGCTCAGGTCATGATCCCAGGGTCCTGGGATCGAGCCCCGCATCGGGCTCCCTGCTCGGCGGAGAGCCTGCTTCTCCCTCTCCCTCTGTCTGCCGCTCTGCCTACTTGTGCTTTCTATCTCTGTTAAATAAATGAAAATCTTAAAAAAAAAAACCTGTTTTCGGTAAATTACATTATGTTTTGTCATTTTTTTTTAAGATTTTATTTTTAAGTAATCTAAGCACCCAACATGGGGCTCGAACTCACAACCCCGAGATCAAGAGTCACGTGCTCCACTGACTGAGCCAGCCAGGTGCCCCATGTTTTGTCATGTTTATGCTATCATTTTAACAACTCCATGTTGTTACAGGAATAGATCAAATCTTTTCAGAATCCTATTGATGAACACTTGTTATATCCATTTGTAAAAACTCAATGACATCATTGATATGATACTTATCTTTTCTATGTTTTAAATTTCCTATTCTAGGATTTGTAGATCTAAGGGATACACATTAAACAGTTTAAAATATACTGGCCAATTCCTTTCCAACCTCTGTGCATGTTTTTACTGGCACCCATAGAGAAAAGTGCATAAAGATGTCAACCCTGCCCCAATAATGAATACATTTGAAAATTAAATGACCAGGGGCGCCTGGGTGGCTCAGTCGTTAAGCGTCTGCCTTCGGCTCAGGTCATGATCCCAGGGTCCTGGGATCGAGCCCCGCATCGGGCTCCCTGCTCCGTAGGAAGTCTGCTGCTCCCCCTGCTTGTGTTCCCTCTCTCGCTGTGTCTCTCTCTCTCTGTCAAATAAATAAATAAAATCTTAAAGAAAGAAAATTAAATGACCAGGAGGGCCTGGATGGTTAAGTGTCCAACTCTTGATCTCAGCCCAGATCTTGATCTCAGGGTCGTGAATTCAAACCCCATGTTGGGCTCCATGCTGGGCATGGAGCCTACTTTTAAAAGAAAAATTAAATGACCAAATGCTAACAATTAAAAAAAACAATCTTTTCCTTTGGGGGTTGGGAGGGAGAATACTGAATAGGGAACTTGAGAAAACTACTATCCTTTAAATTCAACATAACCCTACCTGAAAAGTTGATGGAAGAAAAGCTACCACACTCTGAATACAATCATATCAAAGCCTCAATGAAAATATGCAGAATAGGGGCACCTGGGTGGCTCAGTCATTAAGCATCTGCCTTCAGCTCAGGTCATGATCCCAGGGTCCTGGGATAGAGCCCCGCATTGGGCTCCCGGCTCGGCGGGAAGCCTGCTTCTCCTTCTCTCATTCCCTCAGCTTGCGTTCCTGCTCTTGTTATCTCTCTGTCAGATAAATAAATAAAATCTTAAAAAAGAAAGAAAATATACAGAATTAAAAAAGCAATTACCAATTAAGAGTTTACTATGACAATTTTTGTCATTAGTAACTACTTTTTTTATTTTTCATTATGTACTTTTGACACTTTCTAAATGTTATATTAAAATTCTACTTTAACACTGTAGTGGGGACAAAAGATCCAAGTGTTATGTAGTATCCTTTTACTGAAAAGCTAACAAAAATAATTTTCAGTTAGGCTGTACTGTCATAAAAATCACAAAGGATGGTTAAACTCACATTGTCTATAAGCAGTGGAACACTAGACAGAGTCCCAAATGATAAGAACCCAACTTGAGAACTGTTTTATAAGTTAGCCAAAGATGGCCTCTGTATCTTGGCCCTATGTTGTTTAGTTCTTCAGAGCAGGCTGGGACCATTAGCTTAGAAGCCTGATGGTGCCACACTCAAATCCAATTAAACACATTCAATTGTTTAAATTATAGCCCAAATAAGCACATTTTTAATCATTTAGGGCATGCTTCTTTTGTATATTCTGCAAAACTGCATCCAGTATCTGCCAGCCATAGATAAAGCAAATCCTACAGCTGTAACAGACCCTAAACTGCTGCCCCCTTTTGCAGTCTTTGCCCCAGAGACTCCTTATTGCACCATCACTTGGACCTATAAATTCCCTTTCCAATTTCTGTTTCCCCTTTCGAGTTCCCTTGCCTCTTCCTCTTCTGGGTGGGGGCCACACCCTGTTGTCTCTGGAAGCTCTTGTGTTGTGAGAAACTTCCCCCTCACACGAATATCTGTCAAAGCACCACGCAAATAAAACTCATTGTGTGGTACTGCCAATTCGTGGTCATGTCTTTTCCTTTGATCACCTCCCAAATACTTGAGCTACAAGAACAGAGGCCTTGGAGAGGATGGGAGCTGATCACAATAGTGTCAGGCCAAATTAGTATCACGGACTGCGGTATCATTGGCCTTCATTTTGAGTATTTACCTGAATTAATTTTATTAAGACCTTTTGCAGGATTTTTCTGAATAAATTTTATATGAAATTTTTGAGATTAACTCAATATAATTTTCTCCCTTTTACCTATTTAACAAACAAGTTCTGGGCACAGCTATAAAGTGCTAAGCAGTGGTAAGACTGTGTAGCTTCAGGAAGCGGGGAGTAGGAGGATCTTAAGCTCTCCTTGTCCCACAGATACATCTAGATAACACCCACATCAGTGTAAATAACCCAGAAAATGACTCTTAGACTGGCAGAACAGACTCTCTACAGTTAAATGTAGAGAAGAGGACACATCAAGAAGGGTAGGAAGGGTGAAGATGTGGATAGGAACCAAACTGACCTGCAGGGCTGTACACGAGAGAGGATGCCTCAAGTAGAGAGAAGGGAGAGAAGCAGATCACATCAGGCACCCTAGGCATGGGGTAAGACAAATGGGAAGACAAATCCCAGTAACATTTGGCTTTGAAAACCAGAGTGGCTTAACCTCGTGAGTTCTTACAATCAGTGGGCTTTAATACCTGGAGCTTTAAAAATAAGTGGGGCTTGGCTCTGGGAGAACTGGAGGGTGACAGGTAGCAGAGCCTCCCCCCGCGCCCCCCCCCCGACTTAAAAAGAGCATAACAAACAGCCCCACTGAGATACAGCATAGAAGCAGAAGTTTGAAAAATGCCTGGGGTACATGGGAAGGAGATTTATTTATTAATCTCAGAACATGTGCTAGAGGGGCAGGGATTTTTAGGAGACTTCTGCAAGATCAAAAGAACTGGCAGGCACAATTTCCCTCCACTCCCCCAGTCTAGATACATAGACACCTGCAGGAACCGGTGCAGTGTGAACACTCTCCACCTAGCTTGCTAACAGTGTGCTCCACCACCACGTCTCCTGCAGATGACCCCCTCTAGCCCACCCTCAGCAGTATCCCAAAGTGGTTACAGGTCCCCCAAAGCGGCTACAGGTCCCCCAAAGCAGACCTGTGCAAACCTGGCTAACATCATGTGCCCTGCACTCTCCTGCACACACCCTCAGCAGGAGTCCATCCAAAGTGGTGACACAAACATGGCAGTCTGCAAGTAGCCACAACAGAGGCTGGTACCACTCCAAAGTAACTCCTTTTCCAGGGATAAGGAAAGATAAGCACACACATCCGTCCAACTGTGGCCCTAGCAATGGGCTGGGGGGCAAATATTTGGTCTGGCTGCAGGCCCTGCCAACCAATGAAAGCTTCTCAGGACACAACACAGGGAGAGTGCCTTGCAGTTCAGTACTACTGCATCTCTGGCAAATGCCTGATCTGACCCAACTCAAGCCCAAGGTGGCCTCAGACTTCTCACTAACAACACAAGGACCAAACCCTGCCCATAGCCAGGAAATAGAGGCACTGCACATGACTGGACTGAAGGCAAATGTAGCTCAGCCACAACAGTCGGGTGCACACAACACAGAGGGGACACACTTGAAGTGCCAGGTTCTGGTGGATAGGGGGGTATCGCACTGCAGGGCACTAAAGGACCTCTTCTTCATATGGTCACTACTTTCAAGATCGAGAGACATAGCTGACTTTCCTAACCCATAGAAACAGGCACAGAGAGTTAGACAAAATGAGGAGACAGAGGAATATGTCCCAAATGAATTAGGCCACAAAACAAGTCTCAGCAAATTCAAAAAGACTGACGTCATACCTTACATCTTTTCCAACCACAACACTGTGAGACTAGAAATCAACCACAAGAAAAAATTTGGAAAGAACACAAATACATGGTGGTTAAATAACATGCTACTAAACAATGAATGGGTCAACCAAGAAATCAAAGAGGAAATCATTAAGGAGGGCACGTGATGTGATGAGCACTGGGTGTTATATGCAACTGATGAATTACTGAACACTACATCTGAAACTAATGATGTTCTATATGTTGGCTAATTGAGTATAAAAGAGACCCAAACCCCAGGCACCACTCTCACATCTTGAGAGTATACTCTCACTTTAATAAACTTTCCTATTTGTGTTGCTCAAAAAAAAAAAAAAAAAAAAAGAGGAAATAAAAAAATACATGGAGACAAATGAAAATGAAAACACAATAGTCCCAAATTTTGGCGATGCAGGAAAAGCTGTTCCAAGACAGAAGTTTAGCAATACAGGCTGAACTCCAGATGCAAGAAAAATCTCAAATAAACAACCTAACCTTATACCTAAAGGAACTAGAAAAAGAACAAACCAAACCTCAAATCAGTAGCAGGAAGGAAATAAAGATTAGACCATGTATCATATGATCTCACTGATATGAGGAAGTCTTAATCTCAGGAAACAAACAGGGTTGCTGGAGTGGTGGGGGGTGGGAGGGATGGAGTGGTTGGGTGATCGACATTGGGGAGGGTATGTGCTATGGTGAGCACTGTGAATTGTGTAAGACGGATGAATCACAGACCTGCACCTCTGAAACAAATAATACATTATATGTTAAAAAAAAAAAAGAAAGAAAAAAAAGAAGATGGTAGGAAGGGAAAAATGAAGGGTGGGAAGTTGGAGGGGGAGACGAACCATGAGAGACTATGGACTCTGAGAAACAGACTGAGAGTTCTAGAGGGGAGGGGGGAGGGGGAATAGGTTAGCCTGGTGATGGGTATTAAAGAGGGCATGTATTGAATGGAGCACTGGGTGTTATACGCAATGAATCATGGAACACTACATCAAAAACTAATGATGTAATTTATGGTGATTAACATAATAAAATAAAATTTAAAAAAAGAAAGATATGGCCACAGTGATCACACCTTTAAATAATAAATATTTACTTCAAAGAAAATAAAAAGATTAGAGCAGAAGTGAATGAAATAGAAACAAACAGTAGAACAGATCAATGAAACCAGGAGCTGGTTCTTTGAAAAGATCAACAGAATTGATAATCCTTTAGCCAGACTCATGAGAGAGAGAGAGAGAGAGAGAGGACTCAAACAAAATCAGAAATGAAAGAGGAGAAATAACAACTGATGCCACAGAAATACAAACAATTATAAGAGAATATTATGAAAAATTATATGCCAACAAATTGGACAACCTAGAAGAAATGGATAAATTCCCTGAAAAATATAACCTCCCAAAACTGAATCAAGAATAAATAGAACATTTGAACAGACCAACTACCAGCAATGAAATAGAATCAGTAATCAAAAAAGTCCCACCAAACAAAAGTACAGGACCAGGCAGCTTCACAGGTGAATTCTACCAAACATTGAGAGAAGAGTTAGTACCTATTCTTCTCAAACTATTCCAAAAAATAGAAGAGAAAGGGAAGCTTCCAAATTCATTCTATGAGGCCAGCATTACCCTGATACCAAAACCAGATAAAGACATCACAAAAAAACCCTACAGACCAGTATCTCTGATGAACATAGATGCAAAAAATCCTCAAAAAATATTAGCAAACTGAATCAAACAATACATTAAAAAATCATTCACCACAAGCAAGTGGGATTTATTCCTGAGATGTGAGGGTAGTTCAGTATTCACAAATCAACATCCCATCAACAAGAGAAAGGATAAAAACCAAATGATCATTTCAGTAGATGTAGAAAAAGCATTTGACAAAGTACAACATCCATTCATGACTAAAAGTCTTAAAGTAGGTTTAGAGGGAACATACCTCAACATAATAAAGGCCATGACAAACCCACAGTTAAGATCATACTCAATGGTGAAAAATAGAGAGCTTTTCCCCTAAGGTCAGGAACAAGACAAGGACATCCACCCTCACCACTTTTAATCAACACAGTACTGGAAGCCTTTGCCACAGCAATCAGACAAGAAAAAGAAATGACAAGCATCCAGATCAGCAAGGAAAAAGTAAAACTTTCACTATTTGCAGATGACTTGGCACTATATATAGAAAATCCTGAAGCCTCCACCAAAAAACTACTAGAACTGATAAATGAACTCAGTGAGGTCATAGGATCCAAAATCAATATAAAGAAATCTGTTGCATTTCTATACACTAATAATGAAGTGGCAGAAAGAGAAATTAAGAAAACAATCCTATTTTACAAGATTTTTAAAAATACCTAGGAAGAAATTTAACCAAGGAAGTGAAAGAAGACCTGTACTCTGAAAACTATAAAACACTGATTAAAGAAATTGAAGATGACACACAAACAAATGGAAAGATATTCCATGCTCATGGACTGGGAGAATGAGTATTGTTAAAATGTCCATAGTACCCAAAGCAGCCTACAGATTATTGCAATCCCTATCAAAATACCAACAGCATTTTTCACAGAACTAGAACAAATAATCCTAAAATTTGTATGGAACCACAAAAGACCCCAAACAGCCAAGGCAATACTGAAAAAGAACAAAACTGGAAGCATCACAATCCCATATTAAAAGATACACTACAAAGCTATAGTAATCAAAACAGTACAATACTGACAAAAATAAACATAGATCAATGGAACAAAATAGCCCAGAAATAAACACATGAAAAGATGCTCAACATCACTTATCATCAGGGAATGTAAATCAAAACCACAATGAGATATCACCTCACACCTGTCAGAATGGCTAAAATCAAAAACACAAGAAACAAAAAATGTTGGCAAAGATGTGGAGAAAAAGGAACTCTCCTGCACTGTTGGTGGGAATGTAAACTCAAGCAGCCACCATGGAAAACAGGATGGAGGGTCCTCAAGAAATTAAAAACAGAATTACCATATGACCCAGTAATTCCAGCACAGGTTATTTCCCAAAGAGTACAAAAACACTAATTCAAAAACATATGTGCAACCCTATGTTTACTGCAGCATTATTTACAATAGCCAAGTTATGGAAGCAGCCCAATTGTCCATCCACAGATGAATGGATAAAGAAGATGTGAGAGATATATATATTCTCATATATATATGTATATATACACATACATATATATATGGAAGATGTGAGACATATATATATAGTCTCCATATATATGTATATATATATGGAATATTACTCACCCACAAAAAAAAAGAAAGAAATCTTGCCATTTGCAACAACATGGGTGGAGCTAGAAAGAATGATGTTATGTGAAATAAGTCATTCAGAGAAAGCCAAATAGACAAATACCATATGATTTCACTCATATGTGGAATTTAAGAAACGAAACAGAAAAAAGAGACAAACAAAAAAAGCAGACTCTTGGGGCACCTGGGTGGCTCAGTCGGTTAAGCAGCTGCCTTTGGCTCAGGTCATGATCCCAGGGTTCTGGGATCGAGCCCCACATTGGGCTCCTTGCTCAGAAGACAGCCTGCTTCTCCCTCTCCCTTTGCCTGCTTGCCGCTCCCCTCTGCTCGTGCTCTCTCTCAGTTTCAAATAAATAAATAAAATCTTTAAAAAAAATAAGCAGACTCTTTAACCTTAGAGAAAAACTCATGGTGACCAGAGGGGAGGTGGATGGAGGATGGGTGAAATAGGTGAAGGGAATTACAAGAACACTTACCATGATGAGCACTGAGTAATGTATAGAATTGGTGAATCACTATACTGTATACCTGAAACTTATATAAAACTGTACATTGATTGTACTGGAATTAAAGCAATAAAATAAATACTTAAAAAATAAAATATAAGCTTTTGGGGCAAAAAAAGACTGTAGCTTCAGCAGTGAATAATGTCTCTGCTCTCATAGAGCTTATATCTTAGTGCACAACATGTACACCTAATCATATTTTCTAGATTTATAAACACTTGTAAGTCAGCAACCATGCACTCTTTTTTTAAAAAGATTTTACTTATTTATTTATTTGAGAGAGAGAGCACGAGAGAGAGAGAACAAGCATGAGTGAGGGTCAGAGGGAGAGGGAGAAGCAGGCTCCCCGCTGAGCAGAGAGCTTGATGTGGGGCTCAGTCTCAAGATGCTGGGATCATGACCTGAGCTGAAGGTAGACGCTTAACTGACTGAGCCACCTAGGCACCCCAAGTTTCACTTAAGTTTCACTTAAGAATTACTTGATGAAATAGTAAACTTATAAATTTTATTGCATCTCAATCCTTGAGTATATGTTCTTGTAATATTCTGTGGTAAAATTTATGTTTACTTACTTATCAGATGAGCATAAAGCACTGCTGCATACAATGATTGTTCATAGGAAAAGCAGTTGTGCCATTCTTTGAGGTATGAGGTGAATTAGGCATCTTTTCCCATTGGACACCCCTCTCTTGAAAGAACTAACAAACTACAGTTGCTCACACCTAGGTATTTGGCAGAACTTTTGGAAATGAACAAAACAAGACTGTCACTTGAGAAAAAATTACTGACAGCATTTGTTGTCAATGACAAAATTTATGAAGTAAAGCAAATATCAGAACTTTGAAAAAATTGCACCATTGAGAGTTTGACAAGTTCCCATTACTTAAAGACTTAAGGTCTTTAGAAACAAAACTTTTCTGATAATATGAGTGGTGATATTGATGATTGTAATTTTTTAAAATATTGTAAAATCAAATGTGTCAGTATCTGAAAGTTATGCAAAACTCAGCCATTTAATATTTTCTAAATGAGCAATGCATAATGTCCCAAAAGCACGAATGTATAAAAGACTCAAAGTACAAGGGGTGCCTGGGTGGCTCAGTCGTTGAGCATCTGCCTTCCGCTCAGGTCGTGATCCCAGGGTCCTGGGATCGAGCTCTGCATCGGGCTCCCTGTTTGGTGGTGGTGGCGGGGGGGCCTGCTTCTCCCTCTCCCACTCCCCCTGCTGTGTTCCCTCTCTCACTGTGTCTCTGTCAAATAAATAGATAAATAAAATCTTTAAAAAAAAAAAAGACACAAAGTACAAGACAGACTAAAGGATTTTAATGTAACAGAGTACCAAAAGTACACTGATATGGTTTCAGATTCTACATTGCAATAAACTTTAAGAAACTATCATCTGTCAGTCTCTACACTGGGCACGGAGGCTACTTAAAAAAAAAAAAGAAGAAACTATCACTTGTGGAACTTTGGTGTAGTATCAAAGAAGATACTGTAGTGTATTAAAGTATTTTCCGGGGTGCCTGGATGGCTCAGCTGGTTAAGTGGCTGGCTCTTGATTTTGGCTTAGGTCATGATCTTAGGGTCATGACACTGAGCCCCTGGTCCGGCTCCACGCTCAGTGGGGAGTCTCCTTGAGATTCTCTCCCTCTGCTCCTCCCCCCACTTTCTCTCTAAAATTATTTAAGTTTGAAAAAGATAAAGTAATTATTTTCCAACTGTAACTGTGGGAGGCTGGATTGTCTTATCTTCTGTGTTCTATCTGTTGTGATAATATTGTTTTGGTTGAAATAATGACAATCCAGCTGTTTTTCTTAAAGGCAGAAAAATTAAAGAGATTTACAAAAATTTAAAACATTACCACCTTTCTCATTAAATTTGTTTTTGGAAATACTGTTTCCTCATAAATGCTGTTACTTATGGTCTCATGTTATAAGTTTGGTTTTTTTAAAAAATAAATTAATAAAGTAAAAGCTTAAGTACTAATTCCTAAATAGCAAAATACATTTCACAGCACCACTCTAAATGTAATTTGTTATTGTTGACCTTAAAAATAAAACAGCTAATTGAACATAATAAATAAATTTACAAAATAATAAGTTATTTTACTAGGAAAAATGGGTTTATTTGGGAATAGCAGACAAGTGCAATTTGGGACATGGAAGCTATGGTAAAACCATAGTCAAGAGCAACAAACAAAGGAGAGGCACGTTATTTCATAGAGAAGGAGGAAATTGGGAGGGGTTTTGAATGAAAGTCCATTGGAGAAAGGCAACAGTTCAGAGTGATGAGGTTTCTCATTGGCTAAGGTGTTGGGGCAATTTCTTGTAGGAGATGCAATGTACCTCTTTTCCTTTTGGGGCCTTAACTGATTCTTTCCTGTTGAAGATTCTTCTGTAAGGGTCTGTAGTTGACAATTCTTTCTGTGATTGACCTCAATTGGTATAGGAGGTGAGAGTTCCCCTTTCTGGTCTCCCCACTCCATTTTAAATGAGGTTTCCCTTTATTATTTTTCACAGTATAAAGAAAGCCCTTAGACTGGAACTTAAAAACTAAGGCTTACTTAACTGGCATTACTCATGACCAAGTACACATTCCGCATGTTCTCCAACTTACGTGAATATCTTTGTAGCAGAAGAATGCTAAGTCCTACTCACATGGGGCCCTGCTGCCAGGAGCCAAGGGGTCACTGCCTCCACTTCCACGCAGTCCTTCTTGAGAAATCAGGGCTGGGGAAGGAAAGGAGGCTGTGAAATATCACTATCGCCGGAACAAACCACACTGGCCATTCCAACACTATTAGCAAGGCACTATTCTCAACTTATTTTACAGATGAGGAAACAAAGGCACAGAGAGATTAAGTAACTCTTCCCAATGTTGTACTGTTATATGGCTGCTAGATGGGCGAGGCGGCGGGGAGTGGAATGCAGAGATAATTGCAACCCTAGCTGCACCACCCCAGGGAGGCAAGAACCTTCCCAAACGCGAGAAGGCTCCGTCTAAGTGAACTACAACTGTTCTCCCCATACCTCAAGCATCAGCTCTCCCTACCCCCCCCCCCCCCCGCCCCCGCCAACTGACTACTGAGTTGTTGCTGACTCAACAGCAGGTTTACAAAGTGAAGCAGGATACCGACTGACAACCACCGGGAGGGAAAACACAGCCACAACTTCGCCCACCTGAGCCGGAAGTGCCCGCCCCCACCATCGGCTCTAGATCAACATTTCCCAGAATTTCCCAGGACCGGCTTCTCGGGAACGGAAGTGCCTGAGACTACATGGAGTTCCGGGACTACATTTCCCAGAATGCCTAGGAGGACACCATCCACAGCCCCGCCCTTGCGGAATAGAAGTGCCTCCCACTACCCCGAGCTTCTGAACTCCACTTTCCAGAGTGTCCGGAGAGAGCAAGTCCACGGGTCCCGCTTCCCAGGGGCACAAGTGCTTGGGGCCACTGGGAGCGCCTGGACTCTGCTTCTTGCAATGCCCAAGGGCAGCAATGACTACAGTTCAGACACTCTGGCAGAGATGTGGATTACCACACCGAGTATTTGGGATTAAATTTCCCAGAATCCTGGAGGGGAAAATATTCCATAGACCTGTGTTTCTGGAGCCGAAACGTCTCCAAAAACCCAGAGCTCTGGTGGACTGAGCGCCACAGACACGCTTGCCTGGCGCAGAAGTGCTTCCTGCCAGGTGGCCCTTTGGTATTTTAAATACAGGTATCCCTTGTTTCCTAAAGTTCGCTTTGCCCCACTTTGCTTTTATAAAAGACTTACATTAGTACTGGCTTTGCTACCCAGAAGAAATCCAAAGAGTATTTTCACTTTTACGAAAAAAGCCATTACCATACTAATGTAAGTCTTTCATAAAAACTCAGTAGTTCCAATGTTCAGAAAGTGGGGGATACTCTTCTGTCATGCCATTTGGTTTAGGAAAGGTTTCGAAGGAACGCTGTACTTTTAGGTTGTGGGAACCTGTAATCAGGTTCATTTTGGATGAATTCTGCGCCTCCGGTCAAGCCCAGTCTTTCCTTTTTCTTGCTTTTTTTTTTTTTTTAAAGATTTTATTTATTTGAGAGAGAGAGAATGAGAGACAGAGAGCATGAGAGGGAGGAGGGTCAGAGGGAGAAGCAGACTCCCCGCCGAGCAGGGAGCCCGATGCGGGACTCGATCCTGTGACTCCAGGATCATGACCTGAGCCGAAGGCAGTCGCTTAACCAACTGAGCCACCCAGGTGCCCCCTTTTTCTTGCTTTTTAAAAAAATTATACATGTAACTATACTAATCAGCAATGGTCAAGAAAATATCTTGGATAGGAGAGAAAAGTAAAGTTTGAAATACATAAAGTAAAGACCATCATAAAATGGAAGCCATGTGTAGGTTAAAAATGGAGATCTTGAAGGAGGATTGGCCTGAACTGCACTGGACAACAAATTTAAGGAACACAATGTCAATCTTACTTGGACTGGACTTTCTTTTTTCCATGTGTAGCTGGATGCATCTGGAACTCTAACACTGTTAGCTGGCATGAGTTGTGGATTCCAAGGTACAAGAAATGACAAAAATGCAAACGTTAATCAGGTCATGTAGAAGCAGCAAAAACTTCTCGAATTTCCTTGGTTTTAATTGCTCACTCTAAAGAAATGTGGTCTCTTTAGATGAATGAAAGCTGCACTGGCAGAGGATTGGAGAAAGCATTGCAGTATCTAAGGGAGTAAATCCTGTATAAAACCTTGAAAATGGGGGCGCCTGGGTGGCTCAGTTGTTAAGCATCTGCCTTCAGCTCAGGTCATGATCCCAGGATCCTGGGATCGAGCCCCGAATCGGGTCTCCGCTCGGCGGGAAGCTTGCTTTTCCCTGTCCCACTCCCCGTGCTTGTGTTCCCTCTCTCGCTGTGTCTCTATCAAATAAATAAAATCTTTAAAAAAACAAAAAACCGTGAAAATGTTTCTTCTTTGTGTTCATCTTTAGGTATCACATCACCTACTTCTTTTTTTAAGATTTTATTTATTTTTGTGAGAGAGAGAAAGAGAGAGGGCATGAAGCCGGGGGAGGGGAAGAGGGAGAAGCGGACTCCCTGCTGAGCAGAGAGTCCAATGTGGGACTCGATCCCAATACCCTGGGATCATGACCCGAGCTGAAGGCAAACACTTAAGCGACTTAGCCACCCAGGCGCCCTAACATCACCTACTTCTAACCTATCCTTAATAACAAATAAAATAAATCAATAACATACCTTATTATTCCACAAACCAATTGAAATCAGTGGTCATGATTTATTCTGTGAGATATGGACTGAAGTCCAGAAAAATTTTAGAACAACCACCATTAAGAGAAAACACACACACACACAACCCAGAAAGATTGTCTTGTCTGCTTTTCTCTTTTTTTTTTTTTTTTTAAGATTTTATTTATTTATTTGACAGAGAGAGTTAGCGAGAGCAGGAACACAAGCAGGGGAAGTGGGAGAAGGAGAAGCAGGCTTCCCGCCGAGCAGGGAGCCCGATGCGGGGCTCGATCCCAGGACTGTGGGATCACGACCTGAGCCGAAGGCAGACGCTTTTAACCACTGAGCCACCCAGGCGCCCCTTGTCTGCTTTCCTCTTGCACAAAAATGCAATATTCTTCTATTATGAAAGCTTTAAAAAAACACATTGTGGAAAAAGTAATTAAATGTCCATAAATTCATCTTCCATATTCAACAATTATTGACACGTTGCCGCACTTCCTATATCTCACTTTGTTTTCTTTTTGTTACCAAACTAAATTAAATACAAATCCATGACATTTTATCAATTTTTTGTCATATATTTCTCAAAAATATAAGGACACTTCCTTACACAACCATAACACACTGAATGAAAATTAACCATACTTCCTTAACATTAATTTCAAATAATCCTTATTTGAAGTTCCAAATTCTCTCTTAAGTCCTTACACTTGGTTTGCTTGAATCCATATCAAAACCTGTCCATTCATTGCATGATTATTGTGTATGTCTGATGAGTCTGTTGTAATCTAGAACTGACCTCTGTCCCTCCTTTTTGTAATCCTCTTGACCTGCTGAAGAAGCATATCAGTTGTCATGTAGGATTCCCATATACTGGATTTGTCTGACAGTTTCCTGACGCATCTGTCATTTAACTTTCCCTTCAATTGTTTTATGTAGAGGTCTCCAAAGCAGTACACACTGAGAGTCACAGTGAAAGGGAAGTAGACCTTCAGCCCAGTTCCAAGTCATCTCTATCCACAAGAGTGTTTTCAGCTGATCCTGGATTTCTGATGGCCTCACAGCTAACTGGCAGCAGCAAATAAAATTTTCTGTGGAAGAAAGACATTATCATCCTTGGTTACAAATTATGACTACGTTTAAAACTACAACATAAATAATGGGCAAAATAAACTTTAAGGCAAAGGCACTATGCTGGAATTACTAATGGATTCATCATAATGAAAAAGAGATTCAATCTTCCAAGAACATAACACCAATGTGTACTTTTATACATGTAATAAGTGCCCTCAAATATTTTTTAAATAATTGGCATAACTACAAGGTGAAATATTCTCCAATTACCTAATGGAATAAACACAGGCATAAAAACAGTAAAAACACTAAGTATATGAAAGATTTGGCACTATCAGGAAATCTGATCTAATACTTTTATGCAGAATAGTATCTTCGGCTTGCATCTAGTTGGGCATATATAGGATGTTTATAAAATTTGACCATATGCTGGACCATAAAGCAATAGCAGAAAATTTCAAAACACTTTAATGATATAAGTATATTCTTTGGCCAAAATTCAATAAAGCTAAAAATCAGTAAAAAAATCCTTACTAGACAATTAGAGTGTGTCTGAAGATTTAAGAAAATCAGTCTTAACCGTGGATTCTTCATCCATGAGAGCTCAGTGGATGGACTCAGTGAAATCTGGAATATATTTTAAACTGAGTGGTAATAAAAATAACACATATAAACATTTATGGAATGCAACCAAAGCCATACTTTGAAGGAAATATAAATAATTAAATATGTATATTGGAAAAGAATAAATGCTGAAAGCCAGTAAGACACATATCCATCTCAAAAAATTTTAAAAAAGATAGCAGTGGACTTCTAGTTCTGAACAAGATGGACTAATCACATTCTACCCTATTCCTCCTGCTATTTACAAGTAAAACTCCTACACAAAAAAATAGGGCAACTAATTAAATCCTGAAAAGTGGAAAGAAGATGGCAGGTAAACTAAGACATCAGAACTTGAGGCATAATCTGAAGGTGAGCTCCCTGATGTGTGTGTGTGTGCCTTACAGGACAGAGCCCTTTTAACTAAATCCCTTCTCTTATAATGCCACCAAAAAAAAGCCAAACTTCTCCCCCACCTCATTCAGCCTGGCTCTCTGGGAGGCTGTGGGCAGAGCCTTATTGTCCATTCCTGCCCTGCACTAATGAGGGGCTACCTCTCTCTCCAGACCAGGAGCTACTATCCCTGTCCCTTGCACGGAGTGAATGTCAGCAAAGAGGCAGGACCACACCCCACCCCAACTAGAGAATGGGAGACAGATTTCAGAGAGGAGGAAGCTGAAAAAAAGGAACTCAACATATCTCAGCAAAAATGAATAAATAAGCAAATAAAGCAAATATGGCAAAATCTTTATTGTTGTGGAATCAGATGGGAACAGAGAAGTCCATTTTACTACTCTTGTTGAGTATTTGAAAAATTTACAGCAAAACTCAAAAGCAATCATAGCCCAATCAGTTCAGATTCTGCTATTTTTGTGAAATAAAGCGGTGAGCGTGTGAGTCTGTTTTTGGTTTTTGGTTTTTTCATTTCTGCAATTAGGATGTGTCCACTTTATCAGAATAGGAACACTACTTTTAGGAGAAATAATGGAAATCCCAAATTACCTGGAACTTAGGTAACATATCCTATTTTTTGAAAAAAAGCAGTGTAATAACAAAGCATAGCTGAGGAAGAAGGAAAAACCCATGACATCACTGTTGCCTGCTCTACCTGGATTAGATAGGTGGGGTCTACAGGGCCCCAGGATTAAAACATTTAACTAGCTGTGACTATTGGGTCTCTCTCACCTGCATGATTTCTTCACACATCATGTTGTTTTCCTTTTTCTCAATTTTCTGAATGCAATGACATCACCTAGGTCCTAAATAACTTGAATAGGAGGCCAGAGAACTGCTTCCTTGGGGATATCTCAGGGAAAACTCCTGTTACCAAGGAGTGGGAACTTCTCCTGTTCTCATTTTCTAGAACTCTACTATTGTTATGGTAGTCCTTTAGCCTGAGAAGAAACTTTAACTTAGTTGAAATCTTAAATCTTGGTTTTCAAAAGTCTCTCTCCACCAAAAATGTGATTTGTTTTGCCCATTTGTTCTGGAAACACTGACTACATACATACTGCATTTAAGGCAGATTGTCTAGCCTGGAGAAGCTTGAGTTACTGAGCTATTAACTTCCTAGAAATGTGAGTTATGGAGACAAGAGTGTAAACTGTACTTAATGTACAATTAAGTGCACAAATTTCTCTTTTTTTGACAGTTTCCTGACAAATCTGTCATTTAACTTTCCCCTCAATTGTTGTTTTATGTAGAGGCCTCCAAAGCGATACACACTGAGAGTCACAGTGAAAGGGATGTAGACCTTCAGCCCAGAGATTGCTGTCTGCTCCCCAAACCCACTTATTCCTTTGGGGCTAGACCACATCTCCCAGGTGCCCTTATAGTTAGATGTGGCCACATGACTGGGTTCAGGCTAGTGGAATGTGAAGGGAAGTCTTGGACACCATTTGTAAGCCTGGTCCAGGGAAACCCCAATGCTTGATCCTCTTTGTTCTTCCCACGTTTGCCAACAGAATGAAAAGGGCACTGAGAAGGCTAGAGCCACAAGGATGACAGGGCCTGGGTCTCTGACTCATCACAGGGGAGCTCCCCATTAACCAGTTGCTCTCCACTGGACAATGAGCCAGAAATAAAATCCTACTGTGTTAAGCCCCTGAGATGTGGGGTTGATTTACAAAAGTTGGCCTATCCCCACTAATACAGGTAGACAATAAAGGAGGTAGCTTTTGTTTGTTTTTTATATTTATTTTTATTTTTGGAAGATATCCAGAAGTAGAAACAGGCTAGATCATGAGTGTGGCAGAGGCCATGCTAAGAAAGCAAGGACTTTCAGTGATTCTGAAGTTTTTGGGGTGTTTGGAGTCAGAGATCCCTTTCTAGCAGCTGATGAAAGTTATAGACCCTCTTCCTCCCCAAATAAACATGCTCAGACAATTTTACAGATAATTTTGGAAGATTCTCTGACTCTCTGAAGCCCATGCATGGAGACTTAGATGGTCCATGGAATCCAGGTTGCTTTGGGTGATGAAGAACCACCTTTTAAAAAAATGATGTATAATTGACATACTATATTAGCTTCATGTGTACAACATGATTCAATATTTGTATATATTGCAAAATTATCAATAAGTTAGTTAGTTTAGTTTAGTTAGTTTTAGTTATTGTATTTTTTGGTTCTAGGGTTTCTATAGGAGTCCAAATTCTCGGTGAAACTTTCCATCTTTTCATCTGCCTTCTTGAATGTTTTAATCAATATTATTTTTAAGTTTATCAGATAACTCTAGTATTTAGATCACCCAAATTGTTTTTGTTCATCTGGTCCTGATTCCTGGCAAACCTGATGATTTTTTGAATATATTTTGTATGAACAATTATGAAGGTTCTAGGTGATTTTATCATGTTTCATAAATAATTAATTTTCTGGGGGAAGGTGGGAAAAGCAGATCACCTTTATTTGATGGGAAATGGATATCCATTGTTCATGAGGACGTGGGGAATGTGGATGCTCTTATGCACTTTTTGGAAAGAGGGTGTTCAGGAAACATCAAATTTAAAATATATATCTTTGGGCCCAATAATCTTTCTTTTAAAAATTTCTCCCACAAAAATGGAAAGAAAATAATTAATATTGGCCTAGTAACTCACCACGTCTCCCTGAACTATCTTAGGAATGGTGACATCAATCAGACCACCATGTAAAAATGCTAATAGTATTTACTAGCATGAAGATAATCAATAAATTTAAATTCTAATTTAAAAGTAAGGTTTTAACTGGGTATACCTGGTCTATCCAAATTGCCAATTGCAAATAAACTCAGAATTTATGTATATATGGAATATGGTTTGCTGAAGAAATAAAGTGCATAATGGAATCTCTTTATCCTTACATGAATGGTCAGATATAAAAATCTAAGAGTTCCCAAACCAGTTTCCTGTGAACTGACATGCATCACACACATTGTTGATGTTCAGCTGTTACTATGAAGCCAAATGCTACCTAGTGCCTAATTACAAGCTGTGCTTCATCATTTCAGGCTGCTCAAAAAAGGAATGCTACATCTGGACCTGATTTGGGCAAATATTGACACACATTTTTAGTGTTCATCTGTTATTCCCCAAAATGCTTTCCAGTGCAAGAACCAGGACTTGTGAGGAAAGTGTGTGTTTAATGGTTTTGAGGCCCTCCTAAAGGAAAGCTGCATTTGGATGTGATATTTGTGAATATGCTTTGATTCATTAATATCATTGTGTAAGAATTACGATTCATGTGAGTCTGCTATGACACTTGATTACTTTGTGTGACTGCAGGAGTTAACAGGAGAATTTAAAGAATATAAATTTTGTGCTTTTCAATTTTCCATTGACTTTTTGGAAGAGTGAAAAACATTCATCAGTAAGAAATAAGTAAGAATTGATACATAAGCATAGTAGAATACAGTGTAGCTAATAAAAGGATATAGTGGATTAATTTGTTGATAGGGTAAATGCTTGTAACATATTGATGAATTTTTTATAAGTTAGAAAGTAGTATGCATGCTATAATTGTAGTTTTGAAAAATATACAGAAGCATTTTCCTATGTAACACGAGGCATAGATCAAAGTATTCACAGTATGTATCTGAGTGGTGAGTTCGTGAGTTTGAATTTTCAAATATTTTCACTTACACGTTGAGTTTTTCTATACAATTTTATTTGCAATGTCCAGGCATTCATTTCAAGGCAGTTTATTGAGGTGTAATTTACATATGATATTTATTCTTTTTAGTATACAGTTCTATGAGTTTTGACTAACATGTGTCACTGAAATCAAGATATGAGACGCTTCCATCAGTCCCAAAAGTTCCCTCATGCCCTTATACTCACCCCCTTTCCCATCCCCAGACAAGCCATGATGTGTTACTAGTTTCTGCTATTTTGCCTTTTCCAGAATGTCATATAAATGGAACCACACGATATGTAGCCTTTGAGTCTGGCTTCTTTCCCTTAACATAATCTGAGATTCACTCATGCTGTTGTACCAACAGTTTGTTCTTTTAACTGCCCAGTAGTATTGCATTGTATGTATATAACAGTTTGCTTTTCCACTCTCCAGTTAAGGGATATTTGGGTTGTTTTGAGGTTTTGCAGCTATAATAATGTTGCCATACACTTTTGCCTATTTGCTTGAACCTGTTTTCATGGTATTGCTGTATTGTATGCAATGTATATGTTCTTTATAAGAAACTGCCCCACTGCATTTCAAAGTGGCTGTAGTATTTTGCATTTCTACAGCTATGTCTGAGAGCTCCACTTGCTCTGTATCCTTTTCTGCACCTGATATTGTCCAGTTTTCTCATTTGGGTCATTCTAATAGGTGTGTAGTTCTATCTCATTATGGTTTTAACTTGAATTTCCCTAATGACTAGTGATGTTGATCATAGTAGAATATGTTTATTTGACATCCACATATGTTCTTTGGTGAAGTGCTTGTTCAAAACTTTTGCCCTTTTTTAAAAAATGAGCTGTTTGCTTTCTTAGTATTGAATTTTGAGAATTCTTTATATATTCTGAATACAAGTCCATTTTATCATGTTTTGAAAATATTTTTTCCCAATCTGTAGATTCTCTATTTTCAAAACAGTGTCTTTTGAAAAGCAGAGGTTTTAAATTTTGACGAAGTACAGCTTACCAATTTTCTTCTATGGATCATACCAGGAACTCCTTGACTAACTCAATGTGGTAAAGAAAACTACCCTACATTTTCTAGACTTTTTATTGTTTAGGATTTACATTTAGGTCTAAGACCCATTTTGAGTTAATTTTTCATATGTTATGATGTATAGGTTGAGATTCATTCTTTTGCACATGGATGTTTAATTATTCCTGCATACTTTGTTGAAAGACTATTTCTCCCATTGAATTGCTTTGGCACATTTGCCAAAAATCAATTGACCACATATATGTGGGTCTATTTCTGGACTCTATTATGTTCTACTGTTTTTTTTTTAATTATTATTATTTTTTTAAGATTTTATTTATTTGTGAGAGAGAGAATGAGAGACAGAGAGCATGAGAGGGAGGAGGGTCAGAGGGAGAAGCAGACTCCCTGCTGAGCAGGGAGCCTGATGTGGGACTCGATCCCGGGACTCCAGGATCATGACCTGAGCCGAAGGCAGTCACTTAACCGACTGAGCCACCCAGGTGCCCTATGTTCTACTGTTTTATGTGTCTATCCTTTCCCCGATACCACACTGTCTTGATTATAGAGCATTATAGTAAGTCTTGAGATCAGATAGTGTGAGTCTTCCAATAGTGTTTTATTTTTTATTTTTATTTATTATTTTATTTTTTTTTTATTTTTTTTTTAAAGATTTTTTTTATTTATTTATTTGAGACAGAGAGAATGAGAGAGAGAGAGCACATGAGAGGGGGGAGGGTCAGAGGCAGAAGCAGGCTCCCTGCCGAGCAGGGAGCCCGATGCGGGACTCGATCCAGGGACTCCAGGATCATGACCTGAGCCGAAGGCAGTCGCTTAACCAACTGAGCCACCCAGGCGCCCCTATTTTTTATTTTTTATGCCATTCTTATTCCTTTGCTTCTTGCAGATTTTAGAAATAGCTTGTCAATTTCTGCAAAAATTCCCGTGGGGATATTGAGTGGGACTGTGTTGCATTTATAGATCAATTTAGGATAAATGGCTTAACAAAATTGAGTCTTCCATTCCATGAGAAGCTCTTATCTATTTGTTTGAGTGGTCTTTTAAATTTTTCATCAGTATTTTGTAATATGCAGCATAGCGATCACACACACTCATGTCCCCCACCGCCCCACACATATACTATATTTGGTGCTATTGTCAATGGTACTGCTTTTTTCTTTCTTGATTTCAATTTCCAATTGTTCAGAACAAGTAGTGATTTTTGTATATTAGTCTTGTATCCAGTGACTTTGCTAAACCAGTTTATAAGTTCTACTAGCTTTTTTGTTAATTCCTTGAACTTTTCTGCATAATCTTGGCATCTGCAATTAGAGTTTTATTTCTTCCTTTCCTATCTTTTTTTCCCTCATCTTAGTGTGCTGGCTACTACCTCCCATTATGATGTTGACATGGAGTGGTGAGAGTAGAAATCCTTGCCTTGCTTCCAAACTTCAGGTGAAAGTATCCAATCTTTTTTTCCTTTTTCCTTCTAGCAGTTTGTATTTTATTTATTTTTTACATTAACTAACTGGAATTAAAATAAAAACTTTAAAAAAGCATTCAATCTTTCGCCATTAAAAATGATGTTATCAGTATTTTTGCCAATGTTCTTTATCAGCTTGAGGAAGTTTCCCTTTAATTCCTAGGTTTGGGGGTTTTTTTTAAAAGTCATGAATTGATGTTCAATTTTGTCGAATGCTTCTTCTCCTTCTAACTGAATTAGACAGTTTGACTTCTGTATATTGAAACAATGCATTTTCAGAATCTATACCACTTGTGATGAATTATCATTTTTAGAAATTGCTAAATATGATATTTTGTTGGGAATTTCCATGTCTATGTTCATGAAGGATATTAGTCAATAGTTTCTGTTCTTATGATGTTACTGTTGGATTTTGTTATCAGGGTAATGCTAGCTTCATAAAATGACTTAGGTTTCATGTCTAATTTTTTTGAAGATTTTGGTTAGAATGAAAATCATTTTTTCCTGAAATATTTGGCTAGAATTTGCCAATGAAGCCATTTGCCACTAGGTTTTCTTTGCTGGATTTTTTTTTTAATTTAAATTCAATTTAATTAACATATACCGTATTATTAGTTTCAGAGGTAGAATTTAGTGATTCATCAGTTGCATACAACACCCAGTGCTAGATGGTTTTATTCTATACATTCAATTTGTTTAGCAGATATAGGACTATCCAAGCTGTCCACTTCTTGTGTATGCTTTGGTAATTTGTGTCTTTCAAGGAATTCACACATTTTGTTGAAATTGTTAATTTTATAGGCATAAACGTGTTCCTAATGTTCTCATGAAGTTGTTCCTAGTATTTACAGGGACCTGGACACCTGCAAGCCATGTAATGGGTTAACATTCTGGAACTGCTGCTCCTGGTGGTTGGCAACAGGTATCACTTGCTTGATACAGTTTAATTCCATTTGAACTAGAGAACATACTTTGCATGGTTTTACTTTTAAATTTGGTAATGGTTTGCTTTATGGCCCAGAATATGATTTATCTTGGCAAACGTTCCAAATGCCCTTGAAAGTAATGTATATTCAACCACTGTTGGACGAAGTGTTCTCTAAATGGCAAATAAGTCAAGCTGGGTGGTAATGTTGTTCCTCTCCTATATCCTTACTGATTTTCTGTCATCTTGTTTTGTCAATTACTAAGGGAACTATTTAGTTTTCCAAATATACTTAAGGTTTTCTCAGTTTTTGCTTCATGAATCTTGAAACTCTGTTGTTAGGTGCATACACATTTAGAATTGTATGTTACCGAGGAGAGGAAAGATGGCGGAGGAGTAGGGGACCCTATTTCAACTGGTCCCCGGAATTGAGCTGGATATCTACCAGACCACTCTGAGCACCCACGAAATCAGCCTGAAATGTAAGAAGATCTGGATCTCTTAAAACAGAATATCGCACGTGGTTGGTTTCCAGGTACGAATTGGGGAGCCGTGATTCCGCGGCCAGATACTGAAGGATAAACAGCAGCGGGAGGGAGCCTGTCCGTGGGGATCCTACACCGCCAGTGAGCGACAGCCTCATGCTCTGGGGGCGGAGCACAGACTCGCAGACCAGTAGCTGCGGGGAAGGGACTTTAGGGCAGCCCCCAGGGCGGAAACCCGGAGCAGTGGGGTCGTGCCCGGGCATGCTTACTGGGAGCGGCTGGCGGTTTTAGAAGCACAAAGGGCAGAGACATGCCCTGACCTGGAGGCAGGACTGGGAGCGCTGCGGAGGGGCACACAACACAGGCCGCTGCAGTTTATAGCAGCACGGACAGAAACGGAGACAGTGTGGCCTGGAGAGCTCACCAAAGAACAGACTGTGATCTCTCTGCTCTGAGGCAGAGGGTTGGAAATGGTCTCTTCTGCTCTGATTCGTGGAAGAGATGCGGAAAGCTGCCAGGGAAAGCCGCCAGAGGACAAGAGCCCCCAAAACTGATTCCCACTGAGCCCATCCCCCACCACAGGGGGGCAGGGCAACTCTGCCCAAACAGGGTTGCCTGAGTAACAGCGTGGCAGGCCCCTCCCCCAGAAGACAGGTTGGGAAAACAAGAGGCCAGCAACCCTAAGGTCCCTAGAAAACAGGTGCATCTTGCTTGGGTTCTGGTCAATAATTTGGACTCTATACATTCCCTCAACCACCCATCAACAGAATGACTAGGAGGAGGAACCCCCAAAATAGAAAAGACTCAGAGACTATGACTTATGCTGCAGATTTACAAATGGATGCACATATAACCAAGATGTCGGAGATGGAATTCAGGCTAGCAATTGTGAAGACAGTAGTTAGAATGGAGAAATCAATTAATGGCAACATAGAGTCTCTAAGGGAACAAATGAGAGCTAAATTGGCAGAACTTAAAAATGCTATCAATGAAATCCAATCCAATCTAGATAATCTAACAGCTAGGGTAAGTGAGGCAGAAGAACAAACAAGTGACCTGGAAGACAATATAATAGATAAAAAGGGAAAAGAGGAGGCCAGGGAAAAACAACTCAGAATCCATGAAAACAGAATCAGAGAAATAAGTGACACCATGAAGCAGTCCAATGTCAGAATAATTGGAATCCCGGAGGGAGTAGAGAGAGAGAGGACTAGAAGATGTATTTGAGCAAATCGTAGCTGAGAACTTCCCTAATCTGGGGAATGAAACAAACATCCGCGTCCTAGAGGCAGAGAGGACCCCTCCCAAGATCAAGGAAAACAGGCCAACACCCCTGCATGTAATAGTAAAACTTGAAAAACTTAGAACCAAGGAAACCATCTTAAGGGCAGTTAGGGGGAAGAGATCCTGACATACAGAGGGAGGAACATCAGAATAACGTCAGACCTATCCACAGAGACCTGGCAAGCCAGAAAGGCCTGGCAAGACATACTCAGGGTACTAAATGAGAAGAACATGCAGCCAAGAATACTTTATCTGGCAAGGCTGTCATTTAGAAGGGATGGAGAGATGCAGAGCTTCCAAGACTGGCAGAAACTGAAAGGATATGTGACCACTAAGCCGGCCCTGCAAGAAATATTAAGGGGGGGTTCTATAAAAGGAGAAAGACCCCAAGAGTGATATACAACAGAAATTTACAGGGACAATCTATAAAAACAACATCTTCACAGGCAACATGATGACAATTAATTCATATCTTTCAATAATCACTCTCAACGTGAATGGCCTAAATGCTCCCATAAAACGGCACAGGGTTGCAGATTGGATAAAAAGACAGGACCCATCCATATGCTGTCTACAAGAGACTCATTTTGAACCTAAAGATACATCCAGACTGAAAGTGAAGGGATGGAGATCCATCTTCCATGCCAGCGGACCTCAAAAGAAAGCTGGGGTAGCAATTCTTATATCAGACAAATTAGATTTTAAACTAAAGTCTGTAATAAGAGACACAGAAGGACACTATATCATTCTTTCTTTTCTTTTTTTTTTTTTTCAGACAGAGAGAACGAGAGAGAGAGAGCACATGAGAGGGGGGAGGGTCAGAGGGAGAAGCAGGTTCCTTGCTGAGCAGGGAGCCCGATGCGGGACTCGATCCCGGGACTCCAGGATCATGACCTGAGCCAAAGGCAGTCGCTTAACCAACTGAGCCACCCAGGCGCCCCGGACACTATATCATTCTTAAAGGGTCTATCCAACAAGAAGATCTAAAAATTGTAAATATCTATGCCCCCAACATGGGAGCAGCCATCTACATAAGCCAACTGTTAACCAAAATAAAGAGTCATATTGATAACAATATGTTAATTGTAGGAGACCTCAATACTCCACTCTCAGCAATGGACAGATCATCTAAGCAGAAAATCAACAAGGAAACAAGAGCTTTGAATGATACACCGGACCAGATGGACCTCATAGATATATACAGAACATTCCACCCTAAAACAACAGAATATTCATTCTTCTCGAGCGCACATGGAATTTTCTCCAGAATAGACCACATACTGGGTCACAAATCAGGTCTCAACAGATACCAAAAGATCGAGATTATTCCCTGCATATTCTCAGACCACAATGCTTTAAAACTGGAACTCAATCACAAGAAAAAATTTGGTAGAAATTCAAACACTTGGAAGCTAAAGACCACTCTGCTCAAGAATGTTTGGGTCAACCAGGAAATCAAAGAAGAACTTAAACAATTCATGGAAATCAATGAGAACGAAAACACATCGGTCCAAAACCTATGGGATACTGCAAAGGCGGTCCTAAGGGGGAAATACATAGCCAACCAAGCCTCACTCAAAAAAATAGAAAAATCCCGAATTCACCAACTAACTCTACACCTTAAAGAACTAGAGAAAAAGCAACAAACGATGCCTAAGCCACGCATTAGAAGAGAAATAATTAAAATTACAGCAGAAATCAATGAATTAGAAACCAGAAACACAGTAGATCAGATCAACAAAACTAGAAGTTGGTTCTTTGAAAGAATTAATAAGATCTGGCCACTGGCCAGACTTATCCAAAGGAAAAGAGAAAGGACCCAAATTAATAAAATTATGAATGAAAGGGGAGAGATCACGACTAACACCAAGGAAAAAGAAACAATTATTAGAAATTATTATCAACGGGGCGCCTGGGTGGCTCAGTCGTTAAGTGTCTGCCTTCGGCTCAGGTCATGATCTCGGGGTCCTGGGATCGAGCCCCACATCGGGCTCCCTGCTCCGTGGGAAGCCTGCTTCTCCCTCTCCCACTCCCCCTGCTTGTGTTCCCTCTCTCGCTGTGTCTCTCTCTGTCAAATAAATAAATAAAATCTTAAAAAAAAAGAAAAATTATTATCAACAACTATATGCCAATAAACTGAGCAATCTGGATGAAATGGAGGCCTTCCTGGAAACCTATAAGCTGTCAAGACTGAAACAGGAAGAAATTGACAACCTGAATAGGCCAATAACCAGTAACGAGATTGAAGCAGTGATCAAAAACCTCCCAAAAAACAAGAGTCCAGGGCCTGATGGATTCCCTGGGGAATTCTACCAAACATTCAAAGAAGAAATAATACCTATTCTACTGAAGCTGTTTCAAAAAATAGAAACAGAAGGAAAACTTCCAAACTCATTCTATGAGGCCAGCATTACCTTAATCCCCAAACCAGGCAAAAACCCCATCAAAAAGGAGAATTTCAGACCAATATCTCTGATGAATATGGATTCTAAAATCCTCAACAAAATCCTAGCTAATAGGATCCAACAATACATTAAAAGGATCATCCACCACGACCAAGTGGGATTTATCCCGGGGATGCAAGGGTGGTTCAACATTCGCAAATCAATCAATGTGATAGAACACATTAATAAGAGGAGGGAGAACCATATGGTCCTCTCAATTGATGCAGAAAAAGCATTTGACAAAATACAACATCCTTTCCTGATTAAAACTCTTCAGAGTATAGGGATAGAGGGAACATTCCTCAAATTCATAAAATCCATCTATGAAATACTCACAGCGAATATCATCCTCAATGGGGAAAAGCTGAAAGCTTTCCCTCAAAATCAGGAACACGTCAAGGATGCCCACTCTTGCCACTATTGTTCAACATAGTACTAGAAGTCCTGGAAACAGCAATTAGACAACAAAAAGAAATAAAATGTATTCAAATTGGCAAAGAAGAAGTCAAACTCTCTCTTTTAGCAGACAACATGATACTTTATGTGGAAAACCCAAAAGACTCCACCCCCAAATTACTAGAACTCATCCAGCAATTCAGTAATCTGGCAGGATAAAAAATCAATGCACAGAAATCAGTTGCTTTCTTATATACTAACAATGCAACTGTAGAAAGAGAAATTAGAGAAACGATTCCATTTACAATAGCACCAAAAACCATAAGATACCTCGGAATAAACCTAACCAAAGAGGTAAAGGATCTATACTCTAGGAACTACAGAACACTCATGAAAGAAATTGAAGGAGACACAAAAAGATGGAAAAATATCCCATGCTCATGGATCAGAATAAATATTGTTAAAATGTCTATGCTACTCAGAGCAATCTATACCTTCAGTGCCAACCTGATCAAAATTCCAATGACATTTTTCAAAGTGCTGGAACAAACAACCCTAAAATTTGGATGGAATCAGAAAAGACCCTGAATCGCCAAGGAAATGTTGAAAAAGAAAAACAAAGCTGGGGGCATCATGTTGCCCAATTTCAAGCTATATTACAAAGCTGTGATCACCAAGACAGCATGGTACTGGCACAAAAACCGACATATAGACCAATGGAACAAAAGAAAGAACCCAGATATGGACCCTCAACTCTATGGTCAAATAATCTTTGACAAAGCAGGAAAAAACATGCAATGGAAAAAAGACAGTCTCTTCAATAAGTGGTGCTGGGAAAATTGGACAGCCACATGCAGAAGAATGAAACTCGACCATTCTCTAACACCATACACAAAGATAAACTCAAAATGGATGAAAGACCTCAATGTGAGACAGGAATCCATCAAAATCCTAGAGGAGTACATAGGCAGTAACCTCTTTGACATTGCCCACAGCAACTTCTTTCAAGACACATCTCCAAAAGCTAGTGAAACAAAAGCAAAAATGAACTTTTGGGACTTCATCAAGATAAAAATCTTCTGCACAGCAAAGGAAACAGTCAACAAAACAAAGAGGCAACCCACAGAATGGGAGAAGATATTTGCAAATGACACTACAGATAAAGGGCTGGTATCCAAGATCTATAAAGAACTTCTCAAACTCAACACCCAAAAAACAAATAATCAAGTCAAAAAGTGGGCAGAAGATATGAAAAGACACTTCTCTGAAGAAGACATACAAATGGCTAACAGACACATGAAAAAATGTTCATCATCATTAGCCATCAGGGAAATTCAAATCAAAACCACATTGAGATACCACCTTACACCAGTCAGAATGGCAAAAATGGACAGGGAAAGAAACAACAAATGTTGGAGAGGTTGTGGAGAAAGGGGAACCCTCTTACACTGTTGGTGGAAATGCAAGTTGGTACAGCCACTTTGGAAAACAGTGTGGAGGTTCCTTAAAAAGTTAAAAATAGAGCTACCCTATGACCCAGCAATTGCACTCCTGGGTATTGACCCCAAAGACACATATGTAGTGAAAAGAAGGGCCATATGCACCCCAATGTTCATAGCAGCAATGTCCGCAATAGCCAAACTGTGGCAAGAGCCGAGATGCCCTTCAACAGATGAATGGATAAAGAAGATGTGGTCCATATATACAATGGAATATTACTCAGCCATCAGAAAGGACGAATACCCAACTTTTACATCAACATGGATGGGACTGGAGGAGATTATGCTAAGTGAAATAAATCAAGCAGAGAAAGTCAATTATATGGTTTTGCTTATTTGTGGAACATAAGGAATAGCATGGAGGACATTAGGAGAAGGAAGGGAAAAATGAAAGGAGGGAAATCAGAGGGAGAGATGAACAATGAGAGACTATGGACTCTGAGAAACAAACAGGGTTTTAGAGGGGAGGGGGGTGGGGGGATGGGTTAGCCCGGTGATGGGTATTAAGGAGGGCACGTACTGCATGGAGCACTGGGTGTTATACAAAAACAATGGATCGTGGATCACTACATCAAAAACTAATGATGTATTGTATGGTGACTAACATAATAAAATAAAAAAAAAATAGAATTGTATGTTACCTGCTGTACCCTTGGTAATATTCCTTGTATGAATTCTTTGTTGATATGAATATAGATAGTCCCAGCTTTCTTTTGATTAGTTTTAGCACAGCATACCTTTTTTCATCCTTAGTCTTTTAACCTACTTACCACTTTATATTTGAAAAGTTTCTTACAGAAAACATATAGCGTATGTTAGGTTTTGCTTTTTTATCCAATCTGACAATCTGTTTTAAATGGTGTGTTTAGAACATCTACATTTAATTATTGATATCACAGGATTTGAACCTGCCATCTTGCTAATGTTTACTATTTCGACCATGTGTTATTTGTTCAATTTTCTCGCTTTTGGATTGAGTTTTTTTTTTTAATAATTCCATTTTGTCTCTACTACAGGCTTATTAGTTATATATCAGTTTAAAATTTTTTAATGGTTGCTCTGGGGCTTATAAAATGCACCTATAATTTTTCACAGTCTACCTTCTAATATTATGCCAATTCATGTAGTGTAGAACAGTATACTTCCAATTTCTCTCTGCTCTGTTTTATGGTATTGTTACATTTTACTTCTTATATATGCTATAAACTCACAAAACTTTGCTCACATTTTTGCTTTAATGAATATTTTCAAGTGATTAAAAATAAGAAAAACTATTTTATATTTGGCTCAATTTTAAGCATTTTCAAAGTTCGTTCATTAATTCTCTTTCCATTTTTTTCTCTCCCTCCCTTCCTTTCCTTCCTTCCTCCCTTCCTCCCTCCTTCCTTCCTTTCCTTTCTTCCTTCCTTTCTTGCCTTCTTTCTTTTTCTTTCTTCCCTCTTTTGATCCAAATTTGCTTCTGGTATAGTATTCTCTGTAGAAATTCCTTTAATATTTCTTATAGTACTGTTCTGCTGGTAGTAAATTCTATTAGCTTTTATTCATCTGAAAATCTTTATTTGGCATACTTTTTTGAAAAACATTTTCATTGGGTAGGAATATTTGATTAACGGCATTTTGTTTCAGAATGTTAAAAGATATCACTCCATTGACTCCTGGCTTGAATGGTTTTTGATGAGAAGTCTGCTTTTTCTCATATCTGTTCCTTGTATTATGTGTCCTTTTTCTCTGCCATCAATATTTCCTTTGCCTTGTTCATTTTCAGCTATTTGGCAATAACAGATCAAGTTTTTGTTTGTTTTTAAATCCTGTTTGGGTACTCTGAGGTTCTTGGATCTGGTAGAGGTCTTTTATTATTTTTGGAAAATTCTCAGCTATTATCTCTGCAAACATTTTTCCTCTCATTCTTCCTTTCCTCTCTTCCTAGATTCCCAAGTACATATATTAGACCATAAAAAAAGTTTTCCCACAGTTCTCTGATACTGTATTCTGTGTTCTTCACACTTTTTGTTTTAGTTTGGATGATTTCAATTGACCTATATTCAAGTTCTGACGCTTTTCTCAGCTCTGTTGAGCCTACTCATGAGTCCTTCAAAAGCATCCTTTGTGATAAATTTTCTTTTCTAGCATTTCCTATTTGATTCTTTAATTTCCACTGAAATTCCCCCATCTGTTCATGTATATTGTCTGCCATTCTCACAAAAACACTCAACACATCAATCAGTTATGTAAAATTCTGATATTTCCAAAATATGCTCATCTCAATGTGTGACTTATTAGTCTGCTGTTGCTTGGCAGAGGATTGTTCTTTTCATCTTGTAATTTTTTGATTGCATGCCAAATAACAATTATGAAACAGTGGAGACTGAAGTAAATACTATTTTTGTCTGCAACTGGGCACTGCTATTCTGCTAGGATGTTAGGGTGAACCAATCTGGTCAGGAATTATGTTGGAATTAAATTCTGTTGTTGCAAAAGTTATCTTCAGTACACTTCAAATTTTTCTAATGTTACCTTGTGCTTAGGGTAGGGGCTGGAGTGCTGGAGGATTTTTCTCCATGTTCCTCCTTCACCCTCTGCTTTTGGCCATCCCTGTGCACCTGAGTGCCACAGGATTCTCTGTCCATGTTCTTACCATTTTCCTAATGTAGCAGGCTATTACTTAACGCTACGAGCAAGCTAGCCTATTTATGGGAAAGAGGGATATTCTTTATTGTCTTGGTTTAGTCTCAGTTTTGAGTGGAGATTGGAGGGGACAGAGATCATATGCATTTGGGGGAGCTAGGACTACATAACCGTAAAAATGAGACAGAAACTCTCTTCCCTCAGCTGTGAGCAAAAGAGGTGATACCACCATCTTGTGACCAATCTAAAGAGAAGAGTTCACACAAAACGACAGAAGTGAAAGAATTCAAGAAAAGCAATACAAAGTCTCCTTGGCTAACTCAGACCCAAGTCTTACCCTACCTGTATCTTTTCATTTATATGAACTGAGAAATATGTTTGGTTTAAGCAACTCTAAGTTACATTTCTTGTTACTTACAACTAAAAGTACCCTAAATGGGGGCGCCTGGGTGGCTCAGTCATTAAGCGTCTGCCTTCAGCTCAGGTCATGATCCCAGGGTCCTGGGATCGAGCCCCACATAGATATAGATATAGATAGTATTTCCATACATATGTATGTATGTAAAATGTGCATACTCACCTGGAAGTACTATACATACTATATATAGTATACATACACTATATATACATGTACATACATAGTAGGACTCTTCTCTAACAAACTTGTGTATTTTTCAATCCCACCAACAGGATGCATTGTTTTTGGAAGATAGAGACTAGCAAGTAAAAGACAAGCCTATCTTAATAACCAATACATTTGATAAGATGTTTAGAAAAATTTAAGATTTTTCCCTTATTTGTGTGAGTGGGAGAAGGATAGGGATGGAGAACTTGATAAAATTAAAGCCCTCCAAAAGCATCACAGATTCTGCCTAATGAGGTTTGAATTGGACAAAGGCTTTAACTTTTAGAAATTAGTCAGATCCAAAGAACTTTGACGTCAATATGGAGACTAAAGAACCAAAGTATTGTAATTTTGACATTTATTAAGAAAGTATTTTTTCATTAGTAACCATTTCTGACACTTTGCAAATATTACAGTAAAACTCTGCCTTAACACACAGGGTAGGAATAAAAAGTCAATTATGTAAAATGCAGTGTAACCAAAAACATTGTTTATCAGTTTGTACTGTCATTTAAAGTGCACATATGTGTACACACACACACACACACACACAGCGCTAAACTTAAACTGATGGTATACTGTATAGAAAGAGATCACATGGTAAGAATTCAGCTCATCCTCTTTAAGACAGGACAAATGGGAAGCAAATGGGAACCAATCCCCACAGGGTTACAGCCAAATTCATGTAATTTCAGACTGCAATATTGCTTGACATCCTACATTTCAAGGAATATTTTCCCATTTGAAGTGCTTGTATTAAGGTTACTTGCAGGATTCCTCCTCCAAATACATTTTTAAATGTTTTTTTTGGGGGGGGGGAAATGAGCTTAATAAATTTTTTAAATATGATACTTTTATACATTTTTAGCCATTAGGCAAAAAGTACTGAGCACCTACACTGAGTTATGCAATGTCATGGTTTGGTAAACTCAGCAATGAATGAAGCCCCTTCCCTCACTAAGCTTACATTAGACTGGTCATGGATTTAGGCACACTCATATTGTACTTTCGTTACTCTTATCTTTTATAAGCCCTAGTACAATGATAGTTAAAGTCATGTGCAATGCCTGTTAAAGTGGTGACAAAATCCCTTATGGAAACTCTCTTGTTAGATGTCTCTGCTGTGTGGTCTGACTATTGTGAATGTTGAGGTTGTGTAGAAACATTACATTTTCATTAAAGAAATTTTTTCTACTATAATAACTCTAGTGAATGGAAAATTTCAGTTCCTAATTGAGGACTTCAAAACAAATAGAACTGTTTTATAGAACTTCATTTCTGTATGGATTCTCTGATGAAGGATAATCCTTACCATACTCTTCACTTTTATAGAATTTATCACCACTATGGACTCTCTGATGAATAAGTAGACCTGAGCTCCAACGGAAACCCTTACCACATGCATCACATTTGTATGGTTTCTCTCCTGTGTGGACTCTCTGATGAGCCTGAAGGTTTGATCTCTGACTGAAACCCTTTCCACACACCTCACATTTGTATGGTTTTTCCCCAGTGTGGACTCTGTGATGAGCTTGAAGACTTGAAAATCCACTGAAACCCTTACCACACTGTTCACATTTATAGGGCCTCCCTTCTGTGTGGACCCTCTGATGTGCTTGAA
This sequence comes from Neomonachus schauinslandi, assembly GCF_002201575.2. Taxonomy (NCBI): domain Eukaryota; kingdom Metazoa; phylum Chordata; class Mammalia; order Carnivora; family Phocidae; genus Neomonachus; species Neomonachus schauinslandi. The sequence goes on along the minus strand of NC_058418.1, from coordinate 10,595,035 downwards.
GGCGTGAACTCTCACTGAAGCCCTTTGTGCATACCTCACATTTGTATGGTTTCCCTCCAGTGTGGACCCTCCGATGTGCTTCAAGGCGTGAACTCTGACTAAAGCCTTTCCCACACATCTCACATTTGTATGGTTTCACTCTAGTGTGGACTCTCTGATGACCTTGAAGATATGCTCTCTGACTGAAGCCCTTCCCACATACCTCACATATATATGGTCTCTCTCCAGTGTGGACACTCTGATGGCTTTGAAGGTATGATCTCTGACTGAAGCTCTTACCACACTCATCACATTGGTATGGCTTTTCTCCTGTGTGGACTCTCTGATGGGCCAGAAGAGTTGAGGCCTTACTGAAGCCCTTACCACATTCTCCACATTTATAGGGTTTCTCTCCTGTGTGAACTCTCTGATGAATTTGGAGATTAAAGCTCCAACTGAAGCCCTTCCCACACTCCTCACATTTGAATGGTTTTTCGCCAGTGTGGACCCTTTGATGGCCTTGAAGGTGTGAACTCCGACTGAAGCCCTTCCCACACTCCTCACATTTGTATGGTTTCTCTCCAGTGTGAACTCTCTGATGTCCTTGAAGGTATGAATTGCGACTGAAGCCCTTCCCACACTCTTCACATTTGTATGGTTTTTCTCCAGTGTGGACTCTCTGGTGGGCTTGAAGGTATGAACTCCGACTGAATCCCTTGTCACACTCCTCACATTTATAAGGTTTCTCTCCTGTGTGGACTCTCTGATGAACATTAAGTACTGACATATGACTGAAGCCTTTACCACATGCATTGCATTTGTATGGCTTCTCTCCAGTGTGGACTCTCTGACGATCTTTAAGTTTTGAACTCCAGTTGAAGCCATTCCCACAGTCCTTGTAAGCTTTCTCTCCAATATGAATTTTCTGATGACCTTGAAGATACGAATTTTGGCTGAAGCTGTTACCACATGCATAATGTTTATATGGTTGTTCCCTAGTGTGGACTATCTGAAGGTCCTGAAAATGTGAGGCCAGACTGAAGTCATTACCACATTCCTCAGAATTATAAGGAATCTCTTCCATGTGAACTCTATGCTGGATGTTAAGACTTGAGCTACAAATAAAACCCTTCTCATATTCCACATCTGTATATAGTTTCTCTTCAGTGTGGATTTTCTGGTGGACTTGAAGACAAGAACTCTGATTAAAGACATTCCCATTCTCCTCATATTCATAGGGTTTCTCCACAGTACAAACCCTAAAAATACTATTAAGGTCTAAGCTGTGACTGAAGTCTTTCTCATAAATATTGCATCTATAGGACGTCTCCCCTGTGTGAGTAAGTTCACAAGTGTTAAGAGAGGAGCACTTACTGAAGTTCTCACCATATCCACATCTACGTGGCTTCTCCTCTTTACATTCTCTCTGATGGGACTGCAGATGTGAACTCTCAAAAACACAACCATCTCCTCTATGAACACTTTGATGAATATGAAGAGCTGAACTATAACTACAGCCCTTTCTACATGGACTGTAGGAATGGGTCTTCCCTTCTAAGTGTAACTGCTGATAAACTTCTGATCTGGAGTCATCACTGAAGGCTCTTCTGTATTCATTACAGGGGTAGGGCTTTTGCCCTGTTTGAATTAAGTCTTGATTAAGCAATGAAACCTTCATGATGTTCCCTCCACAGTCATGGCAGCTGTAGTTTTTTTTCTGTTCTGTGTATTCCCACATTATCATTATGATGTGATATCCAACTGGTGCTGTCACACTTACAGAAATTATTTTTCATCAAAATTTGCTGACATCTACACTGATAATTATGTGACTCTGTCAGATACATTTTCCTCCAAGAATGCTGGGCTCTCCAAGATGGAAATTCTTGACTTTTTAGGCAATTGGAAACATCCTCTATATGAGTCAATATACAGTTCTCATCTTCAGAAATATGAATTGGCACTCCTGCCCAAAGCTGGCAGGGGAAATCACCTTGTTTTTGAAATTGAGAAATATTCCCTTGAAAATTTTTCATGGAATCTTGACACCTGGTTAACCCGCCTGCACCTTGTTGCCAGGTCTGCCGGGAAGAAAGCTCTTTGGGAGAAATGTAGCCTAATCCCACTTCTTGATTACTCTCCATAATGTGTTGACTCTTGGTTCCTATAATGATAAAGAGAATTTAGACATGTGCACAAGTGAATGTTTTTGTTCAGAGATTTCAAGATTTTGCACTTAGGTCATGAAATGAAACTTCAATGAACTACAGGAAAATTCATGTTACTACTTCTAAGAATACTTAGAAAGTGGCTCTTCTTTGGTTATATCAGGAATATAAGGAGGATCCACATAATTCAGGCTATCTGTATGCCTCAAAATCAGGGCTTTGCAACACAACCTGGAAATATCAAACATGGTGGCCCCGTTCAAAAGGCCCAGTAAAACCATATAAGTATTATCATGGGTTTATCATGGGTTGCCTGGAGATCCCAAGGACAAAATAGAAGGGGGTATTCTTAAACTGGAAAGAATATGATTCAAGCAGACAAATACTTTTTGTCCTGATAATAATTTTTGCTTTTTTCTCTGGCATGTGGGTATGGCAGTATTTTAATTTGTGTTAGGAGATAGTGTTAAATGCAGTTCAGAGAAGGGTCAACACAGAGGCATTATATGGTCTCTCTCTAATAAGCTATTTATCTTCATGAGAATAATAAACTCTTCTAAGTCACTGTATGCCATATCAGTTTCTTTAAAAAAAAGTCTGATATTAGTTTCTTTAAAAAAAAAAGATATTTCATTGGGCGCCTGGGTGGCTCAGATGGTTAAGCGTCTGCCTTCGGCTCAGGTCATGATCCCGGGGTCCTGGGATCGAGTCCCGCATCGGGCTCCCTGCTAGGCGGGGAGCCTGCTTCTCCCTCTGCCTCTGCCTCTCTCTCTCTCTCTCTCTCTGACTCTCATGAATAAATAAATAAAACATCAAAAAAAAAAAAGATATTTCACAATTAGCAAAGGCCATTGTATAGATCAGAATGTGAAACATTGTGACAGAATTCAACTCCAAAGACAGAAAAAAAAAATGGAGGGAGGGAGGAGGTGGAGAGAGGAACAGCCAAGTTCCCTGGCACCTTTAGGTGTCTTTTAAGGCAAATCATCAAAAACCAAAACTCAATGAACACTGACTTTCGCTTGTGTCATTTTACTGGAAAAATAATGTTTAGGGAATTAGAAGCACCAGGAGAGTTGAAGACAGGCACATTTGGGTGGAAATGGTCTGTCACTTAGATATTATCGCTCAGCTTATAAGCAGACAGCAAATCTTCATATCCTGGTAAGAAGTATCCTCCCTGCAGACACTGGATTCAGCAGGGTTGATGTAATAACATGTACTTTTCTTTTCTTTTTTTTCTTTAAAGATTTTACTTATTTGACAGAGAGAGAAAGGGTGGGGGCAGCACACGCAGGGGGAGAAGCAGGCAGAGGGAGAAGGAGGCTCCCCACTGAGCAGGAAGCCTGATGCGGGACTCGACCCCGGGACCCAGGACTCATGACTGAGCCACCCAGATGCCCCAACACGTACTTTTCTAACACTTGGCAGCACATTAATTCTCTACAGCATCCAGAAAAGAAAGCAGTAAAACAGGATTCTTTTCATACATGAATACTATCCTCAAACATAATCATTCTTCCTTTTCTATTTGTGTTTGTCTGTCTGTCCACACTGGAATGTATTATCTACAAGGATGAGCACTTTGTTTCCAGCAAATAGGAGTTACTCAATAAGCACATAATGAATAGATCACAGGGCGAGTCATTCTCACTCTCAGAACTAAAAGGGCATGTATATGTGTTGTTCATGGGAAAGAAACTGGTGATGGCAATTTTGCCACAAAGTTGAAAAGCTGTATAAAAGGCAGGGCTACACTTAGGGGATCACCTGCTGATGAGAAAAGCAAAGGTCACAGGAATCTCTTGTGGATTGAGTCTTTAATTTTTAAAATAAAATAGTGTATTTTTTCTTGCATAAAATCTTACAGGTAATCCCCCATTATCCCCAACTTAAAAAAAAAAAAGAAAAAAGAAAATGCCACACTGATGACTGGGTGGCATTAGGTTCTGGGGCACTGCAATGACTGCAGGTAACACTGTATGTCACATCCATTCGTACTCCTCTCGGTACTTTAAAAAAAATGCTAGTGAGGTGCGTGGATGGCTCAGTCAATTAAGTGTCCAACTCTTGATTTCAGCTCAGGTATTGATCTCAGGCTGTGAGATCAAGCCCCACATCAGACTCTGTGCTGGGCATGGAGCCTGCTTAAGATTCTCTCTCTCGGGGCACCTGGGTGGCTCAGTCGGTTAAGCGGCTGCCTTCGGCTCAGGTCATGATCCCAGGGTCCTGGGATCGAGTCCCACATCGGGCTCACTGCTCAGCGGGGAGCCTGCTTCTCCCTCTGCCTGTTCCCCTGCTTGTGCTCTCTCTCTGTCTCAAATAAATAAATTAAAAAAAAAAAAAGATTCTCTCTCTCTCCCCTTGCCCTTTCCCCCAACCAAAAAAATAAAAAAACACACACACTTAGTGATGGCTTTTAAAGCCAAGCTTCCAGTTATTACATTAATATTTTATCACCTAAAGATGAAGTGAAGGAACATACTACAGGAGGCAGATAAAATAAATAGCTTATGCATGAGAAGTGTGGCATCCAGCTAGAGTTCATCATAATGCTTACAGTTTTGTTTGGTATCATCAGAAACACTCAGTATACATCCATAAAGATACAGTTTAATATGTTCTATCTTTTGGGGCTGACATGGTGGCTTGAGGACATGACGGCGGCTTGCTAGTTAAAACCCAGTTTTTTTGGGGGCGCCTGGGTGGCTCAGTCGGTTAAGCGGCTGCCTTCGGCTCGGGTCATGATCCCAGAGTCCTGGGATCGAGCCCCGCATCGGGCTCCCTGCTCGGCGGGGAGCCTGCTTCTCCCTCTCCCTCTGCCTGCCTCTGCGTACTTGTTCTCTCTCTCTATCTCTCTGTCAAATAAATAAAAATAAAATCTTTAAAAAAAAAAAAAAAACCAGTTTTTTACAAAGCTGTTTCACTAGAAATTTGTACATCATTTATGACATGACCCCTCTCAAATATTTAAGAGATTAAAGTTTCCTTTTGACCAGTGGCTTTACAATGTTAAAGCAATACAGGAAGGGGGAAAAAAGGTCATTTCACTTAGTTTCAGGCTCTATGGAAAAAATCACATACTTAACAGTAACCTGAACTTCCTTTAGCCAGTGGTGCATACCAAAACACTTTGTCATTTCCTTTCCTTCTCTCAACATTTAAGTTCTATCTTAGTATCAAAGGCAGGGTGCTGATGAGAAACTGTGTTAAGTCAAATTCAAAAATGAACTTATTTGATGGAGAAAATATGCACTGCAAAAGAGCACTAAAAGACTTCATTTCAAGAGGGAAAGCTGAGAATTTATTTCATCTTCTTAGTGATCCTGCTTTAGAGTTGGAGAAAGTCAATCATTCCAGCATCCTCTATGAATGAATTTAACAACGAAAGTGTTATAGGTGTTGTAAGTACCAAAGAATTCCTTTAAATTTAATAGTTAGCTAGTTAGTAATAGCTAATAATGAATTAAGAGGAAAAAAACCCTCAATTTATATTTTCTTTTTCTCTCCTCTTTTAATAGAGACTAGTCAAGAATATCAATTCAGGGGGCACCTGGGTGGCTCAGTTGTTAAGTGTCTGCCTTCGGCTCAGGTCATGATCCCAGGGTTCTGGGATCGAGCCCCGCAACGGGCTCCCTGCTCAGCGGGAAGCCTGCTTCTCCCTCTCCCTCTGCTTGCTGCTCCCCCTGCTTGTGCTCTCTCACTGTCTGTGTCAAATAAATAAAATGTTTAAAATAAATAAATCAATCAATTAATTAATTAAAAGAATATCAATTCAGGTGACCCAGGCTGAGAAAGACCCTACATTCTTACTGACCCCCCCCTTTTTTTTAGTGTAGTGTTCAATGATTCATTAGTTGTGTATAACACCCAGAACTCATCACATCACATGCCCTCCTTAATGCCCATCACCCAGTTACCCCATCCCCCCACCCACCTCCCTTTCTACAACCCTTAGTTTGTTTCCTGGAGTGTTACTGACCTTTTAGATAGTAAGAGAAAAGAAGGCACTTTGAGGGCAGTAGTGGATACAGATAAATACTTACACAGCTGGTTACTCTCCTCACCACTTCTGAGACTTAGCTCTGTGAGAGTATATTTAACCTTTGGAGGATTTTTTGTGTCTCCACTGCTTTTCCTCACAATTGAATGACTCTATTTTTCTGTTTTGGAAGGTTATTAGTTATGGATTCAATTTCCTTAACAGATTGTCAATTTCTTCTTGTGTAAACTTTGGCAAATTAGGCTTTTCATGGAATTGGTCCATTTCATCTAGGCTTAGAGTTTGTCCACAGTATTCCTTTACTACCCTTTTAATGACCATAGGACCTGGGTGATGTCCACTCTTCCATGTCTGATATTAGTAATTTGTATCCTCTCTGTTTTCTTCTTAGTTGGCCTGGCTAAACGCTTACCGATTTTAATTTTTCAAAGAACCAGCTTTTGTTTTCATTTTTTTTCTCTATTGGTTTCCTGTTTTCAATTTGATTTCTGCTCTAATTCTTATTATTTCTTTGCTTCTGCTGACTTTGGATTTAATTTGCTCTTCTTTTTCTAGTTTTCTAAGGTAGGAGCTTAGATGGTTGATTTTAGATCTTTCTTCTCTTCTAATATATCCCTTCAGTGCTTTAAATTTCCCTCCTTAGATCCAATTTCTATTTAAAGGCTCCTTCCAGCTCTGATCGTCTGAATTGATGCTATTCTTATGGGCCTCCCTTAAATATGAGTGCTTCATGCCTCTTCCCTGTCATGTAGGTCATTAGCCATCAGGGAAATTCAAATCAAAACCACACTGAGATACCACCTTACACCAGTCAGAATGGCAAAAATGGACAGGGAAAGAAGCAACAAATGTTGGAGAGGTTGTGGAGAAGGGGAACCCTCTTACACTGTTGGTGGAAATGCAAGTTGGTACAGCCACTTTGGAAAACAGTGTGGAGGTTCCTTAAAAAGTTAAAAATAGAGCTACCCTATGACCCAGCAATTGCACTCCTGGGTATTTACCCCAAAGACACAGATGTAGTGAAAAGAAGGGCCATATGCACCCCAATGTTCATAGCAGCAATGTCCGCAATAGCCAAACTGTGGCAAGAGCCGAGATGCCCTTCAACAGATGAATGGGTAAATAAGATGTGGTCCATATATACAATGGAATATTACTCAGCCATCAGAAAGGACGAATACCCAACTTTTACATCAACATGGATGGGACTGGAGGAGATTATGCTAAGTGAAATAAGTCAAGCAGAGAAAGTCAGTTATCATATTGTTTCACTTATTTGTGGAACATAAGGAATAGCATGGAGGACATTAAGCGAAGGAAGGGAAAAATGAAGGCGGGGAAATCGGAGGGAGAGATGAACCATGAGAGACTATGGACTCTGAGAAACAAACAGGGTTTTAGAGGGGAGGGGAGAGGGGGGGATTGGTTAGCCCGGTATTAAGGGGTACCATGATGGGTATTAAGGAGAGCACGTACTGCATGGAGCACTGGGTGTTATACGAAAACAATGGATCATGGATCACCACATCAAAAACTAATGATGTATTGTATGGTGACTAACATAACATAATAATATTAAAATAAAATAAATTTCCCTCCTAGCACTGCTTTCTCTGCATCCCTCAAATTTTGATAAGTTGTGCTTTAATTTTCATTTAGTTCAAAATATCTTTAAATTTCTCTCGAGATTCTACTTTAATCCATGTGTTATTTAGATGTGTGTTGTTGAATCTCCATATATTTTAAGATTTTCCAGTTATTTAGTTTATTGATTTCTAGTAAAATTCAATTGTGGTCTGAGAGCAGACATTGTATGATTTCTATTCTTTAAAATTTTGTAAGGTATGTCTTATGGCCCAGAGTGTGGTCTAACTTGGTGAATATCCCAAGTGAGCTTGAGAAAAATTCTACCTAATTATTCATGTTAAAAATGGCTCCAACAACCCCACTCCATGACACAAGACTATAATTTTAGAATCACAGTTTTAATTCAGTCTGCAGGGGTAAACATATAATGTATGAAAACAAGAACAGGTTATATAGAATGGGAGCAGAGGGGCAAAATGCAGAAAACAAAGACGACCCTTTATATTAAATTGACTGGCCTATCACAGCTTGAGATCTGATATCAGAACCACTACTAACAATCAAAAAAGTTATAAGAAAAAATAGACTAAACATATATGTAATTTAAAAAACAGATTTGTATATTTTATTAGCAACATGTCATTTTCTCCACATCTTCCTTATGTCTGAAGTTAGTTAAGGCAAACATGGTAAGTTTTCTACTAAAAAGTAAATTTTGGCAGGGAATTGTAATTCCAAATACACATCTGTTTGGCACCTGTAAGACATCACTAAATATTTATGAAAGATTGTGTTAAAACTTAGGGTTTAGGGGCATCTGGGTGGCTCAGTCAGTTAAGCATCTGACTTTGGCTCAGATCATGATCTCAGGGTGCTAGGATCGATCCCCACATTGGGCTCTGCGCTCAGGGGGGAGTCTGCTTCTCCCTCTCTTCTCTGCCCCTCACCCTGCTCGTGTGCTCTCTCTCTCAATAAATAAAATCTTTAAAAAAAAAACTTGAGGTTTAGTTAAGGTTAACATATAAATTTAAATTACGGTTGCAGCAATTATTAACACAGTGATGTTTGATATCCTAGTAAGCCATAAGGGAATTAAAATTACTGAAGGAAAAAGCTGAGAACAGCTGAGACCCACTGATAGGAATGGGAAGTTTCTTTGTTCGGTGCCAGATAATAATAAACTAAAGAAAGCAGAATTAAAGATGAGGAATTCTTAGGGACTGTCTCTAAGAAAAACAACTTCTCAGCTGTTCTTTTTCACTGTGGGGAGTGACAATCAGGTTGGGACAGAGAAGGAGATCAGAGTGCAAGAAAATATCTATGAGAGATTATTTAAAGATAATGCTAAAGAAATCTGGCCCACAGTAATCTCATGATATTTTATTTTTATGTTTAAATTTTATTTATTTATTTATTTATTTATTTATTTATTTATTTATTTATTTATTTATTCGACAGAGAGAGAGACAGTGAGAGAGGGAACACAAGCAGGGGGAGTGGGAGAGGGAGAAGCAGACTTCCTGCCGAGGAGGGAGCCCTGTTCAGGGCTCAATCCCAGGACCCTGGGATCATGACCTGAGCCGAAGGCAGACGCTTAACCGACTGAGCCACCCAGGTGCCCCTTTTTTTTAAGTTTTTTATTTTTATTTTTGATTATGTTATGTTAGTCACCATACAGTACTTCATTAGTTTTTGATGTAGGGTTCCATGATTCATTGTTTGCATATAACACCCAGTGCTCCATGCAGAACGTGCCCTCTTTAATACCCATCACCAGGATAACCCATCCCCCCACCCCCCTCCCCTCTGAAACCCTCAGTTTGTTTCCCGGAGTCCATAGTCTCTCATGGTTCGTCACCCCCTCTGATTCTACTTTAACAATTATTTATTTAATGGTTAACCTGGAGGGAGTAAAGATGAGGAAATACATACTCATCTTTGAATACATTTTGAATACATACTCATTTTATAAGTCTTGTTTTTCTCACCCTGAATCCTCCTTGCCTGATAAGAAAAAGGGAATCTAGGGAATCTGTGTGTATGCCAATTTGGATAAGATGGATGGTCTGTAACTTAGAAAATCTTGCAAGGAAATGAATAGTTTAGAAACTGTTATTTATTGACATCTTTCTCTTTCCTATTGTAAATGGAGAGATTTCTTCTATGAGGGACCTGCCAAGAGAGTGGTTTTGAGAATACTAATTTTAGGGCGCCTGGGTGGCTCAGATGGTTAAGCGTCTGCCTTTGGCTCAGGTCATGATCCCAGGGTCCTGGGATCGAGTCCCACATCGGGCTCCCGGCTCAGTGGGGAGCCTGCTTCTCCCTCTGACCCTCGCCCCTCTCATGCTGTTTCTCTCTCGCTCTCTCTCTAAAAAATAAATAAAATCTTTAAAAAAAAAAAAAAGAATACTAATTTTAAAAATGTTTCTTTACCCAAATCAATTAAATCAGTTGCTATAGGCTGCAAGAAAGCCAATAGGGGATAATTATGTCTCTTTGGGTTATTATTCCAAAGTTAAACTTTGTATGGGACGGGTTTTCTCTTTGAATCTCTGAATCACCAGGTAATTTATTCCACAGAAATAAAATCACTAGTACGTAAGGACATTTAGATTGGGGTTTTATTGCTGTACTTTCTGTATTAGTAAAAAAGGGGGGATAAACTAATGCCCATCAATTAAAAAATGGTTAAATGATGCATGTTATAGCCACATATTATAATATTATATAGCCATGATTTAAAAAAAAAAGTTATAATCTCTGACTAGGTTGGATTTCCCCAAGGTATCATGCAAGAGAAAAATCAGTTTATTAAAACTAGTTAATTAAATTAAATAAAAAATTAGTATATTAAAAATACAAAGAATGTGTTGTATCTAAAGAATGTATTGTATCATGTGTGACCTTGAATCTTAACTAAGATGGCAGCAAAACATTATAGAAATGAAATAGTTTGCTTTGAAAATTTTTACTGACTCTTACCTACCCAGGAGCACCCTTAGCTACACAGTTGTCAGAGTCTTGTGGACTCCAAAAATATTACTAAAATGTTTGGACTCACGTAAATGTCTAACTTGAATATTCTACTTCAAAAAGAAAATTATAGGCCACTGGGTCTTATGTGCAACTAATGAATAATTGAAAACACTACACCAAAAATGAATGATGGCTAACTGAATTTAAAGTAAAAAAATAAATAAATAAGAAAAAATAAGAAAATTACAGGCCAATATCCCTGATGAACATAGATGCAAAAATCCTTAACAAAATATTATCAAACTGAATTCAACAATACATTAAAAGGATCATACACCATAATCAAGTGGGATTTATTCCAGGAAGGCAAGGATGGTTTGACATCCTCAAATCAGTCAGTATGATACACCACATTAACAAAATAAAGGATAAAAATTATATGATCATCTTAATAGATGCAGAACAAGCATCTGATAAAATTCAACATCCATTCATTATAAAAATTCTCAACAAAGTGAGTATAAAGGGAATGTACCTCAACATAATAAAGGCCATATATGAAAAGCCCATAGATAATATGATACGGTGAAACAAAACTCAGGAACAAGGCAAGGATGTCCACTCTCACCCATTTTATACAGATTTAGAGAAATTAGGCAAGAAAAAGAAATAAAAGGCATCCAAATTAGAAAGGAAGAAGTAAAACTGTCACTATTTGTAGATGACATATTATATATAGAAGCCTAAAGACTATACACACACACACACACACACACACACACAAACTGTTAGAATAAATGAATTCAGTAAAGTTGCAGAATAAAATATCAATATATAAAAATCTGGGCATTTCTTTAAACTAATAACAAACTATCAGAAAGAGAAATTAAGAAAACAATCCCATTTACAATTGCATCACAAAGAATAAAACATCTACGAATAAATTTAACCAAGGAAGTGAAAGACCTATATGTTGGGAAAATTACAAGGCACAAAATTAATGAAAACAAGAATTAATGAAAGAAATTGAAGAAGACACAAATAAATGGAAATATATTCATGCTCATGGATTGGAAGAATTAATATTGTTAAAATGTCCATACTACCCAAAGCAATCTACAAATCCAATGCAATCCCTATCAAAATTCCAATGGCATTTTCTGCAGAAATAGAACAAACAACCCTAAAATTTGTATGACAAAAGAACCCAAATAGCCAAAGCAATCTTGAGAAAGAACAAAGCTAGAGGCATCATACTCCCTTATTTCAAATAATATTACAACACAACAATAATTAAAATAGTGATGAGCACTGGGTGTTATACACAACTGATAAATTATTGAACACTACATCTGAAACTAATGATGTACTATATGTTGGCTAATTGAATTTAAATAAATAAATAATAAATAGTATGGTATTGGCATAAAAAAGGCACATAGATCAATGGAACAGAATAGAGCCCAGAAATAAACCCATGTTTATATGGTCAATTAATTTACAACAAAGGAGCAAGAATATACAATGGGGAAAAGAAGTCTCCTCAACAAATGGTCTTGGGAAAACTGGACAGCCACATGCAAAAGAATGAAACTGGACCACTTTCTTACACCATACACAAAAATTAACTCAAAATGGATTAAAGACTTGAACGTAAGACTAAAACCATAAAACTCCTAGAAGAAAAGACAGGCAGTAAGCTCCTTGACATCAGTCTTGGTGATTTTTTTTTATCTGACACCAAAAAGAAAAGCAACAAAAGCAAAAATAAAAGGTGGGACTGCATCAAACTAAAACGTTTCTGCACAGCAAAGTAAACCATCACCAAAATAAAAAGGCAACCTACTGAATGGAAGAAAATAACTGTAAATCATATAGCTGATAAAGGGCTAATATACAAAAATAGGAATAACTCCTACAACTCAATAGCAAAAAAACCCCCAAACGATCCAAATAGAAAATGGGCAGAAGATCTGAATAGATATTTTTCAAAGAAGACATACAGATGGCCAACAGACCAAGAAAAGATATTCAACGTCACTTATAATCAGGGAAATGCAAATCAAAACCATAATGAGATATCACCTCACACCTGTTACAATGGCCAGTATCAAAAAGACTAAAGAGAAAAAGTGTTGGCCAGGATGCAGAGTAAAGGGAACCCTCATGCACTGTCGATGGGAATGGAAATTTGTGCAACCACTACAGAAAACAGTATGGAAGTTTCTCAAAAAATTAAAAAGAGAACGACCATATGATCTAGTAATGCCACTTCTGGGTACTTATCTGAAGAAAATGAAAATGCTAATTCAAAAAGATATACACACCCCCATGTTCACTGCAGCATTATTTACAATAGCCAAGATATGGACACAACCACCTAAGTGTCAATCAATAGATGAATGGATAAAGAAATATATATATATATACACACACACACACACACACACAGGTATAGGTATATATACATCTATACCTATCTACCTATAGGTATATATAGATATATACATACCTAGATATACATATTACTATATCTATATATAGCAATATTACTCGGCCACAAGAATGTAATCTTGCCATTTGCAACAACATGGATGGACCTTGAGGGCGTTATGCTAAGTGAAACAAGTCACACAGAGAAAGACAAACACTGTATGATCTCTCTCATATGTAGATTAAAATACAACAAGATACCAAGCTTACAGATACAGAGAACAGATTGGTGGTTTTGAGAGGAGGGGGTTGGGTGTGGGAGAAATAGGTGAACTGATGGTTTTGGTGTTGTTGGTTTTTTTTTAAGCTTAAAGAAGTTGAATAAGAATTTTAAGAAAACTGTTAGCTAGGTCAAGAGACTCTTCAGGTGTTAGAGGATAAGAGGATGAAAAGAGAGGGCAGAATGGGAAGAAAAAGAGCCAGGCATCTGAATAAGGAAGTTAATGTAAGAGTGTCTCAGTTGAAATTGCTTTTCAACTTCCATGCGAAGGACCAGTTATGATGTTGGCACTGATCACTTTGATATTGACTTTAGTTGACTGGCTATTCTTCATCTTTTAAGGATAATGGCTACCTATCTATGCTCAAGGACACCTACACAATTAGAATTAGTACAGGCCTTCATCAGAAAACAAACAGCATTCTAGAGTATATTTCGATTGTGCGGATTTATTCGATGCCTACCAGCTGTCCCACGGAGGACTGAAGACAGTGAGGACCATGCATCTATTAACCAATTCATTCATTCAAGGCAAAGAGAAAAGCAAGTCAAGGAACCTAAAGCAGAAGCATAATTATGTTGGGTCTGAAGGGCAGCAATGGGGCAGTGCAGAACAGAATGAATGGGTGGAAATAAACAATTACAGATAAATATGGAAAGCCAGAGGTGGTTGAGACAGACACCATAGGGCCTGACATGTTCTGACTCGTCTGAGGAGAGGCTCCCTAGCTGCTGTGTTACTTACCACAGGATGGTTCTTACCTAAATATCCATCTCTCTGGGTTTCTGTCTCCATCATCAGAAGCTTTTCTTCTCTCTCCAGCTGGAATATAAGCTCTGGCTTGAAGGGCTGATTCCCTGCAGAAAGGCAAGGAGAGCAGAAGTTTTAAGTTTTGATGAAGTCCAATTGATCTTTTTTTTTTTTTCTTTTCTGAATCATGCTTTTGGTGTCTAAGAACTGTTTGCCTAACTCAAGGTCAAGAAGATTTCCTCCTGTGTTTCTTTCTAGAAGTTTCATACTTTTACATTTTCCATTAGGTCTATTATCCACTTTGAATCAATTTCTTAGTGAGATGCGAGTCATGGGTATAGATGCATACAGAAGTCTAAATGTTTCATCACCCTCTGTTGAAAAGACTATACTTTCTCCAGTCAATTGCTGTGGTACCTGTAATACATCTAAAATAGTTTCAGAATGGCTCCTTCCATCTCATTACAATAAGCAAATCCACTAGAAATTGTTCAGGATTGCAGTTTGTTTTCCCATCCTCCTCCCACTGTACCTAACACTAAGGGGATATAGTTATGTGCTGTGTTCCTTAGCTATTTCCGTAAGTTCTTTCTTTCTTTTCTCTCTTCAGTGTGATTATCGTATTAGTTTCAAATATAATTAATTTCATTTTTCTTTTAGTTTCAGATTATCATCCCTTTGCATTCTTACTTTTTTCTTTCAAGATTTTATTTAAATTCTAGTTTGTTAACATATCGTGTAGTATTAGTTTCAGGGATAGAATTTAGTGATTCATCAGTTGCATATAACACTCAGTGCTCATTACAACAAGTGCCCTCCTTAATGCCCATCACCCAGTTACCCCTCTTACTTTTTTCTTCTTATTTAATTTGTATGTGTTGAAATAATGGATTTTCAAAAGTCCAAACCAGACAGAAAGGCACATTCAAAGGAGTGTGACACATAACTTCCACACTCTTACTCCCACCCATTATACGAGACTAACTTCATGAATCTTTAATTAATCCTTCTTGGGTTTCTTCTTATAAAGACAAGCAGATATACGTAGGTTTCCTTATTTCCCTTCTTTCTTACATGGACTGTAGTATACTATTAATGCTCTTTTGCACTTTGCTATCTTTAGGGAAAATTCCTAGAAGCGAACTGCTGGGAATATTGCTGGATAATTGTCAAATTCTCCTCCGTCAGGACTGTTTCATTTTGCTTTCCTACTTTCAGTGCATGAGAGTGCTTTATTTCCCACAACTTTGCCCAAGAAAGTTCAGTGCTGAGTGTTTGAATTTTTGCTCATCTCATGGGTGAGAAATGGTATTCCAGGATAATTTTACTTAACCTCTCCCTTATGTTTAACGAAATTGAACATCTACTCATGTGTGCATATATGTATATGAATATACGCACATGCACATGCACGCATGCACACACACACTCCTACCTACTAGTTCTATCCCCTGGGACCAAGAAACAAAGCCACCACAGGAGCAGTGACAGTACCTAGCATTCAGACCTTGTTGTTAAATACCATTCTCCAAGAAACAGATGATTCCAGAGCTGGGGTATAAAGTAAAAGATGAACACAGAACAGCATCTATGCCATAAAGTAAGGAAATGCTAAAAAAAAAATAGTGGATGAGTAATATTCCATTGTATATATGGACCACATCTTTATCCATTTATCGAATGGATAAAGGGCATCTCGGCTCTTTCCACAGTTTGGTTATTGTGGACATTGCTGGAACACTACATTAAAAACTAATGATGGTGACTAACATAGTATAATATAATAATATTATAAAATAAAATAAAAAATGGTGGAGGCATATTACAAAAAACCAAATTTGGAACAATTTTAGCATCAAAATAATTATGGTAATATTAGAAGCCATTTTTTAAAAAAAGAGTTCACAAGTCCCTACAAATAAATAAATAAATGATTAAGGCATGTGGGATTCTTGCTTACTGTAGAATGCCAAGAGCTGATTGCTAATGCAATCAGGAGGTACTAAAGAGGTACTAAGGTAGAAAATAATTTTGTAACAATCATGGTAAAGACCAGGTAAGGCAAGTGATAATCACTGGATGCTAAATCTATAGGAAAATATTTGTGTGGTCTTAAAAAACGTTGCAATAAACAAAGCAATAATTTTATAGTGGAGAAACTGGACATCTTGACTGAGTGGTCAAAATCGGCACCACCAATGAGGGACAGATGGTGTACCTCTACATGTGATATTCTCAAAAGGACTACCAATGTCGAGTTCCAGCCAGAATGGATCCTCTGAATCTAAGTATAAGGAAGTATTAGGAATGTTATCTGAAAAATGGGGGCGGGGGCAGGGGGGAAATAACAGTATTCTTCCAAAATGTCTACTGTTATAAAAGACAAAGAAATTGCTGTGGAAATGCTCCAAATTAAAGGAGGCTAAAGAGACATGACAGTCAGACTAAACTCAAGACTAGACCTTACTCTGGAGAAAGAAAAATATGCTTTTAGGAATATATCTGGATCTACTGATAAAATCAGTAAAATACTTAGATAAAAGTATTATATTTGCACTGGGAATATGTAAGAGAATATTCTTATTTCTACAAAATACATTGTTCAGTGAAGAATAAAGCTTGCTCAAAGAGAGGTCTGGTCTTTGTCCTCAGCTCTTGGGAAGTGATCTCTAAGTCCTTGGGATTTCCTGTCTGGTAAGAGTGTCTTTCTCACGTGGAGGCTTTGGACAACACCAGATTGCTTACCAATGTGATTTATGGTGGGGCCCTTGGGCTACCTGCTGTCAGCTTGATTTCCAGAGGGGCTAGAAACTAAGGTCAGACACACAGGTGTCCAACCACATCTATATGGCCAAACCACAGTAAAAGCTCTGGACACCAAGGCTCATGTGAGCCTCCCTGGTTGGCAATACTCCATGTATACTATGACCTGTCTTTGCTGGGAAGAGTTAGTACTATCTACGACTCCTCTGAGAGAGACAACTACAAGTTGGTGCTGGAAATACCCTGGATTCTGCCCCAGGTGCCTCTTCCCTTGGCTGATTTTAACTTGTACCCTTTTCATGTAATAAAGGGTAACCATGAGTATATCAGCTTTCAGTGCCTTCTGACAGTCCTTCTAGTGAATTATTGAGGCCGAGGGTTATCTTGGGGACCCCTGAGCTTACAATTGGTGTCAGAGTAAGAGCAGTCTTGGGGACTTCCAAACTCTGCATATACACTGAAGTATTTAGAGATAAACGGCCATGGTGTATATAAATTACCCTCAAATGGTTCAGAAAAAAATATTATGAATATACATATGTTTTCATATATACACACAAATATATATGGAGAGAGAAAGAACATGGTCATAAATAAAATAAATGGGTAAAAATATTATTATAAGTGAATCTAGGTAAAAGCTATAGGGGTGAGGGGCGCCTGGGTGGCTCAGTTGGTTAAGCGACTGCCTTCGGCTCAGGTCATGATCTTGGGAGTCCCTGGATTGAGTCCCGCATCGGGCTCCCTGCTCGGCAGGGAGTCTGCTTCTCCCTCTGACCCTCCCCCCTCTCATGTGCTCTCTCTCATTCTCAAATAAAGAAATAAAATCTTTAAAAAAAAAAAATCTATAGGGGTGTTCTTATTCTTTACTTTTGCAAATGTTCTGTAAGTTTGAAGTTATTTACAAAAACACTGTTAAAGGAAAAACCCAAATACCTCTGAAAAATCAAGTTAATAAATAGTTATTGTTACTGGCACCCTGAAAAAACAAAAACAAAAACTAGGGCAACTCACTAAACTGACTTCATGACAAACAACAGCACTGGGCCACAATTTGCCCAGTTACATAGTTCAAAGGACAGAAACATCTTGTCGGTGTTGTACAGGGATTATTAGGACTCTTATTTGCCCAAGCTCAGGGGATGATTTCAAGAGTCTCAGAGCTTCAAACACCCAAGACACCCCAGGGGGATGACTTTCAGTCACCAAGCACCTATCCTCACCCACAGAGACCAGGTTCCTGAAGTTTTCCAGCATCACGTCTCGGTACAGCTTCCTCTGGGTGGAATCCAGCAGCCCCAGCTCCTCCTCACTGAAGACCACGGCCACGTCCTTGAACGTCACCGTCTCCTACAACACCAAACACATGCAGGCTATGTTTATGGAAAAGGGGCAGCACTGAGAAAGTGTCAGGGAGGGGAAGCTGTTCTAGAATCTGGGGGACGGAGTCAAAGTAGCTGCCTTCTACACCACTCACTCAATCCACCAAAAGGGCTGCAAGAAAAGAAATCCTTGCAGATTATATTGCTGCCAAACAAACAAACAAACAAACAAACAAATAAATAGCTGCCTTTTGTTAGCGCTCCTACAGGTAAGTCCCTGGAACTCTGCTGCATCATAGGCTGCTATAATTTTAAATTTTACTAAGAACGCCACTTGCCCCCAGAAAAGCTTTAGTTCCAATAGTGTGCGATGGATTCTCTGTTCTCTCTTTTTCACATGCACACATTTCACTTATTTAATTTGCCAAACTTAAAGGCTTTTGGTCACTCTTACTGTTGAAGTACGTAGTTCATCCTCTGTGTCCCATCTGCAGTGTGCAGCGGTGGTGTTGGGCACAGTCCAGAGCCTGGCTCCCTGTACTCACACTGGAATGCTCTGCCTCGTGCTAGCTATGTGCCCTTGGAGAAGTTCTTCATTCTCTCATCCTCATGCTGATACCTATATACCATAGGGTACTGATAATAACATGAGTGACTATAGGTAAAGCACTTTGGAGCAGTGCCTGGCACAGAGTACCCAATAAATGTTAGCTATTATGATTATTACTAGGATCATGTCTGCCATCCCACTGCAGCGCCGTATAGTAAGTCAATGATTTAGGATGTGATTAACTCATCCAAATAATGCGCACTTAGCTTTAGATTATCTATCATAAACAACGCTGCAACAAAAATCCTTTCGCATTGACCCTGGATTATGTCCTTAAATTCCAAAAAGTAGAAATAGTAATGCTGAATGACAACTTTCAGCATTTTGATTCAATGACAGGTGTTCCCTCCAAAGAAGATTTTTCCAGCTTATTCTTCTTCGAAGTATAAATCACGAAATCTCTATACCCTGGCCAACACCAGATATGAATACTTAAAAAAAAAAATCTGTGATAATCTCAGAAATAAATTTGGGAAGTAAAAACCAGTTATTTTGAAAATTTTTCACAAAGTTGATTAGTAATGAAGACCATTCTCTTTTCGTGTATTTGCTGGTCATCTTTTGTTCTTGTTGTATTCAAAATATTCATTTTGGGGACGTTAAGTCCTTTCTTCCAAATATGTTGCAAATATTTTTCATTCTACTTGGCTTCTTGCTTGTAACTTTTTACTGTAGGGAAATGTAAATGTTTTGTATGAAGACCTTTGTTCTGGCTGGAGATCCAAATGGCACAATGTCAGGCCTTGGTCTCTGAATGAAAACTCTGGTTTGGTTTTGGATTTTGTTTTGTTTTGCCCTTCTTTCCTCCAGTATCTTTTTCCTGATACTCTTTATCCAGAAGGGAAAGGCTTTGGAGTGGGCTGGACACTTGTCTGCTGTAGGAACTTGAGCAGGAGTTGAACTTCCACAAATCTCTTACCTTCATGTTAACAGTGCAGATTATTCTAAATCTAAAAGGTGTCCACCTAAGAAGTGAAATAAAATGTTCAGTGACAGAAATAAAAATCCAGCTCACCTGGAACTTGATCATTTTCTCCTCCTTTTCCTAGGGAAAGGCAGAGACCTGAGAAGGCAATACAAGGTAATAAGAAAGAAGCCATGAGAAAAAGGGAAATATATCTTTGTGTAGAATAGACAAAGGTGTCCCTTGCCCCAGCAGATGCTGCCACACACATCTTGGCAGGCCGGGTGTGGGCTGGATTCCAGCTACCATGAGGTTATCCTGGCAGGATGCCCTCATGCATGGGACAGTTTGCTCACAGACCTCTCTGCTCCTAAGGAACTTACTCTGATCCTGGGAAGTGTGGAAAAGGAGAGGCAGTGGAATGTACTGGTTAAAAGTGGACTCTGGGCACAAAATTCAGTTTCCAAATCTGGCATTGTTGTGTATTTGCTGTACATTTGCTATATGTTGGCGCTGCTACAGAATAAACATCTGTAATATATAATGTAGAGGACATATATAAGAGTACAACATATACTACATAATATGCACATATATTTAACCATGATTAATTAATTAACCTCTCTAGGTTTCATTTCTGTAATCTGAAGCATTAGGACCATAACAGAACCAACATTATCAGATTGCTATCAGGATTACATGTGAATAGCAGAAAAATGTTGTAATTATACCAATGTTTTCTAGACATTAAAAATAGAGCTACTCTACGACCCAGCAATTGCACTACTAGGTATTTACCCCAAAGATACAGATGTAGTGAAAAGAAGGGGCACATGCACTCCAATTTTCATAGCAGCAATGTCCACAATAGCCAAACTGTGGAAGGAGTCCTTCAACAGATGAATGGATAAAGAAGATGTGGTTCATATATACAATGGAATATTACTCAGCCATCAGAAAGGATGAATACCTACCATTTGCATCGACCTGGATGGAACTGGAGTGGATTATGCTAAGTGAAATAAGTCAAGCAGAGAAAGACAATTATCATATGGTTTCACTTATTTGTGGAACATAAGGAATAGCACAGAGGACCACAGGGGAAGAGAGGGAAAACTGAATGGGAAGAAATCAGAGAGGGAGACAAACTATGAGAGACTCTGGACTCCAGGAAACAAACTGAGGGTTACAGAAGGGAGGGGGTGGGGAGATGGGGTAACCGGGTGATGGGTACTAAGGAGGGCACGTGTTGTGATGAGCACTGGGTGTTATATGCAACTAATGAATCGTTGAACACTACATCAAAAACTAATGATGTACTATACAGTGGCTAACAGAACATAATAAAAAAAAAATCAGATACTATTCTCCATCATAAAACCGTCCTTATGAATGTGTCTTGTAAGACATCTGGGTGGCAAAGATGGCCTCTTACTTAATAATCTGTTGCCCCCATAACAACGTTTGTTTAGACATTGAGACCACCCTTCTGAAAAGTTTAATGACGGATGGATATTCTTTTTTAAAATTAATTTATTTTTATTTTATTTTATTATTTATTTCTTTTCATTTGAGTATAGTTGACACACAATGTTACATTAGTTTCAGGTGTACAACACAGTGATTCCACAAGTTTATACATTATTCTATGTTCACCACAAGTGTAGCAACCATCTGTCTCCATATTCTTCTTGAAGCCAGAGGAGGCTCAGATAGCATATCCCTCTTCCTACATGGATATAATGAAAGATTAAAGAAGCCTGTGATGCCACTCTATTTCTCTTATTTGTGTAAAGCATTGGCTCAGCACTTGATGCTTGCAAGGACTTGGGAACCAGAAGTTTAATTTCTTGGGCAAGGTTATTTATTGTTTTCAACAGGTATTTACTGTTATTTACTGTTTTTAAGCAACTTCAAGATCATTTGTGGAAGAGAAAGAACTCAAGAAGGGCTGATGGTGGCCTGTGAATAAGGTAGAGCCTTTTTGCACCACCTTAGAGAGAGGTTTCCTCCTCCAGTAGAGTCCCTTAGAGAGAGGTTTCCTCCTCCAGTAGAGTCCCCCTCTCCTCCTGAGTCCCTGCCCACATAGCCCACAGCTGAAGAATCCACAGAATGTATGTACAACTACCAAGAACAAGTATTGACTTGGCTTCGTAGTTAGCAGTGAAAGAGTTGAGTTTTCTTTCACTTACCCAATATTTATAGATCACCTTCTGAGAGGGATATAGTTCCTAGATCTCTAGTTGCTCAGAGCCTAAGTGTGGGAAACCAATTAGAAAATGAGCTATTGGGTGCCTGGGTGGCTCAGTTGGTTAAGCGACTGCCTTCAGCTCAGGTCATGATCCTGGAGTCCCGGGATCGAGTCCCACGTCGGGCTCCCTGCTCAGCAGGGAGTCTGCTTCTCCCTCTGACCCTCCTCCCTCTCATGCTGTCTCTCATTCTCTCTCTCGCAAATAAATAAAATCTTAAAAAAAAAAAAGAAAATGAGCTCTTACACACTGACAGATGCCAGAGTAGAGTGTAAACAGGGTCCTTTGGGGGAACATGGAAAGGGTCCCCAGACCTAGACTGGATAAGGGAGAGAGTTAGATGGACTCAATGAGGAAAATGAGGCCTGATGTTAGCCCTGGAGGATGACAGTGCCATATCAGCCACTCAGAGCTCAACAGGGTACTCAAACAGAACAGTACTCAAATAGACGAGTACTCAAACAGACAGTACCTGGGGCAAATGAGAAGCCGAAATGTGGTGAGAAGTCAAGAGCCAAATCACATGCTTTAGAGGAATTGCCTCATTTAACCCTCTCAACAACCCAAAGGATTAAGATAATTTTTACTGTTGAGAATATTGAAGCATCGAGAGGTTTTAGTTTTGGTTTTGGTTTTAATGGCAGCACCAGGGCTTCTTAAGCTGTGCCTTAGTACAGGTACTGGGGTTTGGCCATGATGCTCTTGATATAAAGTCCAGATGTTCTGTCAGTTCTTGAGCAAGGACACCAGGAAATTGACAGCTAAGTGGATGTTGTACACAAGCTCATCATCTGTCATCTTCACATGGCTAATGACCACTGCCAGACACAACACCTTCTTCATCTGGAATTTGACTGTGGACTTCACTTCATCCACTTTGGCCACCATGTTCTCATTGTGGGTCAACAAGGAAGGGAACTTGCCAGGCTTATTCAGGCCTGGGCCCAGAATTCGTGGATCTGCTTGATCAGGGACTCTGAAGCCAAAAGGGCATCATACTTCTTGGCCAACTTCTTGACTAATTTTTTATTCTTACTGAGTCTTCGGTGCCTCCATGCCCGTGCGGGGAATATCCACAGCCTTGGCCTCATCACAGTACTGCTGATGCCCTAAATCACACATGGAGAACTTAGGGCAAGGAGTAGACTTAAGCCTGATGGTGCCCAAGGAGCGTTTGTCCTTCTGAGGGTCATAGTTTTTCAGGCTGATTTGCAGCTCCACAGTCTCCGAAAACTTCCAGTGCTTGTGCTGGTTGCTGTGCAGGACTTCCCTCAATGCTTTGTACAGCTTGTCCCAGGAGACTTCGCTGCTCATGCTGCTGCATACTGCAGTAACTGGAAAAGCTGAAGCATTGAGATTTTAAGTTATTTATTCATGATTATCCATTCAGTCAGCAGAGCAGCCAGGATTATCATCCCAGAGTCCATGTTCTTAATTACTAGGATGGTGGCTTTCAATCTACCAGTTCACTGGTTATCGTTGGGAAGTTAATAAAAAAATGAAAACAAAACCAATGCCCAGGACTCAGTCCAGGGCCTATAAATTGGTATCTGTGGAGGAAGAGTTTCCATGAAAATGAATCCCCTTCCCCTCAGGTGACTATATTTTGCAGAAAGGGTTGCAAACATAGATTCTGAGATTAATAGAGGCAGTTTGCAAGCTGAGCCTAGGCAATCAACCATTAGATCATTCAGGCTCTCAATGAGTATAGGGGATGACTGGAGAACACATAAGCCAGGAGCAGAACAGGGTCTGGGACTCGGGCCTTGTGACTCCCAGCTCCCCACTGCTCCCCATTATAAGGTGCTCCTGGAGTTGTCTCTAAGGGTTGTGGATGTTTCTTCAGGCACATACTCAGCATGAATACAGGCTTCCAGTTTAGACTTGCCTGATCAGATTTCTCAAGCAATAGGAGTTACTAATCACCCAAGGGACTTTAAGAATTCAGAATACAAAGCAATTCATGTTAAACAGGCATTTAAACAGTGGTCATCCCACAGAATGTTCTTGTTTCTTTATATGTTAGAGTTAGTCTGATTATATCCCTTTCTTGGTTAAAACATGTGCATGGCTGCCCAGTGCCTTTAGAATAAAGTCTAGATTCTTAGCAAGCCATCCATAGAGGAATCTTCCATGTCTGCTCTCCCCTGTAAACTCCAGCTGTGTAAATCACTTGATCTCACAGGAAAGCCTCCAGGATTTTGTATGTGAAGAAAGGATTTACAAAAATGAGTATGGGCAGTAGTTTGCCCCCATGCATCCTAGATCTTCTTAGCTTTTTACATCAGCTTATATGTCCCCTGTTCTAAGATACCTTTTAACAGGCTTTGCTACAGCCGTATCAACTCCTAAAACCCATTTTGCCAGTCTAATAAAAGCAGAGTGTTTTGGCCAAGAGCCTAGGCTATAGAATCAGGTTACCAAGCTTTAATCAAGATTCTGCCACTTACTAGCAGAGTAAACTTTGCAAGTTAATTAACCTCTTGATGCTTCTGTTTCTTCATCTGTAAAATGGAAGATAAAAGTAGGGTTATTATGAAGAACAAATGAGCTAATGCATCCAAGCATTAGAAAGTCAGTGTAGTTCATAATAAGCACCCAAAAAATGTTAGCTGTTATTACTATTATCCTCGTTGTTGTCACCATGAAATAAATACAGAAGCCACATATCAGCCCTAGTTTGCTTTTAAGAATATTTATTTTACGTCAGTAATTACCAATAGGCATATACCACCTTTTGAACATTCTGAAAAAGTGGGTGGCTTCAGCATCCTACTCAATCTGATTGAGATAAAGGGCAGGAAATACTTATATTGTTTGTTTCTCCCACATCCATTTTCAGAAAATTTGAATATAACCTCACTGAGCTGAAGGTCCCTGTTCCTTGATCCCTGTTGGAAAGCTAGACAAACCACAAACAGGTACTGAATAACTCCTCTCTGCCGAAACCTATACTTGGCAATAAGCACAGAGAACTTGACGTAGTCCCTACTACATAGAAACCTGCACCTGACTGGGAGAGACAGAGCAGAAACACCAGTGAACTCAAAGACAGGTCAACAGAAATGATCAGAACTGAAGCTCATGAAAATTAGGTGCATTCTGTTGTTTATTTCATGTTGTGTTCTGGAAATGTTAATAGTATTGTTCAGATCTTTTGTATTCTTACTGAACAAGCCTGCTTGTTCTATCGGTTACTGAGAGGAGTACTGAAATCTCCATATGAAATTGTGGATTTCTCCATTTCTTCTTTTAGTTCTGCCCAGTTTTCTTCATGTAGTTTGAAGCTATGTTGTTTTGTGAATACACATTTAGGACTATTATGTCTACTTGATGAACTGACCCTTGGTGTAAGTGCCCCTCTTTATCCCTGGTAACAGTCCTTGGTCTGAAGTCTACTTTGTCTAATATTACTATAGCCATTCCAGCTTTCTCTTGACCAGTGTTTCCACAGCACACCTTTTTTGGGTAATCCCTTTAACTTTTAACCTATGTCCTTATATGTAAAGTAGGCTCTCTAGACAGCATATACTTGGTTCTTGTTTTTAATCCAATTTTATAATCTCTTAATCAATGTATTTAGACCATTAGCATTTAATGTAATTTTTTATATGGTTGGATTTAAGTCTACCATTTTACCCTGTTTTTCCTCCCTGATTTTTTTTTATTTAAATTCAATTAGCCAACATATAGCATATTATTAGTTTCAGACGTAGAGTTCAATAATTCATCAGCTGCATATAACACTCAGTGCTCATCACATCATGTGCCCTCCTTAAATGTCCATTACCCAATTACCCCATCCCCTCCAGCAACTCTGTTTGTTTCCTATAGTTAAGAGTCTGGATGTTATACTTAACTAATGAATCACTGAACACTGCATCAAGGACTAATTATGTACTATACAGTGGCTAACTGGACATAATAAAAATAAATAAATAAGTAAAATGAGAAGATACTAATAAATCAAAATATTGGGAGGTTTAGAGTAAAAAAAAAAAAGAGTCTCTCATGGTTTATCTCCCTCTCTGATTACTTCCCATTCAGTTCTCCCTCCCTTCCCCTATGACCCTGTGCTGTTTCTTATATTCCATATATGAGTGAAACCATATGATAATTGTCTCTGATTGACTTATTTCATTCAACATAATACCCTCCAGCTCCATCCACATCGATGTAAATGGTAAATATTCATCCTTTCTGATGGCTGAGTAATATTCCATTGTGTATATGTATATATAGAGGTGCCCCTGTACCACAACATTTTAATTTTTTTATTCTTTATTTAAATTCAATTTAGTTAACACATACTGTATGTTTAGTTTCAGGGGGTAGAATTTAGTGATTCATCAGCTGCATACAACACCCAGTGCTCATTACAAGTACATACCTGTCATGTCAAAACAAGAAGAAAAAAATAGACTTTAAATGTTGCACTTTTAAGACACATTGGAAGTGAGATATTTTGTTATTGAATTAGACAGCAAAGCCTTTTGCTTATTATGCAGTGACAACATAGCTGTGCTAAAAGAAAACAATACATGTCAATATTATCAGAGTGAGTATTCATCACAAATATCTTCAATTTGTGGTAAAGCAGTGGTCAGAAAAATTAGAAAATTTAAAATGTCTCATCAGAGCATAATTTCTTCACAAAAAAATAAGTAATGAAAATGAAGCTACAACCAAAGTAAGTTTATATTTAGATATTCAGCTTCTATTTCTAACCCAAGCAAAGAAAAGTAATTTACTGATGATGAGTTAATTAAATCTTGTTTGATTGTAGCAGCCAAAGAAATGTGTCCAGAGAAAACAAACTTAAGATTATTAGACCGGGGGCAAGAATAGTTGCTTGAAGAGTTGAAGACAATGGAAACATTATAGTCAATTAAAATACAAGGAAAATGATCCTGATATATTTGGCTCTTGATAATTCAACACATATTACTGACATTGCTCAGTAGTTGTTCATTCAAGGCATCAATGTCAAGTTTGAAGTGACTAAATAATTAGCCTCTAGGGAGGGATAGTCTGTGTGGAACAATTACAGTTAAAAATATGTTCTAAGTTGAAAAAATATTAACTCAAAATAACCTTAAGTGTAACCTAAAAGGATGTGTTAAAACTGATTACAAATTTAAAAGCTTATACAAATGTGTTTAAAGACTATGGTCATTCATTGTATTATTCAAAGCAGGTGCTTTGCAGAAAATATTGTAATCTATTATGTGCTACTGAGCCAGTAGTGTGAACAGTGAACTTCATTCAGTCTCATAGACTTAACCATCATCAGTTTAATGAATTCTGTCAGAAATAGCACTGGGTGTTATAAGAAAACAACGGATCGTGGATCACCACATCAAAAATTAATGATGTATTGTATGGTGACTAACATTATATATATATATAAATGAATGAATGAATAAATGAAAGAAAGAAATAGAAACCGAATATCCTAACTTGCCTCACCATACAGCAGTTCAATGGCTGAGCAGCAGTAAAATTTTTTTATGACTTTTTAAAAAAGTCTCAGAGCCGGGACTGAAATTTTCCTGAATGAGAAAAATTGACCCCAGCCATGCTGAATGGCTTTGGAAATTAGCTTTGGCTAGACTTGATGATGTTAATGAATCCAACCTATAAGTAGAAGTATGGTAGTAATCAAGTCATTTTGATAGCAACTGATTTTGTTTAAATCACAAGTAATGCCAAACTGCTTTATATATTTCAACCCTGTCAAAAGTTAAAATGAGCACAATCTCCATTCCCACATAAATTTGTAATATTTGTATTTTCTGAGCTTAAAGTACATCATCCCAGCAGTGTTTTCAGATCTTGATGCAAGTGCAAAGGAACTTTCCATATTTCAAAATTGGTTTAACTATATAATTGAGGAGTTTCCTCCTAACCTTCCGTTAGAAGTAATCTGCAATGTAATGACATACTAAAAGGCAAATGTCAAGAGAAGAACCTAAGAGAATTCTATAAATGCATTCGATATTAGTTTCCTATTGCTAGCACAAGTTACCACAAACTTGGTGCCTTAAAACAGTACAATTTATTCTTTTTTAGTTATGGAGGTCAGAAGTCTAAGATCAGTTTTTGGGCTAAGGTCAAGATGTCAGCATGGCTGGTCCCTTCTAGGGGAGAATCCATTTCCTTGCTTTTTCCAACTCCTACAGGCACCTGCATTCCTTGGTCCATGGTCACATCACTCCAATCTCTGCTTCTGTCATCCCATTGCCTTCTCCTGACACTGATCTCCCGCCTTCCTCCTATAGGGACTGTTGTGATTACAGCGTGCCCACTTGGATAATCTTGCCATCCCAAGATCCATAACTTAATCACATCTGCAAAGTCTCTTCTACCATGTAAAGTAACACGGGTTTTAGGAATTAGGATGTGGACATCTTTGGGGAGCCACTATTCAGGCTTCCAGTTGCATCTTCCAGTTCATTATTATGCACAATTAAAATTACAAACTTGTGGACTGATATCAGTATTTAGTAGTACTTATTTGTTTAAAAGGTCATTTTTCAGTAAGTGATAAAATGTATAAAATCTCATTACAGAGCAGCATAAACAGAAAAACATTTGCAGTCAACTTTGATGACAGGGGAATACTAACCTTGAAAGTCAGTTAAGTTAAATGTTATCCCCCAAAATATTTCTATTCTCATTAGTACACCTGTATTACCAAAAAAAAAAATTGTACTCAATCATTGTATTTTGGATTTTGTTAATAAAAATGCTGTGGATATTTCTCTCTTGTTAATACACAGACCTAAATAATATTCTTGAATCTGCTGCTTGACTGGAAAAGCTGAAAATATTTACAATCTGGGCCTTAATAGAAAAAGATTGTGAGCCCTGGACAAATTCAATTAAACCCAGAGTTCTTCAAAAAGATCAATGAAATTAAACTTCTTGCCAGACCAACAAAGAACAAAAGAGAAAAGACACAAATTATCAAAATCAAGAATGAAAGAAGGGATATCATTATAGACTCAACAGACATTAGAAGAATAATAAGGGAATGTTACAAGAAACTTTGCATTCATCAATTCAATATGGTAGATGAAGTTATTTAATTCCTTAAAAGACACAAAATACAAAATATTGAGAGAAACCAAAATTAAAAACTTTTGCTCTACAAAAGATGCTGTTAAGAGCATGAAAAGAGGAGTGCCTGGGTGGTGCAGTCTGTTGGGCACCCGACTCTTGGTTTTGGCTCAGGTCATGATCTCAGGGTCATGAGACTGCGCCCTGTCAGGCTCCACACTCAGTGTGGAGTCTGCTTGCGATTCTCCCTCTTCCTCTCCCCTACCCTGAGTGCTCTCTCTTTCTCAAATAAATAAATCTTTTTTTAAAAAGAACATGAGGGGTGCCTGGGTGGCTCAGTCGTTAAGTGTCTGCCTTCAGCTCAGGTCATGATCCCAGGGTCCTGGGATCGAGCCCTGCATCAGGCTCCCTGCTCAGCGGGAAGTCTGCTTCTCCCTCTCCCACTCCCCCTGCTTTTGTTCCCTCTCTCTCACTGTGTCTCTATAAAATCTTTACAAAAAATAAAAAATTTAAAAAGACCATGAAAAGACAAGCTACAGGCAGAGAAGAAATATCTGCAAATCACATATTTAACAAAGGAC
Source organism: Neomonachus schauinslandi (assembly GCF_002201575.2). NCBI lineage: Eukaryota > Metazoa > Chordata > Mammalia > Carnivora > Phocidae > Neomonachus > Neomonachus schauinslandi. The sequence continues at coordinate 10,565,367 of NC_058418.1, read as the reverse complement.
TTGTATCCACAATATATAAATAACTCTCAAAAATCAACAAGGAAAACACAACCCAATTACCCAAATTAAAACTGAGCAAAACGTATAGACAAAACACTTCAGCAAAGAAGATATAAGGATGGTAAATAAGCTAAAGAAAAGCTGTATCTGCTGAATATCACTGGTCATTAGGGAAATGTAAATTAAAGTCACAATGATATTGCAATACATACTTATTAGAATGGCTAAAATTAAAAATAAAATACAGACAATGCTAAGTGATGATAGAGATGTGGAGCAACTGGAACTCTCTCTCTCATACATCATTAGTGGAAATACAGGATGGTAGATATACTGGAGAGCAGTTGGGTAGTTTCTTATAATGTAAAACATACACTTTCCATAGGACCCAACATTCCCATTCCTGGTTATATACACTAGAGAAATAAGCACCAAAACCTTTACACAAATGTTTCTAGCAGCTTATTCATAATTGCCAAGAACTGGAAACAAACCAAATATCCTTCAGTGGATGAATGGGTAAACTACAGTATATACATTTATGGAAATGTAGTATTAACCAGCAATAAAAACAGATGAAGTATTGATACATACAATGTCAAAGGCATTATGCTGAGTGAAAGAATCCAGCCTCAAAAGTTTACATATGGCAAAAAAAGGTTACATACGATGAGTTCATTTATATGACATTCTCAAAAAGACAAACCTATATAGGGTTATAGTGGTTGCTGGTAGTTACAGATATGGTGAAGGGTGATAATAAAGGGAATATAGGAGGGAAGTTTTTGGGGCTAATGGGACTGCTTTGCATCTGATGATGGTGGTGATTATACAAATCCATACCTGCATTAAAATTAATAAAATTGCACCCCAAAAAGAAATAGTAAATTTTACTATAAAATCGTTGTTTTTTAAAAACCCATTTCCTCATCTGTAAAATAAGGGTAATAGGCTTGTTATGAAAACTAATTTAGTATACATAAACTATTAGAAACACTGCCTCCAGGCATAACAGTCTACAAATATTTGCTATTATCATTTCTACCAATGTGTTTCTTAGGAAATATGGGTTTTTTTAAAATGAACCCTAACCCTAAACCTAACCCTAACCATAACCCTGACACACATTGTTACTGAGTTGCAGGCATACAACATAACGATTCTTAGGAAATGTGTTTTAGGTCATCAAAATAATTGCCCACCAACTTTTCAATACTCTGAAATAGTTGGTGGATTCGATAGCTCACTGATATTAATGAATATCTCCATGGGTTATTTCTATTCCATTTTGCTACCTAATTCCAATTTCAGGAAATCTGCACTGCAAATGCTTGATACCAGCTGTCTGTTGAGTAGCTATTCTAAACACAAATCCTTGCCAATCTTATACTGAGAACTGGACACAGTTATGGAGAAAAATATGACATGGTCCCAGAAACACAAGAACTTCAAGTGTATGGGAAGAGAGGGATAACATACAAAGAACAAGAAGACATAGGTAAGTCAAATTCTATATGGGAAAACAAAATTCATCACCATCCCTCTCCAAAGTGCAATACTCTTATGTCCCGGAGCCTTCTCAAGTAAGTAACATTCTCCAAGCTGCAAAGAATGAAAACCTTAGGGTAGCTGCTAACATCTCCCTTTCTTGGTCTTGGATATATATAAAAAAAATGTTTGATAATCAATTTTTGGCAATTATGACAATCAACCAACCACTATCATACTGACTCAATGTTGGGAATTTGTGTTAAAATACTGAAACAAAAAGATTGGGGAGGGTGGGGGTTAGGGTGGGGGTGGTTAATACAAGACTGACAAATGTTAACAAGGATTAAATGTGGGTGATGGTTCCACTGGGGTTCAGCATTTTACTCTTATTACATCTATGTTTATAAATTTCCACAGTAAAAACTTAAGAGGGAAATAAAACCTATACCTATTTTGTAAAACTTAAGTAAAAAAATCCAAATATATACATATACATATATATGTGTATATATATATATGTGTTACACATATACAGAAAAACATTAAAACATTAATATGTTATCTCTACAACCTGTGGTTATAGACAATTAAACTCTTCTGTTTATACTTTTTATATCTTCTTAATTCTCTACAACATGCAATCTATAATCATTTCTATAATCAGAGTATGAACTATAAATTTCTTTCTAGGATTTAGCCTATTTTAATTAAAGTATAGTTGATATATTAGTTTCAGGTATGACACAATGATTCGACAATTCTATACATTATGCAGTGCTCCCCATGATAAGTATCGTTACCATCTGTCACACACAAATTTAATACAGTATTCTTGATTCTATTCTGTACTTTTCATCCCTGTGACTTATTTATTTTATAACAGGAAAGTTTGTACCTCTTCATTCCCTTCACCTATTTCACCCATTGCCCCCACCCCTTTCCCTTCTAGCAAACACCAGTTTGTTCTCTGTATTTATGAGTCTGTTTCTGTTTTGTTGTTAATTGTTGTTTCCTTTTGTTTTTTAGATTCCACATATACGTGAAATCATATGGTATTTGTCTTTCTCGGATTTTTTTTTTTTTAAGATTTTATTTATTTATTTGACAGAGAGAGAGACAGCGAAAGAGGGAACACAAGCAGGGAGAGTGGGAAAGGGAGAAGCAGGCTTCCCGCCGAGCCGGGAGCCCTATGTGGGACTCGATCCCGGGACTCCAGGACCATGACCTGAGCCGAAGGCAGTCGCTTAACCAACTGAGCCACCCAGGCACCCCGTCTTTCTCGGATTTATTTCACTTAGAACTATAAATATTATTTCAAATACAATACAATTATATTGCAGATAACTGAAAATATCTTAGCAAAAACTGAAAACTCATTGACATAGCTTTCATGGCCTTCTACAAAAATCTAAAACATGACTTCTCAACCTGATAATAAACACGGTAAGAACTAAAGCAATAGATCGAAACCTAAATTTAAATCCCAGCTCAGCCTACTAGCTGTGTGAACCTAGCATAAACAACTTATGCACTCTGTGTCTCCCTTTTCTCATCTACAACATGGGAATAACAGTATCCAGGAGACCCCAGAGGGCTCCTGTTAGGATTGAATATGTTAATTCATATAAAACTCCTAGAATAATATTTAGCACTAAATGTTTAAACATAATCGTTAGGAGACAGGAAGATGGCGGCAGAGTAGAAGTACCCCAGGCTTGCTTCATCCCACAAATACAACTAGATAACTATCAGATGATCCTAAATACCCCAGAAATTGACCTGAAGACTGACAGAACTCTCCAACCAAACAAAGAGAAGAGGCTACACTGAAGAAGGTAGGAAATGTGGAGATGTGGTTTAGGGGAGAAACAGATCCTGGTTGCTGTGGAGGGGAGGGAACCATGGTCACAGAGAAGGGTGAGACAGAGAAATGCACAAGAACATTTCCCCATTGCCATTGTCTTGGAAAGTGAGAGGGGCTGAATGTTGTGAGTTCTTATATTCAGTGGGGCTTAAAGCCCAGATCTTTTTGGTGGGTTGGTTTGTTTTGCTTTGTTTTGTTTTTGCATTGCACTTTTTAATTGCACAGGCAGTTTTAAATAAATGGAGAAAGCAACTTCCAAAAGCTACACTAGCAGGGAAATATTCCATCAAGTATTTACATAGTGAGCTTCCATAGTTTTACAAAAAATTCCTGATTTTACTTGAACTGTACATGAAGGAAAGGAGCCCCCTCAGGTAGGTGTTCTCTCTGCTTGCAAAAGCAAACTAAAGGACCTAAAACTGGAGGCAAGCCTGGGATGCCAAAAAAGGGGTTAAAGAAATGATAAAGGGCCATTCATAAATTCCATGTCTAAGACACTTATCCAGTGATCCTTACATAAGAACTTTAGGGCAAACTACTGCCCTTATGATACAGGTACAACCTCAAAAGCTATAATTCTGAATTATAATATCTCTGAGTACCTTGGATTTCTGGATGACAAAAGATAATACTGGGGGTGACCCATAAAGTTTGAACAAATACTTTAGAAGAATTCCCTAGGACTGTGCATCCTTTACTTTGAAAGCCTGGAGTTTTGTTTTGTTTTGTTTTTTAAAGATTTTATTTATTTATTTGACACAGAGAGAGAAAGCACAAGTAGGCAGAGAGGCAGGCAGAGAGAGAGGGAGAAGCAGGCTTCCTGCTGAGCAGGGAGCCCGATGCGGGGCTCAATCCCAGGACCCAGGGATCATGACCTGAGCCGAAGGCAGCCGCTTTAACCGACTGAGCCACCCAGGTGCCCCGAAAGCCTGGAGTTTTAAAGGTCAGCAGGCTTGGCTGGGATAAAGCCCAGCAGCACTGTGCTACTCTTGAGGAAAAGGCATGTAAATAAGCCAGGGGCATAGAGCATGAAAACCGTGATCTGAAGAGCACTTGGGGCACACAGTAGGGAGATTATTTGCTCTTCTCAGAGCATGTCCCTGAGAGGCAACATTCATGGAGACACTTGTCTGGGAACAAAGGAGCTGGCTGGTGCCATTTCCCTCCCTCACCCCTCAGCATAAACAGAGCCACCTGTGGGAAACAGTGTAATGCAGACACTGGCCCCCTAACTTGCTTACACCAAGCCCCACCCCACTGTGCTCCAGTGGAACTGCCTTTCTCAGTCATGCTTACCTCAGTGACAGCACAGCAGGCCCCTCCCCTAGAAAACCAACACAAAACCTGCCCATACCACATCTCTTGACCAGAGTTTTACAGGGCTTCAGTTCTGGTGGAGGTGGTGAAAACACCATGTCTCCTGACCAGAGAGTTTTACAGGGCCTCAGTTCTGGTGGAGGTGATAAAAAGTCTCATTTCATAAGCAGACCGAGCACCCAGATCAAACTTGCCACATTCAGGCCAGGGACCTATCACTGCCCACAGTAGGCAAGGAGAGCATCTGCAGACAATTGGCCTGAAGGATAGAGCAGCTAGAACGCAACAGCAGAGTGCATGCAGCACACACTGGAGACATTTCCTGAAGTGTCAGGCCCTGGGCACTACATGACCTCTTCTTCATAAGGCCATTACTTTCAGGAGCAAAGATTTTTCTTTTTTTCTTTTTTTTTTTTTAAGATTTTATTTATTTATTTGAGACAGAGAGAATGAGAGAGAGAGAGCACATGAGAGGGGGGAGGGTCAGAGGGAGAAGCAGGCTCCCTGCCGAGCAGGGAGCCTGATGCGGGACTCGATCCAGGGACTCCAGGATCATGACCTGAGCTGAAAGCAGTCGCTTAACCAACTGAGCCACCCAGGCACCCAGGAGCAAAGATTTTTCTAACACAGAGAAGCAGGCAGAGACTTAGACAAAGTGAGAAGATAGAAGAATTTATCCCAAATGAAAGAACAAGATAAGACCACAGCCAGAGATCTAAGTGAAACAGATATAACTAACATGCCTGATGGAGAATTTAAAGCAATGATCATAAGCATACTCACTGGACTTGAGAAAGAATGATACATCAGTGAGACCCTTAACACAGAGATAAGAGTTAAAAAAAGAATCAGAGATGAAGAGTGCAATAAACAAGATTAGAAATACCCTTAATGCAATCAACAAGAGGCTGGAAGAAGAACGAATTAATGACCTAGAAGACAAAGTAATGAAAAGCTATGAAACTATTAAAAAGCAGAGAAATGATTATGCAAAACGAGGATATACTTAGGGAACTCAGTGACTCCATCAAACATAATAACATTCATATTATTGGAGTCCCAGAAGAAGAAGAGAAAAAAAAGGGGGGGGAGAAAGTTTATTTGAAGAAATAATAGCTGAAACTTCCCTAATCTGGGGAAGGAAACAGACATCCAGATCCCGCAGGCACAAAGAACTCCCAACAAAATCAACAAAAGCAGGCCAACGCCAAGACATATTGCAATTAAATTTACAAAATATAGTGATAAGAAAAAAACTTAAAAGCAGTGAGACAAAAGAAGTCAGTAACTTACAAGGGAAAATCCATGAGGCTAGCAGGAGATTTCTCAACAGAAAATGCAAGCCAGAAGGGAGTGGCATGATATATTCAAAATGCTCAATGGGAAAAACTGCAGCCAAGAATATTCTATCCAGCAAGGCTATCACTCAGAATAGAAGGAGAGATAAAGAGCTTCCCAGACAAACAAAAACTAAAAGAGTTGTGACCACTAAGTCAGTCCAGCAAGAAATATTAAAGAGAACTCTCTGAATGGAAAGGAGAGACCAAAAGTGACCATATGAATGTAGGAAAAACAAAAGCAGTAAAAATGAGTATTTCTGTAAAAATATCAGTCAAGGAACTCACACATACAAAAAAAAAGGATATAAAATATGGTCATAGTTAAAGCATGGGGAGGAGAGGAGAAAAGAATGTGTTCAAACTTAACCATCTAGTTAATATAGACTGCTATATGCAGAAGAGGTTATATACAAAACTAATGGCAACCATATATCAAAAACCACCAATAAACATGCAAAAAATAAAGAGAAAGAAATCCAAATATATCACTAAGGAAAATCAGCAAACCATGAAAGAGAGAAAGACAAGAAAGGATCAGAGAAAATCTCCAGAAACAATCACAAAATAAGTAATAAAATGTCAATAAATACATATCTATCCATAATTACTTTGAATGTAAATGGATTAAACGCACCAATAAAAAAAACTCAGGGTGTCAGAATGGATTAAAAAAAAAAAGACCCATCTATATGCTGCCTAGAAGAGACTCATTTTCGACCTAATAACACCTGTAGCTGGACAGTGAGGCACGGAGAAATATTTACCATGCAAATGGATGTCAAAAGAAAACTGGAGTAGCAATACTTATATCAGACAAACTAGACTTTAAAACAAAGACTGTAACAAGAAACAAAGAAGGACACTATATAATAAAGGGGACAATCCAACAAGAAGATATTAACAATTGTAAATATTTATACCCCCAACATGGGAGCACTCAAATATATAAAATAATTAATAACAAACATAAAGGAACTATATGATAATAATACAATATTAGTAGGGGACTTTAACACCCCACTTATATCAATAGACAGATCATCTAAGCAGAAAATCAACAAGGAAACAATGGCTTGAATGACACACTGGACCAGATGAACTCAATAAGTATATTCAGAACATTCCATCCTAAAATGGCAGAATACATATTCTTTACAAATGCACATGGAATATTCTCCAGAATAGATCATATATTAGGTCACAAATCAGCCCTCAACAAATACAAAAACACTGAGATTATACTATGCATATTTTCTGACCACAACACTATGAGACTTGAAGTCAACCACAAGAAAAAATCTGGAGAGACCACAAATACATGGAGGTTAAACATCCTACTAAACAATGAATGGGTCAACCAGGAAATAAAGAAGTTAAAAAATACATGGAGACAAAAGTGAAAACATGATGGTCCAAAACCTTTAGGATGCATCAAAAGCAGTCCTAAGAGGGAAGTATATAGCAATAAAGGCCTACCTCAAGGAGCAAGAAAAATCTCAAATAAACAACCTAAACTTACATCTAAAGGAGCTAGAAAAAGAACAACAAAGCCTAAAGCCAGCAGAAGGAAGAAAATAATAAAGATTATAGCAGACACTTCTCAAAAGAAGACATACAAATGGCTAACAGACACATGAAAAAATGTTCATTATCATTAGCCATCAGGGAAATTCAAATCAAAACCACACTGAGATATCACCTTACAACAGTTAGAATGGCAAAAATTGACAAGGCAAGAAACAACAAATGTTGGAGAGGTTGTGGAGAGAGGGGAACCCTCTTACACTGTTGGTGGGAATGCAAGTTTGTACAGCTGCTTCGGTAAACAGTGTGGAGATTCCTAAAAAAATTAAAAATAGAGCTACCCTATGACCCAACAATTGCACTATTGGGTATTTACCCCAAAGACACAGAGGTAGTGAAAAGAAGGGCCATATGCACCCCAATGTTCATGGCAGCAGTGTCCGCGATAGCCAAACTGTGGAAAGAGCCAAGATGCCCTTCAACAGATGAATGGGTAAAGAAGATGTGGTCCATATATACAATGGAATATTACTCAGCCATCAGAAAGGATGAATACCCAACTTTTACATAAACATGGATGAGACTGGAGGAGATTATGCTAAGTGAAATAAGTCAAGAAGGGAAAGTCAATTATCATATGGTTTCACTTATTTGTGGAACATAAGGAATAGCATGGAGGACATTAGGAGAAGGAAGGGAAAAATGAAGGGGAGGAAATCGGAAGGAGAGATGAACCATGAGAGACTATGGACTCTGAGAAACAAACTGAGGGTTTTAGAGGCGAGGGGGGTGAATGAAACAGCAGAAAGAGAAATCAACGAATCGATCCCATTTGCAACTGCACCAAACACCATAAAATACCTAGGAAAAAATCTAACCAAAGAGGTGAAAGACCTGTACTCTGAAAACTAGAAAAAAACTGATGAAAGAAATTGAAGAGGAAACAAAGAAATGGAAAGACACTCCATGTTCATGGACTGGAAGAACAAATATTGTTAAAATTTCTACACTACCCAAAGCAATCTATGCATTTAATGCAATCCTGATTAAAATGCCAACAGTATTTTTCACAGAGCTAGAACAAACAATCCTAAAATTTATATGGAACCACAAAAAAACCCCAAATAGCCAAAGCAACCTTGAAGAAGAAAGCAAAGCTGGAGACATCACAATTCCAGACTTCAAGTTATATTACAAAACTATAGACATCAAAACAGTATGCTACGGCACAAAAATAGACACACATATCAATGGAACACACCAGAAAACCCAGAATTGGACCCACAACTATATGGTCAATTAACCTTAGACAAAACACGAAAATATATCCAATGGAAAAAAAAAAACAGTCTTTTCAACAAATGGTGTTGGGAAAACTGGACAGCACCATGCAAAAGAATGAAACTGGACCGCTTTCTTACACCATACACAAAAATAAATCTAAAATGGATCTAAGACCTAAATGTGAGTCAGGAAACCATCAAAATTCTAGAGGAGAACAGGAGCAGTAATCTCTTTGACATTGGCCATAGCAACTGCTTTCTAGATATGTCTCCTGAGGCAAGGGAAACAAGAACAAAAATAAACTATTGGGATTACATCAAAATAAAAAGCTTCTGCACAGTGAAGGAAACAATCAACAAAACTAAAAGGCAACCTATGGAATGGGAGAAGATATTTGCAAATGACATATCTGATAAAGGGTTAGTATCCAAATATATAAAGAACTTACACAAATCAACACCCCCCAAAATAATACAATTAAAAAATGGGCAGAAGACATGAACAGACCTGTCTCCACATAAGACGTCCAGATGGCCAACAGACACATGGAAAGATGCTCAACATCACTTATCATCAGGGAAATGCAAATCAAAACTTACAATGAGATATCACCTCACATCTGTCAGAATAGCTAAAATCAACAACACAAGAGACAATTGTTGGCGAGGAAGTGGAGAAAGGGGAACCCTCTTACACTGTTGGTGGAAAAGCACTCTAGTGTAACCAATGTGGAAAATATATGGAGATTCCTCAAAAAGTTAAAAATAGAACTACCCTATGATCTAGCAATTGCACTACTAGATATTTACACAAAGGATACAAATATAGTGGTTCAAAGGGGACCATGCACCCCGATCGATGTTTATGGCAGCATTTATCTACAATAGCCAAATTATGGAAACAGCCCAAGTGCTCAAGGACTGATGAATGGATAAGGAAGATATGGAATATATACACAATGGAGTATTACTCAGCCATAAAAAAGAATGAAACATTGCCATTTGCAACGATATGGATGGAGCTAGAGAGTACTCTGCTAAGTGCAGTAAGTCAGGCAGAGAAAGATAAATACCATATGATTTCCCTCATATGTGGAATTAAAGAAACAAAACAAACCAGCAAAGGAAAAAAGAGGGAAAGGCAAACCAAGAAACAGACTCTCAACTATATAGAACAAACTGACGGTTACCAGAATGGAGGTTGGTGGAGGGATGGGTGACACAGGAGGTGGGGATTAAGGAGTGCACTTGTGATGAGCACCGGGTGATGTATAGAAGTGTTGAATCACTATATTGTACACCTGAAACTAATATTACGCTCTATGTTAACTAACTGAAATTTAAATAAAAGCTTTAAAAAGGTAAGTATAATTGTTATTATTCATGCCCAAGTACTCCCCCATCCCTTTCTGTATTTATTTATTCAACAAAAGTCAGGGCATCTTCGCGGTAGAAGAATTTGCAGATGAGTTAAGGAAATACCTTCTCCCCTGAGAGGAGATAACATAAGAGGAAGAGAGATGCTAAGACCTACTCAGGCGAGGCTCTGCTTCCAGAAGCCAAAGCACCATTCCCTCCTCCCAGCGGCTTTTTTCAAGAAGTCCGGGCTGGGGAAGGACAGGAGGCTGAGAGAAATCACAGCTTCATTAGAACCCCCGCATAAATTACAGTGGACATCCCAGACAACACCCAGGAATGACCCTCTACAAAAACTTAAATGTAGATTAAAAAAAAAAATTGGAATCTGGGTGCAGCCTCCCCTCCTTCAGGACACTGCAGCAGGAGCTCTGACCCCATCCCAGGTTCATAGATGCTTTCAGGGAACTAAGCGCTTCTCCAGAAATTACAAAGTACTGCTATTAAGAGACGTATTTTTTGTTTGTTTTTTTTTTTTACCCCAAGCCAGACTTTAAGTCTTTCTCTTCTACATCCTCATTTAACTCTCAAAATAACTCTATTAGGTAGACACTAATACCAACTTAAAGAGGAATGAGGCAGAGACACGAATTCTCCGAATATTATACGGCTGGGAAGCGGCAGCACTGGCTGGTGGTCGGGGAAATGCAGAACCCAGGAATCCCTCACTCCCAGCGACCTGGGAACCTGGCCCGGGCCCCGAGCCCGGTCTGCACCCAGCGCCCCGCACTCCACAGAGCTCATTCAGAGGGAACACAAACCCCGCCCTTCGCCGCAGGCGGATTCTCTTCCCCAGGGTCGAGCGCCTGATGACCACCCGCCCACCGCAAAGTGAGGCCAGGTCAGTGCGGCCGCCAGGAGGGCGCCGGGGGTGGGTGGGCTCACCTTTCGCAGAGGAATGAAGGCCGCGGCCTCGCGTACCTGGAGCGGAAGCGACTCTGCCTACATAGAGCTCCTGGACTACGCTTCCCAGAATTCCCGACGGGAGCAGGAATGCAGACTCGGCCTCCTGCAGCGGAAGTTATCCTGCGGCACTGTGTTCTTGGACTACATTTCCCAGAATTCCCAGGCCCCCTCGTCGTCTTCCTCGGGCGGAAGTGTTGGCTGTCGCACCGAGAGGCTGGATTGTATTTAAAGCGTGCGGGTCCGGCGCGAATTCCGTAACGCAGAAATGCTGCCAAGTATACAGAACTCTTTTATGTACTTCTGTATTTTCTCCAGCCAACGATGCATTCAGGGCGTCTTTCCGGAGCTTAATGCGTCTGACCTTGTGGATCTTGTGGACTACAAATCCCGGAATCTCCTGCGGAGTGGTCCTTTCCTGAAGGCTCTTCTCTTTTTTGGGACAGTCAGTATTTAGATAGTCGGTATTCTCTTTTGGATAGTCAGACTGAATTAATTCTGTACGGTTAGTCGAGCTTGGCCGCCCCCTCCCTGGTCGTTTTCTTGAATTTTTTTCTTCCAAACGTGACAAAAACTAAGACAAAAACAAAACAAAACCCAAAGAACTCAACCAAAGCAAACTATCCACCTCTTTTAAGAAACTACGTTATAGAGACTGAGAACCTTGAAATATGAGAAAGAGGAAAGGGAAGGAAGGAAAACAGATTATAGAAAGGAAGCGATGGATGCGGGGTTTGGGAGGGGCGGAATGCAGATACTATAAGGAAATTGTGCTGACCTGTACTGAGTACCAAATTTGACAAATATAGAGTCTCAACCTTACTTTTACTGGGTTGCCTTTTTTTTTTTTTTATGGGCATGCATGCATCTAGAACTCACAGTGCTCTGTACCCTAAACTATTCATCCCAAGATCCACAAGAATGGACGTGGATGCCAAGAATCCACAAGAAACAGATGCAACCATTGATCAGGCCTTAAAGCAGAAGCAACAAATGTTTCCCACATTTCCTTCACTTTAATTGATTATGAAACGTGAGTCATAAGGCAAATGGAAGAAACTCTATTGATAGAGATAAAACATTGTAATATGGGAAGGAATTAAGACCTTTATAAGATCTTGAATTTTTTGGGCGCCTGGGTGGCTCAGTTGTTGGGCGTCTGCCTTCGGCTCAGGTCATGATCTCAGGGTCCTGGGATCGAGTCCCACATCGGACTCCCTGCTCCTTGGGAGCCTGCTTCTCCCTCTGCCTCTCTCTCTCTCTCTCTCTGTCTCTAATGAATAAATAAATAAAATCTTTAAAAAAAAGATCTTGAATTTTTTTTCTTTTTTGAGCTTTTAGTATCCCACCACTTACTTCCCCCCTCCTCATATAAAAACTACAAGTTGTCTTATGGAGGATGTGATTGAAGGAGGACAGGGGATGAGGTAATGGCTTAATCCAGAAAATTAGCAGAAAGAGAGAAAAAAGAGAAGAGGAAGTTTAATTGCCTAGTTTTCTGTTGTTTTCCTTTATGCTGGTACATTAATTGTATCTGATGTTACATCACTTGAGCCTCTTGTAATCTAGAACAGCTACCCTTCCCCTGTTTTGTTTGCCTTTGGCCTGCTGAAATAACTAGCTGAGATGTCATGTAGGATTGCTCACATTCTGGATTTGTCTGATGGCTCCCCTGGCATTTATTGTCCTGAAATGTCAATATTTTCTGTAAACTATAAGTTAAAGCCTAGATTTTTGACAATAAGCACAAATGTGGTGCTGAATAAAGCTGAACAATGTCCAATACAATGTCCAACTGAAACTATCTCAAATGCTGGGCATGTACTCTCACTCAGGAGTGAAAGAAAAATGATGTAACAGCTGTCAACACAAAATGAAGAAACTTTTTATGATCTCTAAAGGTAAGGAAGAGAGTTTTATTTAAGCCCAAGTTAGGATAGCTGCTCAGGAAACACACTCTTTACAGGAAATGTTCTGGAGAATGAACAACTGATTTAAGAAATCATACAGGATACCAAATTGGAAACAAGAAACAACAGATGTTGTTGATGATGAGGAGAAAGGGGAACCCTCCTACACTGTTGGTGGGAGTGCGAACTGGTGCAGCCACTCTGGAAAACAGTATGGAGGTTCCTCAAAAAGTTAAAAATAGAATTACCCTAGGGGCACCTGGGTGGCTCAGTTGGTTAAGCGTCTGCCTTTGGCTCAGGTCATGATCCCAGGGTCCTGGTCTTGAGTCCCGCATCGGGCTCCCGGCTCAGCGGGGAGCCTGCTTCTCCCTCTGCATGCCGCTCCCCCCGCTTGTGCTCTCTCTCTCAAATAAATAAATAAAATCTTAAAAAAAAAAAATAGAACTACCCTGGACCTAGCAATTGCACTACTAGGTATTTGCCCAAAGAATACAAAAATACTGATTCAAAGGGACACATGCACCCAGATGTTTATAGCAGCATTATCAACTATAGCCAAATTATGGGAAGAGCCCAAATGTCCATCAACTGATAAATGGATAAAGACCTTGTGGTGCCTAGAAAACTAGGTAATTTACTCAGCCATAATAAAGAATGAAATCTTGCCATTTGCAAAATTCATGTTGCTACATTCGTGTTCATGTTTGCAACATTCATGTTGCTAGAGTGTATTATGCCAAATAAAATAAGTCAGTCAGAGAAAGACAAATACCATAAGATTTCACTCATATGTGGAATTTAAGAAACAAAACAGATGAACGCAGGTGGGAAAAGAGAGAGAGAGCAACCATAAAACAGGCGCTTAACAATAGAGAACAAATTGAGGGCTGATGGAGGGGAGGTGGGCAGGGGATGAGTTAAATGGGTGATGGGTATTAAGAAGGGCACTTGTGGTGAGCACTGGGTGTGGTATGTAAGTGATCAATCACTAAATCCTACACGTGAAACTAATATTACACTATGTTAATTAGCTGGAATTTAAATAAAAACTTGGAAGAAAAAAAATCATACCATGTGATTCTGAATTTAACAACCCCTCCCAAAAGGAAATGTTTTTTTAAAATACTTATCTAGTAAGTTTATATATTAAGGAGGATCAATCAGATAATAATTTGGTTTTTGGATAAAATGACAGGAAAATTTAAAAATGCAATAGACAAGAAATGTTTCAGTACACTTAAACTTCCAATGATAACAAAATAGGTAATTTAGAATAAACATCTGGCCGATGATGGGTAGACACATTTTTAAAACTATTGAGAGGTTCGGGGCGCCTGGGTGAGTCATTAAGCGTCTGCCTTCGGCTCGTGTCATGGTCCCAGTGTCCTGGGATCGAGCCCCATATCGGGCTCCCTGCTCAGTGGGGAGCCTCCTTCTCCCTCTCCCATTCCCCTTGCTTGTGCTCTCTCTCTCGCTGTGTCTCTCTGTCAGATAAAGAAATAAAATCTTAAAAAAAAAATTTAAAAATAATCTGTTGAGAGGATCAAAAGACAAGATGAATTAGTGGGCTAAAATTCAGAAAAAGTGGGGGAGTCATGCACTTGGGGCAACTTTTCTCTTGGGGTGATGGTCTAGTCAAAGAGCTGAAAAGCCTAGAAGCTCTGCACCATTTTTGACACCCATTTGAGGGTAGGGGAACAAAAGGTTCTGGCAACAACTACAAAATACACATCTTTTCAAACACACATAAAATATTTACAAAAAGGGACCATATGATGAGCCATAAAGGAATAACAACGAATTTCACAATACTGAAATAATACTGAATATGCTTTCTGAGTATAATGAAATTCAGCCAGAATTCATAACAAAAAGATAATTTAAAAACTGCCATGTGTGCATCTAATAAAGTGTTGTCTCCCAGCCCCTTCTTTACTCTGTTTTATGGGGCTGGAATGAAAAATCTGCATCCCATCTTTCCGCTATGCGCGTGGTATTTGGGGATCTTCCATTCCGGGGGGGGCGTGGCCATGACCATCATCTCCTCGGGAATTCTGGGAACACAGTCCAAGCTCTGTGGGCAGAGTCACTTCCGCTCCAGAGAAGTGTGGCGGTGGGGGAGTTTCCTCCGAGGGAGCTGAGTCGCGTGAGCAGCTGTGCCTTCTCTCTTGGCACAGGGTCAGCTGGAACACGTCCTTGGCCTTCTGGAAGAGGAATCTGTACAAGTACAGCATTGGTGACTAGGTTACTGGAAGGGCAAACAGAGGACTCTGAGGCACAATGCAGGTAACAATTGCAACAAGCAGCAACCACCCCAGGATCTGGGGTAACAAAGTGAAGCAAGTTTAATTAAAGTATAAAGTAGAAGCAGCAACAAATTTCGGCTTTTCCGTGACTTTAACTGCTCATTATGAAATGTGGGCTCTGAGTCAAATGAAAGGAGCTGCTTGATGTGGAGACATTATTTTAATATGAGCAGATAAACACTGTATAAAAATTTGAATTAACTTTTTGTTCAAGTTCATGCATCACATAACCTACCTCCATCCTGCTCTTGATATTGTAAATACAAGAAAATGTCTTAAAAATATGGAAACCAGTGATACCATGATTTTTCATTAAGGTGAGCAAGTGAGGGTTAGACTCAAACCAGAAAATCCAATGACAACAAAAATGCACTTCACTTTCCACCTTTTCTTCAGGACAAGAACTAAAAAATGTTTATACCTTTTTATCATGAAAAATTTCAGACATAGGGGCGCCTGGGTGGCTCAGTTGTTAAGCGTCTGCCTTCGGTTCAGGTCATGATCCCAGGGTCCTGGTATAGAGCCCTGCATTGGGTTCCCTGCTCCGCGGGAAGCCTGCTTCTCCCCCTCCCACTCCCCCTGCTTGTGTTCCCTCTCTCTCTGTGTCTCTGTCAAATAAATAAATAAATAAATAAAAAATTTAAAAAAAGTTTTCAAACATATACATAAGTACAGAAGAGTGAAATATTCCATAATGTTAACCCTCATCCCCCAGATTCAACAGTTATCAACATTTGCCACACTTCCTTGATCAATCAATTTTATCTTTCTTTTTGTCTTTAATACTTTAAAGCAAACCATGACAGTGCATTATTTTCCCCCTAATATTTCCATGTATACTTCAAAAATTACCTTTTCTGGTATAACCACAGTACAGCTATCACATTGAAGAAAGTTAATAATAATTCCTTAATATTATTTCATACCTAACACAACTTCAAATTTTCCAATCATTTCAAAAATATCTATTCATTGTATCTGATTGCTGTCTCTTCAGTCTATTTCACTCTAGAGGAGTACTCTCTTCATATATTTTTAATTCATGCCCTTGACCTGTTGAAGAAACCAGGTCAGTTGTTGGGAGGATGCCTCACATTCTGGATTTTTAAGTGTTTCCTTATGCTGTCATTTAACATTTTCTACAATTTCTCCTGATAAACTACAATTTAGATTTAAAAGGCAGATTAGATTAAGGTTCATCTATTGGGGCAGGAATTCTTCATAGGTAGGTTTATCTTGATCTTGTCAGTAGCACCAGCTTCTTCTCAGTAAAGACCATAGCATATCTTTGAATGCCACTGAATCGTATTTCAAGGACATTATTTCCCAACCATGCATACAAATGTCCACCAGAAGAGCAAGGTTAAAAGAGTTTGAAAGGAAGTGTGATGATTTTGAGTCCATTTTTTCTTTTACCTTTCAATTGCCAATTTCATCCTATTAAGCATCCATAGTCTTACAAAGTATGCTGCAATAAACATCCATGTCCACTTGTTCTTGAGTTCTGAGGGTTATTGTAGGAGGAATTCCAGGAATGGAAACCCCTGAATCTCAGGGTGTGCATATTGCACAGTAAGAGCAATATTGCTAGCACTGTCCTACAAAACAACTGGCCAACTGAGCCAACGGTATTTGGAAAAGTTTTTTTCCCAAAAATACATATCATGAATTTAATCATATCTCTTTCATGTTTAAAAGAGTTCAGCCATTGCACATATCTACTTCTCTGAGTTATCTCTGTGCCTCTAAAGCAGCACTTCCTAGACAAGGTCATGAACGCTGACAGAGTCTCTCACAAATAATTTGTAAATCACAACTGTCCAATACCAAATATGATGGTTATTTAAAAATAAAAACAGAGGCAAATCACTATTCCTCATGCAATATCATCACCACTCTCATTTGCATTGCACCTTGCTTTCTAAAGCAGGATACTAAATGATGGATTTAGAGCTCCTAGGTCAGCAAATAAACTTAACCTGCAGTCTTTGGGAGCACATGCCATTGACAGGTTCACACAACATCCATTCATAATCCCTTTTTCCCTGCATGTCTCTTCTACAAAACAGAAAAAACAGAATACTCACTTTTTTGGTATCCCTTGAGTCTACAGGTCTATGGGACACAGTTTGAGCAATGAGACCAAAGTGTAAGTTAGCTGTCTGTTCCAGACAGAAGGGAAACAACTTGGCTGACATCAAGGATATGAGGAGAATAAGGGAGACTGAAAAAGTAGTAGGATCAATAAATTGTAGAAATTGATGAGGTCAAAGTCGGGGTACAACATAGAATAGAAAAATCTGGGAAGATACGTTGGTCAGAGGGTGATGCTTTGAATAGAGATTCTGGAGGGATTGCAGCTATTGGTGATTTAAGGTCTAGAGTATGACCGTGGAAGTGAGTTCCCCAGGTAGGATGGAAGACAAGATCACAGGTGGCATGAATGTCAAAAAACCAAGGTTGTGAATGTGGATACTGAAATGAGCAAGAATTATGAGAGGTATAGTACTAGACAAGTGACAATGAGCCAGCAGGCAAAATCTTTTAGAAATGTTGTTGAGACTTTTTATCACAGAGCATGTTGAATGAGCCCCTGCTTGTACTTTCTCTCTCTGTATCAAATAAGTAAAATCTTTTTTTAAAAAAGTTGGAGTACTGACACTGCTTGACTTCAAGACTTACTATGCTACAGTGTAGCTACAGTGATGAAGACAGTGGAGGTATTGATGAAAGAATAGACAAATAGGGGCACCTGGGTGGTGCAGTCGGTTGAAAATCTGACTCTTGGTTTCCGCTCAGGTTGTGATCTCAGGGTCATAAGATCAAGCCCCGTGTCAGGCTCCACGCTCTGAGTGCAGAGTCTGCTTGAGATTATCTCTCCCTCTGGCCCTCTTGCTTGTTCTCTCTCTCTCTCAAATAAATAGATAAATCTTTAAAAAAAGAATAGACAAATAGATCAATACACCAGGATAGAGAGCCCAGAAATAGACTCATATAAAAACAGTCAACTGACCTTTGACAAAGGAGCAAAGGCAAAACAATGATGCAGAAATAGTCTTTTCAACAAATGTTTCTGGAACAATTGGATGTCCTAATGCAAAAAAAAAAAAAAAAAAAAAAGGAGAATCTAGACACAGACCTTGCATCCTTCACATAAATTAATTGAAAATGGATCAAAGACTTGGGGCGCCTGGGTGGCTCAGTCATTAAGCGTCTGCCTTTGGCTCAGGTCATGATCCCAGGGTCCTGGGATCGAGTCCCATATCGGGCTCCCTGCTCCGCCGGAAGCCTGCTTCTCCCTCTCCTACTCCCCCTGCTTGTGTTCCTGCTCTCACTATGTCTCTCTCTGTCAAATAAATAAATAAAATCTTAAAAAAAAATGGATCAAAGACTTAATTATAAAATCCAAATGTAAAACTCCTAGAAGATAATACAGGGGAAAATCTAGATGATCTTGAAGATGGCTGTGCCTTTGTAGATACAACACCAAGGGCATGATCCATGAAAGAAGGAGTTGACAAACTGGACTTCATTAAAACTTCTGCTCTGCAAAAGACAACCTCAAGACAAATGGGAAGATAAGCCACAGACTGGGAGAAAATATTTGCAAAAGACCCATCTGATAAAGGACTTTTATCCAAAATATGCAAAGAACTCTCAACACTCAACAGGAAGACAAACAATCCAATTTAAAAGTGGGTCAAAGACTTTGACTCCTCACCAAAGATAAACACATAAGCATATGAAAAGATACTCTACATCGTATGTCACCAGGGAAATATAAAGCAAAAGATTACTTTCTCTTTTCCTAATCAAAATCCCATTAATAATTTTTAAAAAAGTGGTATATCCATACAATGGAAGTACCAGTAACATTAAAAAGAAATAAACTAGAAGTAATTACTAGATTTATGCAACAATTAGGATGAATTTCACAAGTATTATGCTAAGTGTAAGAATTGAGACAAAAAAGTGTACATTTTATGATTCTACTGGTATGGCATACTGCAAAAGAAAAAAACTATAGGAAAAGAAATAAGATCCATGGTTGCCAAAGGCTGGGAGCAGGTTGAGTGGATTAACGATGTAGTGGCACCAAGGATCTGTTTTTGTTAGGCAAAGGTTTTGTTTCTAAATAGGACAATTAACTAGTTAAAGATCAATTTCTAAATGGTAAAAATGAAACAGAGAAAGCACTTCATGGAATAACTGGCAGAAGAACTCAGATCCTATGATATGGATATATTGTGTTCAGACCTCTAAAAGACAGTAGAAAAAATTCGCCAAGTGTGTGCACTCCCAGTACAATTTGAATCATTTGTAGATCTCTCTGGACTTGAATTTACCTTATCAGCCCACTATGCTTACTCCAATTGTACAATATATAGACTACTGACTGCTGTCAGGCAGTCCATCTAATAACTTATATTTAAGTTGTCCTTGCATTCTTTTATTCATATGCAAATATACTATACTGCTTCTTATGAACTTGAAAAAAGAACAGCAGTGTGTTCAGTGAACCCTAATGGGATCCACTGATTTTCCTAGTCTCTCTCTCATTCAGACACAGGGATCTTACAGAATACTGGAAAGGCCAGCATTGTAGATTCCACTCTAGTATCAGCGTGGAGACCACGGGTTGTGCAGTCAGGGTGTTGAGCTACAAGTTGACTAGTCACATCTTTTGTATTCATATCCATATTTCTATTAGAGTTTCATTACTTTATGAGTCTCCAAGATTATTAAGCCACTTTCTAGTATATATTTTGTTCATATTTTCAGCCTGGTTTACTGTACGTCCTCTATACCTGTATGTATGGTGTCTTTTTAACATAGGGAAATCTAAAATTTTCATACAGACTTGCTCATTGTTACATTTACTTTGGTTGGAGCCCTGTGCACCCATAACCAGAAGCAATCTTTTCTGTGTATCAGCACTGTTCTCCAGCGTTTTAGAAGTAACTTCATTTCATTTAACTCTCACAAGCCCACTAGTTTAGTGCTATAATTACACCCCGGAAACTTAGAGAGAACAACTCGCCCAACCTTACAGCGCTAGGAAAAGGCAATGCTGATTGGCGAGTCCGGGAGAGGACTGGGGGAGCTCAGCACCCAGGAGACCACCAAACAGCGATGCACAACCCTAGCCCGCCGCCAAGCTGGGACCCGCGATCCGCCCCAAACGCTAGGAAGCTCTGCCTAGCCACAGGGAAACGCAAATGCCTCTACCCCTTCCTCCATCCGACATCATTTTTCGCCCTTAAGACATTGGGCTGGGACACCACTGGTCCCTGGCCTAGGCTGAGGAGGCCTAGAAACGCTGCTAGGACTCGTCTCCCCACCACACGGGGAATAATGGCCGCAACCTCCCCTGGAGCGGAAGTTCCTGCGACTCCCTTCCCAGAACCCCGAGCCACACACGAGGGACACACCCCACACTCCCTTAGAGGAAATGTCATCCACTGCACGGAACTTCTGGACTACACTTCCCAGAATCCCACAGAAGTTTAGAGCTACAGCCCCGCCTGCCTGGAGTGCAAGTGCTTCCGACTACACCTCCCAGAATCCTCTGCGGGATCGTGATTCCGCCCTCCCGCCTCTATTTCTTTTGATTAATTAAATTCTACCGGAGTCACTTCTCCAGCGTTATTAGCGTTTGACTTTTTTCTTTTTATAATTTTTTTTTTCTCAAGAACTAGTACATGGGGGAAAAAGCGAAGCTTTTCATGTGAAAAGAAACTAACACTTTTGCAGAAAAGGGATGTGTATGACAAAAAACAAGATTTTAAAGGGAGTTGGTCTGTGCTGTATAAGGAATATGGTATCTGACTTGGTTTGACTTGATTGCCTCTTTACATGTGCCTGTATTCATCTACCTCTGACTGTGCTATCTGGCATGAACTGTTTATTTCAAGAGGCCAAGAATCCACAAGGAATTCCAAGCACAGATCAGGCTATGAAACAGAAACAGCAATGTTATATATGACAAGTGAAAGGAACTGCACTGGCAAGGAGTTGGAGAAAATATTGTAATGGGGAAAAGGCTCTTTCCTTTAAATTTTTTTAGTTCAAACACAGGCTTCCCCTTGACTACTCCTGTGTTGCTCTTTGATATTACATATTTGCTATGAGTATTTTTCTTTTATTCAGGAGGGGGGAGGTAGGTTGAGGTGGGAGATGGAGTTCAGGGAACTGTGACAGGTGAAACTATAGGAAGTATGTACTTACCACTTTCCTTCTGGGCAGAAAACAGTTTTTAAATGAAACAATTATACAAAAGTATTGAGGATAGTAAAATGAAACACTTAACTTCTACACTTAAAAAAATTTTCCCACACTGGCTTCACTTATCATTTTTTAAATTTTGTTTCTGAAGTATTTTAAAGCTATTCTTTGACATTGTTATTTCCTTCCAAATACTACATATATCACTTAAAAATAACAGTATTTTCTTATGTACACACAAAATCATTACCTTATGAAACAAAATGAACAATTCTTAGTATTATCTAATCTGTATGCCAGTTTGAGTTCCTGTTTATAGAAAAAAAAAATGTTTTTTACAGCTAATTCATTCCAATCAATATCCAAACAGATTAATTGTATTTGATCATCTCACCTGAAACTCATTTATTCTAAAACTGTATCTACCCTCCCCAACACATATCATCATCATTTTTCATGTTCTTGGACTGTTGTAGAAAACAAGATGTCCACTTAGGTATCCAAGTTTGCATTTGTCTAATGGCCTCCTCACACTTTCTCCCCCAATCTTCTAAATTTCCTGTAAAGTAGAATTTTTATTTGAAGGCTAGGTTGGATACAGGGTCATTAGGGGAGGTAAGAATACTTCATAGAAGGGACTGGAAATATTTGAACAAGAAACCATATTCCCTTAAATTAAACCAATGCAAAAATCCAAGTTTCCCTTTGGAAAGAAAAACAAAAAGAAATAACAGCAAATATGTAAAAACAGACAGGGCTTAAAGCAAGGAAACCATTACCATTATATATATATATATATATATATATATATATATAGTTAAAGGATCATCACAATAAGTCTAGTTAACATCCATTACCACACATAGTTATAATTTTTTTCTGGTGATTAGAACTTTTAAGATCTACTCTCTTAGCAACTTTTTTTTTTTTTAAAGATTTTATCTATTTATTTGACACAGAGAGACATAGCGAGAGAGGGAACACAAGCAGGGGGAGTGGGAGAGGGAGAAGCAGGCTCCTGGCTGAGCAGGGAGCCGGATGCGGGACTCAATCCCAGGACCCTGGGATCATGACCTGAGCCGAAGGCAGACGGTTAACGACTGAGCCACCCAGGCGCCCCAGCAACTTTCAAATATATGATCCTTATTATTAACTATGGTCACCATGCTGTACATTACAACTGCAGAACTTAATATATAACTTGAAGTTTTACTTTTTGACTACTCACCCTTTTCAACCATTCCTCATCCCCTGTCTCTGGAAACAAATCTTTTGTTTCTATGAGTTTGGTTTTTTTGTTTTAGGTTCCACATATAAGTGAGAGCATATGGTATTTTTCTCCTCTGGATAATTTCAAATAACTTGTCTTCAAGTTCACAGATTCTCTGCTCTGCTTCATCAAGTTCATTTTGCCACTCTCTATTGTGGTTTTTTTCCATTTCATTCATTGTTATTCTTCAACTCTAGAATGTGTTCAACTCTTTTTTTAAAAAAAAAAAAATTCTATTTCTCTGCTGAAATCCCAGTTCATGCATTGGTTTCCTGATTTAATTGAGTTGTCTGTTTTCTCTGGTAGCTTGTTGAGCTTTCTTTAAAAAATTGTTTTGAATTGTCAGGCAATTCTGAGACCATCTTTCTATGGGATTGGTTACTGGAAAATTATTGTTTCTTTGGTGGTATCCTATTTCCTTGATTTTTTGTGTTCTTTGGAGTCTTGCATTGCTGGTTTTGCATTTAATGAAGACACCTCCTCCAGTCTTTACTGGCTGGCTTCAGGAGAGAAATACCCTCACCAGTCAGTTTGGCCAAGGATTTTTAGGCTTTCTTAGACCTGTTCTATGGATGTGCCCATTCCATACCTTTTCTTCCCTCTTGGGGAAAGTTCTTAAGATGTATGCCTTCTCTTGATCCCTCAAAGCCAGGTCGAATGCTGAGAGCTTCCCATTTGTTTTCCCTAGGGCAGTGCTCTGAAGTTCTCAAATTTGTGAGTTTTCTCCCAATCTCACAGGGTTGGGATGGCTTTCTGCAGCTGCTCACTGGCCATCTGCAAAGGCTCACACTCACCATCCAGGGGAGCACGTACTGGCAGCCAGCCATGTTCGGGGCAGAGTGAGGTGTGCAGAGCATTGTGTGTGGGGGGGAATGTCTGTGAGCCAGTTGGAAAGGGGGTCCACAGATGGGGTGTTCCCAGCAGCTTATAGGCAGGCTTCCAGATGTGGTCTGCAAAGGGGTTAGTGGGATGAACAGCAGAGTGGTTGGTAGCATCCCTTTGATGAGTTCTTAACACTGCTTTCTGTGCTCCCAGTCTCTCTCAATAGTCCAAATAACCTAAATGTTGTGGGTGAGGAGAGAAAGAAGTGGGCTTTTTGGGCAGCATCCCACACAGCTGGGCGAGACAGGTACTCACTCACACACTCCCACTTTCCCCCATGGAAGAAATCAAGAGA
Source organism: Neomonachus schauinslandi (assembly GCF_002201575.2). Taxonomy (NCBI): domain Eukaryota; kingdom Metazoa; phylum Chordata; class Mammalia; order Carnivora; family Phocidae; genus Neomonachus; species Neomonachus schauinslandi. The sequence continues at coordinate 10,541,341 of NC_058418.1, read as the reverse complement.
GTTTCTCTTGCCACTAGGCTGTGCCACCTTGGGGAAGGAGTGTTGTGGGGTAAAGTGAAACTGTTATTACCCTCTTCAATGGGTCTATTTTTGCTTCAAAGGTGTGCTGGAACTTTGTTAGACTCCTGGACTTCCAGAAAAGACTTGTTCATGGGTGGTGTCAAAATCAATGTTCTATGGGGTGAGGAGATGATTGTAGAAAACTCCTATTCTACCATGTTGCTGATGTCACTCTCTTCGAGAATTTTATTTACAAAGCTAAATGTAAAAAATGGCAGGATCTCCTTCTTTTTAAGGCTGAATAATATTCCATTGTGTGTATATACCATATTTTCTTTATCCACGTGTCTGTCGATGGACATTTGGGTTGTTTCTTAACACGGCTCTTGGGAATAGTGCTGCAACGAACATGAGAATGCAGATATCTCAGCCTTTCAGTTCTTTGGGGTACATTTCCATAAATGGGATTATATTGTAGTTACATTTTTAATTTGGGGAGGAATCTCCACTGCTGTTTTCAATATAGGCTGTACCATTTTAATTCCCACAAACAGTGTAGAAGAGTTCCAATTCTCCACATCCTCAACACTTGTTATCTCTTGGGTTGTTGTTGTTGTTTTTAATAATAGCCATCCTACTGGTGTGAATTGATATCCTATTGTGGTTTTGATTTGCATTTCAGTGATCAGGGATGTTGAGCATCTTCTCATAAACCTGTTGGACATTTGTACATCTTCTTTGGGAAGTGTCTATTCAAGACCTGTGCCCATTTTAAAATCAGATTGTTGTGTTGGTTTTTGCCTTTGGATTTTATGAGTTTTTATATTTTATACATTAACCCCTTATCAGATAAATGCTTTCCATAGATTTTCTCCCATTCCACAGATTGCCTTCTCATTCTTTTGATTGTTTCCTTTGCTGTGTGGAAGCTTTTAGTTTGTTGTCATCGCACTTGTCTACTTTCACTTTTGTCAATTGTGCTTTTGTTGTCATATCCAAGAAATCACTGCCAAGGCAAATGTAAAGAAGGTTTCCCCTATGTTTTCTTCTAGGAGTTTTATGGTTTCAGGTTTTATATTTAAGTCTTTAATCTATTTGAATTTATTTTTGTGAGTGTTGTAAGATAGAGGTCCAATTTCATTCTTTAGCATGTTGAGGACTTTATGCTAAGTGAAATAAGCCAGTCACAGGACAGAAATGGCATGATTCTACTTAAATGAGGTACCTAATTAGTCAAATTCATAGGAGCAGAGAATAGAATGGTGATTACCAGGAGCCAGGGGGAGGGGGAAATGGGGAGTTGTTCAATTGGTGTAAAGTTTCAGTTATGCAAGGTAAATTAGTTCTAGAGGTCTGCTGTACAGCATAGTGCCTAAAATCAACAATACAATATTATATAGTCAAAAGTTTGCTGAGAGGGTAGATCTCATGTTAGCACCAAAAAAAAAAAAAAATCATAATAAAAAAAAGAGGCAGAAGAAAACTTTTGGAGGTGATAGATATGTCTATTACCTTGATTGTTGTGATGGTTTTACAGGTGTATGCACATGTCTAAACTCATTAAATTGTATACATTAGGGCGCCTGGGTGGCTCAGTCGTTAAGTGTCTGCCTTCAGCTCAGGTCATGATCCCAGGGTCCTGGGATCGAGTCCCACATCGGGCTCCCTGCACGGCGGGAAGCCTGCTTCTCCCTCTCCCATTCCCCCTGCTTGTGTTCCCTCTCTCTCTCTCTCTCTCTGTCAAATAAATAAATAAAATCTTTAAAAAAAATTGTATACATTAAATATCTGCAGTTTTTGTGTATCAATTATACCTCAAGAAAGCTGAGAGCAAGAGCTAAATGTGACATGCAAGGGCTTCTCCTGGCCAAACAGGAATATTGTTTGTGGCACCTACGCCAAGGCCGAAGGTTGATCTCTGTCCCGAGGAAAAGTTGCACCAACTCTGGACCGCAGAAGTGTCTTTCTCTGGTAAATACCAAACCATGATTACTGTGGATTTCACCCCTGACTTACCCTTTTACCACATTCATATTATCTTATTGATACTATCTTATTGATAGTAGATAATCTTATTAAGATACAACTTTATTGGGGCGCCTGGGTGGCTCAGTCGTTAAGCATCTGCCTTCGGCTCAGGTCATGATTCCAGGTCCTGGGATCGAGCCCCGCATCGGGCTCCCTGCTCGGCAGGAAGCCTGCTTCTCCCTCTCCCACTCCCACTGCTTGTATTCCCTCTCTTGCTGTGTCTCTGTCAAATAAATAAATAAAATCTTAAAAAAAAAAAAGATACAACTTTATTGCCTAGAATGGCTCTGTCCAAATCAGGTGTAAGAAACCTGTTCACCAAGATGTCCCACACCAGGCTTCTTATCATGCCTTCCAGTTTGCCTATAGATGTTGAGGCCAGTCTTCCAAGCCCTTTATGTCTGCAACTATCAAGGCTGACAGAGTATATTTCTTGTATTTTCTCCTTCACCACTGTTGAATTACCTGAATCTCACTGTACTCTTTGACCTTAAGACTCCCATTGAAACAGCAATTACAGTTGCCACCTGATCAGTCTGGGTCCAATAAGGAGACAGAAACCACACAGTGATTAAAATGGAAATTTAATATACAAATTATTAAACTTTAAAAAAAGTAATTGTACAACATTTTAAAACCCTATGTGGTACAATACTGAGAGTATCCAAGGAAAGACAAACTTGGACAAACATCAGACTTTATGAAGAAAATACAGCCGTAGCCTACTGGATGGCAGAGAAATTTTCTGTTTTGCCTGAGTCAGAGGTGGTCCCTGGTTGCTGGTCAAGTGGGAAGCAACATTCTAGGGTGTGGGTGGTTTGTAGGCAAGTTGTAATGGGTGTTGGGATGCATGGGCATGCAGAATGAGGAAGGGTGCAGATGTCATCCATTTGGGGAACAGATGAGCCACAGTCAGTGGCCAGGTACATGGATGTGCAAAGGGAATGGGTGTGCCTGTGGGTAGAAAACCTAGAATGTGCAGGGTCCACATCCAGAGGTCCATGGGAATGTGATCAACAGGCTAGAGCTGCAGGATCATCAAGGGACTGTGCATTCTGGATGTTTGGCTAGTGCAGAGTAGGACCAGATGTCCTCACTTCCACACTGCTGACCAATCATGCAGCTGCTACAGACATCAGGAGATCCCTCCCTCCTGCAATCTCCCTCAAACACCCTCTGCTGAGAAAGCTTAACATTGTGTTTACTGCAAAGGAGAAATGCTCAAAGAAATGTCTTTCATTATTACAGAGTATGTACCAAAGGGTGAATTTGGAACTTAAAGGCAATAATTTGCCCCTAGACTGAACTGCAATCATTGCCACTTCCAAAGTCCCAGCTACTGGTCTGTAAAAGTTGGGCTACATAGGAAGACATACAAGATGAGGGTCAGTAAGCCAAGGATTGTAAAACATGGAATAATCAGCACAGAAACACAAAGGAAGGCCACGTAGTAAGAGGACAGCTGGCTTTCCCACAGTCCATTTACAGTAATTGCCCATGCAAGGAGCTATATTACAGCAGCCACCTGGTGATAGGTCAAGCCCATTGCCTTCCATCTCTGGCAGCAACTTTCTAAAGCAAAACCTCACAATCTTCCACCAGGACTTGCTTTCTCCAAACAACCTACCCTCTCCACCATGAGCTCTACTCACAACCCATTAGGGAAAAACATCATATTAAGGATTGGTGAATGTCTAGTGACAAAATTGTTATCACAAGCATCTGAATATAGAGAAAGGAAAATAATTTTGGGAAAGCATTCCTACATTATGCATATCCCCACTTGGATTAAACAGTCCAAACAACCCTTGAAACAACACTGAAAAGTGAAGTGTAGAGTGGTGGAGGGGACCACTCCCAGTACTACTCTGTGCTGTAAAACTTGGGTATCAAGTCAGGGGTCATCCGTAATGATCTTTTACAACGTGATTTTTTTCTCCAAACTGTATGTGGAAATTTTTACATCATTTTTAATGGTGATATTTTGTTTCATTTTTTGTAAGTACCATAATTTATTCAATCTTTTACGTATCTTCAGGTTGTCTACAACTTTTATTATTGTAAATATTCTTGGAATATATTCCCCTCTGAAACCATCTTTCCCCACTTGTGCAATTATACTGTAAAGATAAATTCTGAGGAGTGGAATTATTAATTCAAAGATAATGCACTTTATACGCTTTGATACATATAGACAAATTCCTCTCCAGAAATGTTGCACCTGTATTTTTTCCCACCAACCACTGGTTTTTCCATTCCCTTACTGACACTGGGTTTTATTAATGTTTCACTGTTGCTCACCTGGATCAGTAAGAAAGCAACATTTTAGGGATGGTTTTATTTGATTTTGAATGGCTGTTCCATATATAAACCATAACTCGTAGGAAATGATAATGTAAGAAAAGCTAGGAAGAAAAGATGATCCAAATGAAGAAACCTATAGGTCAACTAAGATACCAACAAAAGACATTATTTGTGAAGATGAAAAAAGATATTGCGGATATATCTCCTCCTCCCAAAACCATCTATAATCCCAAATTAAATCACAATTATGGGAGGAACTTGACAAAATGAGCACCTTCTCAAACCCCATTTTTATAGGGGTGCCTGGGTGGTTCAGTTGGGTGGGCGACTGCCTTCGGCTCAGGCCATGATCCTGGAGTCCCAGGATCGAGTCCCGCACTGGGCTCCCTGCTTAGTGTGGAGTCTCCTTCTCCATCTGACCCTTTCCCCTCTCATGTGTTCTCTCTCTCTCTCTCATGCTCTCTCTCTCAAATAAATAAAATCTTTTTAAAAATAAAAAAAAATAAAACCCCATTTTTATTAAACAAGATTGTTGAGAAGTGGTGGTGCCAGCTTCTGACAATGAACACTCTTGATCTTCTGTAAGTTGTTAGCCACTTCATTAAATATTAGTTTTACTTAATTCACTTTATTAAGACTACCTGCAGGACATCTAGTCTAGTTAATTTCTTATTGACAAACTTTTCCCATTATTACACCTTACAGAGTTTATCTATTGCATGGGATTTATGTCTACAGATTGCACTTTTGCTACAGTTCTACCACCTGTGCATTATCTGGAACATTTCTTTTTTATGCACAGGCCAATGAATGAAGATTCTCACTGAAGAAGTCCTAGCCACACCATTTTAGATAGCTGCACTGCCACATATAGCCTTAACGACTTAAAAGTTTTGAACTCAATTATAAAGTTGCTTTCTTCTGTGAACTCCAATGACCGTGAAATATGTTGCTGTTAAATCCCTCTGTCATAGTTGGCATAGCCTGGGCAATACTAGCAACAAATAAACTGCCAAAATATCAGTAGTATAACACAATAAATGTTTATTTCTTACTCAAGAAAAACAAAGTCCAGCACAGGTCAGATAGCCACCTTTTATCAATCCAGCCTCCAAGGTCACCATGACAGGAAAGACGGCCGGAGGACATCACAAGATGTTTCTAAGGGCCAGGCCTGGAAGTAGCTTATATTACTTTTGCTCATACTCTGTTGCTCGGCACTCTATCACATGGACCAGCTCTTAACTGCAAGGGTTTCTGGGAAATGGGAGTCTCTATGGGATCCGAGAAATAGAACCACCGAGATAAACACACAGCCATGCCCGTAAAATATCACTTTTATAGAGCTTCTCCCTGTGTAGAAAATCTAATGGATTTGAAAACCTGAGAATGGACTAACATTCTTACCACACTAATAACATGGGTTTCATTTCTGAGCACTCTTTTGAATATCTTTCTAGTGGGTACTCTCTTTAAAAAATCTACAGATTTTGGCTGGCCTGAAGTCCTCACTTGTACCCATCTCAATTGTAATTTCCTTCCTGGGCATATCCATTCACGGAAATTTGATCTCCAATGATTGTCATTGCCACAAACCGTCCATCTGTCAATCATCACTACTTTGCCACTGCAGCATATGACAGTTGATGGGAGTTTTGCAGAAGTTCCTGAGATCCACAGTAGGTCCCTGGAATGCTCTTAAGAACCCTTGCTTCAGAGCTGCAGGATGACATGATGGGTGGCAGCGTCCTTGTCCTTTGCTGCCCCAGCCCTCCCAATGACTGAGTAAGCCTCTATCACCTGGAATACATAGACTTGCTTGCTTTCCTGATTGGCCCCTTTCAGAATTACATTGAGTACGTTTCTGCCCTCTTGTGTAGTCTTTGATGAGTAAGAAGGTCTGAGCTATAACTAAAGCCATGGCCAGGCTCACTACATGTATATTGCACCTCGTCTGCATGTGTTCTCTGGTGAGCGAGAAGATATGAGTTACGACTGAAGCCCTTCCCACATTCTTTACACTTATAGGGCTTCTCTCCTGTGTGGACTCTGAGGTGCACATGAAGATCTGAATTCCGACTGAAGCCCTTACCACACTCATCACATTTATATGGTTTCTCTCTGGTGTGGTCTCTTTGATGTAAGTGAAAATATGAACTATAACTGAAGCCTTTACCGCACACTTCACATTTGTAAGGCTTTTCTCCCGTGTGAACCCTCTGATGAGTGTGAAGAACTGAACTGTATGCAAAAGCCTTTCCACACACGTTGCATTTATAGGGCTTCTCCCCTGTGTGGACTCTCTGGTGAATGTGGAGGTGTGTGCTTTGGCTGAAGCCCTTTCCACACTCACCGCACCTGTAAGGCTTCTCCCCTGTGTGCAGCCTCCGGTGGACTTGAAGAACAGAGCTTGAACTGAAGCATTTGCCACACTCACTGCATTTGTAGGGCTTCTCTCCAGTGTGGACTCTCTGGTGGACAAGAAGATTGGAGCTCTGATCAAAGCCCTTTCCACACTCCTCACATTTATAGGGCTTTTTCCCTGTGTGGACTCCCTGATGAATACAAAGAAGTGACCTAAATCCGAACCCTTTCCCACACACATCACATCTATAGGGCATCTCCCCTGTGTGGACCCGGTGATGGTTGTGAAGAGAGGAGTTGCGCCTGAAGACCTTGCCACATTCGAGACATTTATAGGGTTTGTCTCCCAAGGGGGCCTTTTGATATCTGGGAAGGTCTGGGCTCTGCTTGCAGCCCTCTGCCCACTCTTGATATTCATAAGCTTTGTCATCTGAATGAGCTTTATAGTGAACAATAAGATCTGAGCTCTGACTAAAGTCCTTTCCACACTGGTCACATCTACAAGACTTTTCTATGTGAGCACTGTGATGAACAGGAGGGTCTGCACCATCTATGAAGCCCACACCATAGTTATTACATTTGACAGGTTGTGGTACCACAGGGACCACGTTATGTTCTTTGGCTCTTGATTTCATAGCCAAGTGCTTCCCACAGTCAGTGTATCTACAAGGTTCCTCTTCTTTACATTCTTGGGAATCACCATGACCACATGATGTCTGACTGATGCTGTCATCACACTGAGCACATCCGTACAGTTTCTCTTCCACATGAATTCTCTCATATTGTCCTTGAGAATTCTGGGGCTCAGTCATCATGTTGGCTCCCTTCCAAGATTCTGGGGTAAAGACCCGTGTCAGGCCTTTCCCTTCTGTGCCATCTTGATTTCCTAAATTAATGGCATTTATTACATAGTTTTCATTTTCAGAAATCTGAAGAGACACTCCTGCCCACTCTTCACAGAGAGAAACATCTCCTTCTAAATACTGGGGATACTTTCCTTGAAGATTCATGACATACTCCTGACTCACAGTTAATTCACTGATCCTTTGTTTCCAAATCTGCCAGCAGTAGAGCACTTCTTGAGAGCGATAACTCAACCCTTTTCCCTGAAGATGTGAAATGTTGTTTTTAATCCTGTCTCCTATGAGGAGAAAGAGAATTTGGCTAAGAGAACAAGTAAGTCATCCCTCCAGAGGTTTTGAGAAATGAAGCAGGATGGGGTGGAAAGCTGTCACTGGTTCCTATTGATATGGAAACGGTCAGAATCACAGTACTTCTAATCTATGAGCTGCCAATTAAAAATCAGCTGCTGCAGAGAAATCAAAAGAAATCCTGGCAACAATTTATGAAGAAAGATTCACCTCCCTCCTATAAGAGCAGCTGCTAAAACCCTTTAATCATTTTGCTACAAAAGGAATGGAGAAGGGGTGCTTGGCTGGCTCAGTCGGTTAAGCGTCCAACTCTTGACTTTGGCTCAGGTCACGATCTCAGGGGCGTTAGAGCGACCTCACATGGGGCTCCATGCCGAGTATGCAACCTGGTTGGGATTCTCCCTCTTGTTCTCCCTCTGCCCCTCCTCCCACTCGCACACTCTCTCTCAAAGCAAAAAAAAAAAAAGTATGGAGAGGACTCCCGTAAGATTTATGGTGTGTACAACACAATAATGTGAGTGCTGGACATGGTGACAGACACAAAGGATCACAAAGACCTTCCAAGATACCATATAAAGTTGCAGAAACAAGCAACAAATCTTGTCTCTTGCTAATGTCCCTTCCTTCACATTACTGTCACATGAGGTAGGATTATCATGTATGTTTCTCTACAGCCTGCCCAACTGTATGTGGTCAACCTAAAACAGCAATGGGGACTGATATAGGGATAATATTGTGAAATATGGTCCTGGGGTTGGTGGGGGAGGTACATGTACACCTTTGAGGCAGGCTTAAAGAGACATCCTTTTCTCTGAGGTTCTCTGGATTCCACGAAGAGATCAAGTCCACCAAGACCCTATAATCCATCCAGTGATTTTTTTCTTTTTTCTTTTTAATAAGTAATCTCTACTCCCAATGTGGGGCTTGAGCTCACGACCTTGAGATCAAGAGTCGCATGCTCTAAGATCCTGTAATCCATTTCCCTAACATTCCTATTTAATTAATTGCAGAATTTCAAATAGCCATGACTATGAGAATGAGCAATGTGGAACTGTCGATGGCCTGGCCCCACAGAAGCAAGATTGTACCAAAGAGTCATAAAACATAAGGAGATGAGGTAGAAGAGGATGGTCACACCCTTGGCACCCTAAAATGGGCTTCAGAATGCCATGAACACTATAATCAAGACCATCTGGACACGGCTTCTGGTTCAAGGTAGTTTCTGAGTCATTTTATTGAGAGTGACGTTAGTGTGTGAGGTGGTGTCAGAGAAAGGGGGACTTGGAGCTACCCACAAGAGGCCTAAAGGAGCAGTTTTCCAGTTGTTTCAACTGTATCCATAGTAAGAAAAGCATTTGCACTGTGACCCAGTATGCACAAATAGACACCGACTGTTAAATAGAAGTTTTACAAGCTGATACTTACCTTACTAGGTGCAATGTACTCCGATAAATTCTTTTTTGTGTTCTGGTCCATTAATCTATCTTGCTTTTTAAAAACTGCTGATTATGATAGAGTAACTTGATTTCAGAATGGAAATTCTGAAACTGACTCACTGACAGTGTTGAATCCTGCAGACTAGCTATATGTCTATAATCTATAGACATAGTGGTACTTAGTTTCACATGGTTATTAAAGGGTCTTGGGGTGCCTGGGTGGCTCAGTTGGCTAAGTGTCTGACTCTTGATTTCGGTTCAGGTCATGACCTCAGGGTTGTGAGATCGAGCTCCGCACTGGGCTCCCTGCTGAGCCATGGAGACTGCTTAAGGTTCTCTCCCTCTCTCTCTGCTCCCCTGCCCCCTCCGCTCACATGTGCATGCATGCACGCTTTCTCTCTCCCTAAAAAAAAAAAAAAAAAAAACAGAACACAGGGTGTACAGCCAGATAAGGAGAGTTCACATCATATTTCTTATAAGCTGTGTGACCATGGGCAAGTTACTTAACTACTCTGTGCCTCAGTTGTTTCCTTTGTAAAAGAAGGAATAGCAACTATCTCATAGACTAAACCAAGGTAATGCATATCTGTATGTGAGCCTCTGAGAAATTAAAACTAGATATTTATCAGTAAGAAAGCAAATAAGCTGACATTTATACCACACTCACTGTACACCAGATCCTGGTTTAGTTCCTTTAACAACAGTTTGCCCAAAACACTGGTTTTTCTCCAGAAGCAACCAAGGGACCAGGGCCCGTGGTAGTGTGTGAACTTTATCAACCTCGCTTTGGGAAACATGAGAGCAGGTGAAGGCCTAAAATGAGAGGAGGCCAGGTGGTCTCACTAACTGTATTGGAGGCCCATGGGCCAGTGGGTGTAAGATGTGAGGGGTTTTCTCACCAACACTTCACAGGAGGCCATTCACTCACGTCAATCTGTTAAAACTCACTAACTTCAGGGGTCTCCTTGGCATGTGTGTCTCTCAGGTATTCTCACCAGTGGCCAAAGTTTCTCTTTGTGCTCCAACTGGAATATTCTATCTGGCTTGAAACTGATTATTTGAGGAAACAGGACAGAGGCTTGTTGCCCTCACCCACTGAGACAAGGTTCCTGAAGTTCTCCAGCATCACATCCTGGTACAGGTTTATCTGGGCCTTGTCCAGTAGAGCTAGCTCTTCCTCCGTGAAGACCACCGCCACGTCCTTGAAGGTCACAGCTTCCTGAAACATCAAGCACACGCCTCATGGATCATCCACGGATGACCACTGGCAGAAGAGCACAGCTGGAAGCTTTGCTGGTCATTAGGTTGCTGTCTTTCTGCTCCAAACCCTCCACTTTAAACCACACTTTGTAATGCTGGAACCATGGCTCTGCAAATCGCACTTTGAATCTGAGAACTGGCTCTGTGTGAGGCTCTGCCACTAGGGGGCACAGGAAGGATTCTGCAAGGTTGGGGGAGAAAGAAGGGACTTAACTTGTTCCTGGCCTGTCTGCCTCCTCTTCTGGTATCACCTCTGCCATGCTATGTTCCGCTGGTAGCAGCAGTCCCATTCCCTAGCGATATCTGAAGTCCGGGTCCCTGACCCCTAGGCTTCTTCACTGAGCTCAGAGACCCCAGCCGGCCAGCACCCCCCCCTCTTCACAGTTCTGCATTTCAGCTCCACAAGGCCCCTCTTCTAAGTTTCCAAGTTCCCATAATTTAATCTCACCCTTTGGTTCCCTCAACCAGGTTGTTAGTTACTTCCCATAGTTGGTACTTCCATGATACTGTAGAGTTCTCTCTTTACCCCTCAGTTCCTGGCTCACAACTCCAAACCTAGTCAACAATTCTATTAAATTCTTCCTGTTCAAACAGCCAGCGTCCTTTTTGTGTCCTGAACAGACCCTTACTAGTACAAAAGAAATGAGAAACAGAGAAGAAATTCAAAGTTTTGGGTAGGCCAAGTTTCTCTTCTTTTGTCCGCATTGCCTGTGTCCCCATTAACTGTCCAGAGTCACACAATGTTGCAGTAAACATCCATGAACATCTGTCTTTGAGTGCTTATAAGACCATTTCCATAAAATAAATTCCTAGGCCAGAGACTACTGAATTACTTGGGTATGCAATTTTACATTTTGACTGATATTGTCCAAATTAGCCTCCAAAAAGGTTGTGCTGATACACTGGCCTAGTGGTGTCTGGGTGTTCATTCCTTTTCATACATCAAGACTTGATATTTTCTCTGTCATGGCATATTAATCTATTTCTATTGGACTAAGCAGACAAGGCAACTAAAAGCATTGGCTGCTAGATTTATTATTTTTTTTAAAGATTTTATTTATTTATTTGAGAGAGAGAATGAGACAGAGAGCATGAGAGAGGGGAGGGTCAGAGGGAGAAGCAGACTCCTTGCTGAGCAGGGAGCCCGATGTGGGACTCGATCCCAGGACTCCAGGATCATGACCTGAGCCGAAGGCAGTCGCTTAACCAACTGAGCCACCCAGGCGCCTACTTTCTTCTTTTTTATATATTTAAATATAAATTTCCCTCTCAGTGTTACTTTATTTTATTATTATTATAATTTTTTAAAGATTTTATTTATTCATTTATTTGAGAGAGAGCACATGAGATGGGGGAGGGTCAGAGGGAGAAGCAGACTCCCCGCCGAGCAGGGAGCCCGATGAGGGACTCGATCCTGGGACTCCAGGATCGTGACCTGAGCCGAAGGCAGTCGCTTAACCAACTGAGCCACCCAGGTGCCTACTTTCTTTTTTTTTATATATTTAAATATAAATTTCCCTCTCAGTGTTACTTTATTATTATTATTATTATTTTTTAAAGATTTTATTTATTCATTTATTTGAGAGAGAGAGCACATGAGATGGGGGAGTGCGAGAGGGAGAAGCAGACTCCCCGCCGAGCAGGGAGCCCGATGCGGGACTCGATCCCGGGACTCCAGGATCATGACCTGAGCCGAAGGCAGCCGCTTAACTGACTGAGCCACCCAGGCGCCCCTGGCTGCTAGATTTAAAAAAAAAAAAAAGTAAAAAGGAAATTATTGGAACATGTGAGAGCATTTGGGTATCAATTAAGTATTTTTTAAAAAAAAACAGTAGAGTCAGTAGTGGAATTACTGGCTCATATGGTAGTTCTATTTTTAATTTTTTGAGGAACCTCCATACTGTTTTCCATAGTGGCTGCACCAATTTTCACTCTCACCACCAGTGCACAGGGTTCTTTTTTTCTCCACATCCTGGCCAACACTTGTTATTTCTTGTGTTTTTTTATTTTAGCCATTCTGACAGGTATAAGATGGTATCTCCTTGTGGGTTTTTTTTAAAGATTTTATTTACTTGGGGGAGAGAGAGAGAGAATGAGAGAGAGAGCACAAGTGAGGGAAAGGACAGAAGGGCAGAGGGAAAGGAGAAGAAGCAGACTCCCTGCTGAGCAGGGAGCCTGATCCAGGGCTCCATTCCACCACCCTAGGATCATGACCTGAGTCAAAGGCAGTTGCTTAACCAACTGGAGCCACCCATGCACTCCATCGTTGTGGTTTTGATTTGCATTTTCCTGATGACGAGTGAGCATCTTTTCATGTGTTTGTTGGCCATCTCTATGTCTTCTTTGGAAAAATGTCTATTGGTGTACTCTGCTCATTTTTAAATGGGATTATTTGGGATTTTTTGGTGTTGAGTTGTGTAAGTTCTTTATATATTTTGGATATTAACCCCTTATCAGTGATAGCATTTGCAAATATCTTCTCCCATCTAGTAAACTGTCTTTGTTTTGTTGCTGGTTTCCTTCTCTGTGCAAAAGCTTTTTATTTTGGTGTAGTCCCAAAAGTTTAATGTTGCTTTTGTTTTCCTTCCCAGAAGAGACATATCCAGAAAAATGTTTCTACCACTAATGTCAAAGAAATAACTGCCTATGTTTTCTTCTAGGAATTTAATGGGTTTCAGGTCTCACATTTAGTTCCTTAATCCATTTTGAGTTTATTTTTATGCATGGTATTTACCCAAAGGAAATGAAAACACTAATTCAGAAAGTTATATGCACCCCTATGTTCACTGCAACATTGTTTACAATAGCCAAGATATGGAAGCAACACAAGTGCCAATCGATATAGACGAATGGATAAAGAAGATGTGGTATACATATACAATGGAATATTACTCAGTCATAAAAAGGAATGAAATCCTGCCATCTGCAACCACATGGAGGGACCGAGAGGGTATAATGTTAACTGAAATAAGTCACTCAGAGAAAGACAAATACCATATTGTTTTCACTCACATGTGGAATTTAAGAATAAAACCAAATGATTAAAGGGAAAAAAAAGAGACAAATGAGATTCTTAAATACAGAGAACAAACTGGTGGTTGCCAGAGGGGAGGTGGGTAGGGATGTGAGGAAAACAGACAGAGGGGATTAAGAGTACACTTATCATGATGAGCACCGAGAAAAGTATGGAATTGTTGAATCATTACATTGAACACCTGAAACTAATATAACACTGTATGTTAATTTTACTTGAATAAAAATATAAATTTCTTGAGTGATGACAGTAATGTGGAAATGTAGGAAAACACCCTTATTCTTAGCAGATACATACTGAAGTATTTAGGGATGAATAATGATGACTGTAATTTATTCTCAACTGGGTCAGCAAAATGAAATATAGATATTATGTGTGTGTGTGTTTATTATGTATATGTGTGTGATTGTTAACAACTTGTGAATCTAGGTGAAGACTAAACATTATACTGCTCTTTCCATTTTTCCATAAATTAAAAATTTTCAAAATAAAAAACTGAGGGGAGGGTGCCTGGGTGGCTCCGTTGGTTAAGTGACTGCCTTCGGCTCAGGTCATGATCCCAGGATCCCAGGATCGAGTCCCATATCAGGCTCCTTGCTCAGTGGGGAGTCTTCTTCTCGCTCTGCCTGCTGCTCCTCCTGCTTGTGTTCTGTCTCTCTGACAAATAAATAAATAGAATCTTTAAAGAAAAATTGAGGGGAAAAATAATCTAGTATTAATAGCCAGCCCCTGACCAAAAAGTAAATTTTTAAATAAAATGCTATCACTGCACTTATCACCCTGCCCAGTTACATAGTCATACATATGTCCTCTCAATAGCCTCTGTACCTCGAAAATGCTGCCAACCAAAGTTGTGAGTAGTTACAACATATTTCACAAAGAATTTATTACTAGCTGTTATTCAATCACCCAAACCTGACAATTATTGAAAACAAAAACTAGCCGGGGCATTATGAACTGCATGTTTGTGTCCCCCTCAAAGTTCGTATGTTGAAATCTTAACCCTCAAGGTGATAGTATTAAAAGGTGGGGCCTTTAGGAGGTAATTAGGTCATAAGAGTGGAGCCTCAGGAATGGGATTAGGGCCCTCATAAAAGATTTCCCAGAGAGCTCACCCCTTCTGCCATGTGAGGACACAGCAAGAAGATGACCACCTATAAATCAGAAAGCGGGCTCTCACCAAACACCAAATCTGCCAGATCCTTGATCTTGGACTTCCTAATCTCCGGAGCTATGAAAATAAGTTTCAGTTGTTCCTAAACCACCCAGTATATCTTAGCGGCACTGCTTTCCTCGGTGGGAGGTAACAAAATGGAGTTGGAGCGAGTGAGCCAGGAAGTACAGATACCCGACAGCCGATGTGGGGCAGACGCTAGGGAGAAGGGGTTCGGAATGCAGGCTCACCCAGCCTAAGCCCCTTCTCCCTTCTTGGCCTCAACTGTCTGGGAAAACAAAACACCCATTTCCCACCACCCTTTGCAGCTGGGCGGATCCCTTGCTGGGATCCTATGCAGAAACTGCCATATGATGTAGGTATGAGGACAGTCCAAAAATATTAATAAACCAAATTTATAAACTAATATAGATACAATCAAAGATTTTAAAATCTTTTTCTCGGCACATAGCACCATCTATGAAGTCCTCTTGTAAAATCTGGAACCTAAATTTATTCAAGCACTCAGTGCTCTCACATATAGGAAACACTGTAGCTAGAGGAACCCACTGAATGACACCAAAAAGAGGCATTTTTGAGATAACCAGGGAAAACTGATTATTGCCAGGGTATTAGATGATACCAAAGAATTACTGATAATCTCAGCCATTTTTTTTTTTAATTTTCCATAGAAATACATACTAAAATATATAGAGGTGTATGGTAAATTAGATTGCCAATTAGCAAAATTCCCTCGTGCTCCCCAATTCCACTCAAGGACTTGCGTGTATTTCTTTGCCCCTGGACTTTGGATTTGGCCACATGACTTGTTCCAGTTCTAAGCCTGGGCCTTAACCTGCATGTTTCCATTTGTTTCCTTGCTCTGCCAGCACCCAACACGTCCATGCTAACCAATACAAAACTGCTACCAAATAAATATCTCTGGCACTGACTTTGGGACCAAGAGGCAACACTTGGGGAAACTGTTATCAGAGGCTGGAAAAATGGTAGCCTGGGTGATAAAGTGTGAAACATTTGGTGAAACAATTGCTGGCAGTAAGGCAGAAGATGGAAAATGTACCTAATGGGACTCAGTGTGGACTCAGGCAAGATGGTTTCCAGGCAGAGGAAATGAGTGGGAGCTCATTTATTTTAGCTTGCACACAAGCTACTCTAAGAAAGTAATGAGCTCAGAACCAAACCGATATAAAATGAAGTAACATTCTATCCGGGGTCTTCTTTTAAAATGCTTTGGGACATCTGACTCTTGGTTTCAGCTCAGGTCGTGATCTGGGGATCATGAGGTCAAGCCCCGTGTCGAACTCCAGGCTCAGCGTGGAATCTGCTTAAGCCTCTCTCTGTCTCTTTCCCTCTCTCTCTCAAATAAATAAATCTTAAAATAAAATAAAATAAAATTCTTTGGGAAAGAAAAAAGGAAAGTGAAAAAGAGATAGATTAAGCAGATGTGGCAAAATGTTGACCCTGAACTATGGGTACTACACACAGAGATTCATAGTACTATTTTCTCTTTTTGTGTATTTGCATAATTAAAACATTTTTCATGATTTAAAAAAATCCTTGTTCTACCCTCTGATGGCCTTTTTGATGCATCAACTTGGGCTAGACTACAGTCCCATTATGGAAGCAAACATTAATCTAGGTGTTGCTGTGAAGATATTTTATAGGTGTGATTAAGTCCATAATCAGATGACTTGGAGGAAGACTATTTTAAATAATGTGGGTGGGCCTGATCCAATCAGTTGAAGGGCCTCAAGACCAGAACTGAGGCTTCCCTAAGAGAAGAAATTATACCCGTATACAGCAGCATCAGTCTGTGTCTAAGAGTTCCAGCCTGCCCTGGGACTTCCGATTTGCCCAGCCCCCACTGTCTCATAAAATAAACCTCTTACAAATCTCAATATATAACTCATACTGTTTCTGCTTCATTGGTTGAATCCTGATGGATACATCCACACTCAAATCTTGCCGCTTACATGTACTGGACCCAGCGCTACTCCAAGTGTGGTCATGTATATACCGACCATGCCCTCAGATGCTGTGGCAATACTACATTTCTATAAGAGTTTCTGAATGCAGGGCGCTTGGGTGGCTCAGTCGGTTAAGCGACCAACTCTTGATTTCGGCTCAGGTCATGATCTCAGGGTTGTGGGATCCAGCCCCACGTCAGGCTCCATGCTCAGCGGGGAGTCTGCTTCTCTCTCTCCCTCTCCTTTTGCCCCTCCCCCCACCCACACCCACTCTCTCTCTAAAATAAATAATCTTTTTGAAAAAGAGTTTCTGAACTCTTACTCTTGATTGCTATATTGATCTCTCAGTGACAAGCAGCTCGTGGACTGGCGCTTGTGCGCAAACCTCATGTGGAGTAGCACCGAACTAGACATCTGGACATCTCGGAGCCTGTTTCTTCATTTCTGCAAAGGGAGTGACACCACCAATCTCACACAGCTGTTACGAGCAAGGCAGAGTGCCTAACACGGAGCCATCCCTCAAAAATGGGTGACCTCCCTTCAGAGAACAGAGGTGTATAGCTCCTCTGAAAGGACATGGCCTTTAAGAGAGAGAAAGGAAACCTTAACTTACCTGGAATTTAGTCATACTGTCTTCCTTGTGGAAGGAGCAGGATCCTGAGAAAGTAGAACTGCAAAGAAAGAATCCATGAGAGCATGGGTTTGACAAACCGTGAGCGAATCCTGGTTTATCCTGATCTGTACAATTTTCTCACACATTCTTCTCTCCCGAGATATCTCTTCTTATTCCCAACAGACTCCATCCCACCTCCTCAAGCCTTGTCCCCTGCCCCCACTCCACCCGGATTCCCATATAACTCCTGTATCACTCCCCAAGCTTTTGGGTCCAAACTGCCACACTTTTTCTTCTTCTCAGACTTGTGAATGTATTGGCATTGCCTATACCCTAGTTACTCTGGAAAAGAGGCTCCAGAATTTCTTTTTTTTTTTTAATTTTAATTTAATTTTATTTTTTTAAAGATTTTATTTTTATTTATTTGACAGAGAGAGACATAGCGAGAGCAGAAACACAAGCAGGGGGAGTGGGAGAGGGAGAAGCAGGCTTCCCACCGAGCAGGGAGCCTGATGCGGGGCTCGATCCCAGGACCCTGGGATCATGACCTGAGCCGAAGGCAGACGCTTAACGACTGAGCCACCCAGGCGCCCCTAATTTTTATTTTAATTCCAGTTAGTTAATATACTGTGTTATATTGGTTTCATGTACACAATATAGTGATTCAACACTTCCATACATCACCCTGTGCTCATCAGGACAAGTGCACCCCTTAATCCGACTTGGACAGGGATCTCAGGATGACAGGGGGCCCTCTCTCTGAGTCCACTTTCGCATGTGAGACTTGCTCTGAAGAACTTTCAGTTAGCTCAGATCTTAACTCTTGGCTTCCAAAATGATCTCTCCCCAGCCCTTGTTCTATCCTCTGGGGCCCCATGAGTCTTGCAAATATTTGATGATATACCTATGACATGAAAGGCACATGCTCTCTGCTCTGGAAAAGCTCACAGGCTCCTGAACTAGAAACTCTCTAGGACCGCAGGTGGACCAAAGCCATGGGAACTTAGGACTCCACATCCACTCAACTCTCTTCTCCATCCCGCCTGTTATCAGGGAATCCCCTTGCCCTCCAGCTTCCGGTTGAGTTCAGCCAAGAGAGAAAGTCAGCAGGAGATCCAGGGAAGGGACAGAAGTGAAGTCGGAGTATTTATTCCCCTAGCTCTTTCCCTGGGGGTTGCTTTGGACTGGCTCTGTTTCATGTCCCTGACCGAAGGTCACAGCGCCTGTTGGTGGCCCTTGTCTCAAATCTTTCCCCTGGTCTGCAAACTGCTTCCTCCCTTAGCCCTTCCATCCTAGGCAGAGTAAGTTACCCTGCTATGACTAGATCTGAGAAACTGCAATATCCTTTCTTGATGACCACACCCTGCCTGCAGTTTTGGAAATTGTCCCTTTATTTTAAGCTCTTCTCAAGTTATTTTGACTCTGGTGTTTATTTCCTGTCTGATAAACTCTGCCTCTGACCTTCCAGAAGAAACTTAGTGTATAAAATTTCTGCTTTAGGCACTGTGGAAACCTCAAAGATTAAAAGATAAAAACCAAAAACCAGGTCTCTGTTCTCTCCGACAATGCTCTCTTAAAACTACCTGTGGTGAAGGACCACTTTCATATTCTTTTCACCACTATTTTCAATCTATCACTGACTGATATTTTGGTAAAATACAGTTTAGAAGAAATTTCTAGAGAAAGGAAATAGAGAGGCATACAAATTACAGGCCCATTAAAAATTATTAATCAATCATCACACGATTACTGAAACTGCTATACCAATTTTTAAATGTTTCCACTCAATTTCTTGAAATTATCTGGTCATAGAGCAAGTAGCTCTCCAACTGGCACCCATTTGCTGGCCACCCCGTGAATGGCATGTTCTAGCAGCTTACAGGGTGACAGAATTGGGTTAATAAATATGAAATGACTCCTGGCAAACCCTCACTCTTTCCCCTCCCCTTCCCTGCCTTTAGTAGAAAGCCTTAATCACCCTTATTCTGGGCTCCAACAAAGATTTGCTAAACCTCTTAGCACAGGGCCAATCACATAGTTTCATAATCGTTAAAACCTACCAAGGAACATTTCTCCCTAACCTTGTCAGAAAAAAAACACAATGAATCCCGAAGACACAACCAAGCCTTCATCCTTTATCTGCTGTACCCGGTAAAGATCCTGCCGTTTATCAAGCCTCAGTGTTTGAGATTAACAAACACATAAATAGAATCAGCTCTGATACACTAGATGCTCTTGCAAAGACACAAGCACACCAGGCTCTCTGCTTCCAGAAATCTGTTCTCTCCTGAGAGCCAACAATGGGTCAGCTTGATTTACACACACACACGTGCACACATGCACCCACACACATGTGCGAGGCAGTTTGGTTTCCCAGATTTCTGGTTTCAAGCCCTCCCTGCCTTTTTAAAGTTGGGACCCTGACAGGAACCAGACGGCACATTCAAATTTGAGGCGGGCAGTTAATAAACAGACTACTTAGAGGGGTGTAGGTTGGGCGTAAGGAAGCCATGGGGGAGAAGGCACTATGCTGGGGAGTGACAGGCAGTTGCCATTACTATATCTGAGCCTGAAGGGGTAATAGGAGGGCGATTCCTGGGCCTGGAACAGAGTGTGCAAAAGGTCCCTGATGGGAACTATAACTTTTTGTTGAGAAGTGCAGCCAGCCTACAGAGAGAGAATTGGGGGGACCAGATACTCCAACTCACTCTTTTCTCTCCCTCTCTCTCCAAACTCTCCTGTTGTGACTTCCCACTGGCCGAGGACAACCAGGCCAGAGGGCAGTGGCGGGCTCTCAGGGCAGATGGCAGGGTGGAAAGGTGAAGTGGATCTGGAGGTGGGGAACTGAGAGAATGTGGCACATGATGCTCCAAGACCCTTGTTTTTCCCCCACCTGCCCAAGCGCACAGAGCTCTCTCCCACAATGCTCCTCTCGCTCACTTGATCCGATCATCACTCTGATCTGAGTCACTGCAGCAGGACAGAGACCAGGTGCCCGCAGCAGGACAGAGACCAGGTGCCCACAGCAACCTCTTGAGGGGAAGAGGACCCAAGGGGAAAGCAGCAGTTGAATCTGGAACTGCAACTGCCCACAAACACAATCGGAAATATAAGCCCCAAGTTCTCCCCAAAATCCTGCTTCCAGATTCCTAGCTCTTTTTCTCAGAATTTCTAGAGGATTCAGGACTGACGAGAGAGACTAACCTGAACTCTTCTGGATGTACCTAGCAATCATGTGTAATTATCTGGGGAAAAGGATAAAGACCATTTCCTCCATGTGTGTGAGAGTAAATGTCATGTGATGATGACAAGGTGTGTATCTGTGATCTGTGAGTATCTGAGCCAAAGGACTCTATGAGATCTAACTTCAGCCCTAAGGGCCGTGGCAGGACTGCAGGCAGGGATGTCTCTAGTCCATGCCAATTTGCCTTTGGACTGATTAGAAAAATGCATCCCTTCCTCGAGATGCTTTTCTCCCACCTGTTGGAGAATTATTATAATATACTGCTTCTGTTAGAACAAAGGACCAAAGCACTTTTACAGCTACTTACTGAAAAACTGTGTGTGTATTCTATGTGAATGGCACAGTTTCAGTGTGGTCTCCTTGTGCAGAACCCAGCTTACACAAATGTGCACAGCAGTCATACCCTCAGAAAGCCTGTCCAAAAACCTAAAACTAGGGGTGCCTGGGTGGCTCAGTCAGTTGAGCATCCAACTCTTGGTTTCAGCTCAGGTTATGATCTCATGGGTCGTGGGATCGAGCCCCATGTCAGGCTCCTCACTGACTGGGGAGTCTGCTTGAAGATTCTCTCCTTCTGCCCCTTCCCCCCCACATAAATAAATCTTAAAAAAAAAAATCTAAGGGGCATCTGGGTGGCGCAGTCAGTTAAACATCCAACTCTTGGTTTCAGCTCAGGTCATGATCTCAGGGTCCTGGGATCAAGCCCCACGTGGGGCTCCACACTTAGCAGGGAGTCCACTTGGGACTCTCTCTCTCCCTCTGCCCCTCCCCACCCCCACATGCTCTCTCAAATAAATAAATCTTTAAAAAAACAAACAAACAAAACCTAAGACTAGTGAGATGTGGCTGGGTGAACATGACAAAGCCTATCACTGGCTAGTCCAAGTGACTACGAAGTACAGGACTATAGCAGGGCTTTTCTAATGACCTTCCCAAATTCCCTGCCCATGGGGATCATTCTTCTTCTGTCAGACCACAGGATCTTGTACCGACATCCACTATAACTTTTCACATTGTACGGCAATTTTTCTGGTTGCTTTTTGCTTTCGCTCCTGTAACGTGTGCTCTTGATGAATGGAAATTATACTATTCATGTACATGTGGAAAGTTTAGCATGCAATAGGTGCCAAATGAATGAAGTCTGGGCCTTTGCCAGACTTAATTCTCTGACTGAAAACGTCAGATCATGAGATCAAAAGTGCAAGGAAAACTGCCCATGCATGGCCCACACATTCAGTGCTGACTCTGAGATAAGGCAGCAGAGCCTAGCTGTTAAAAAAGGGCGGGGTGGGGGGGAGGGATGCCTGGGTGGCTCAGTCGGTTGGTAGCGTCTGCCTTCAGCTCAGGTCATGATCACAGGGTCCTGGGATCAAGCCCTGCATTGGGCTCCCCGCTCAGCAGGGAGTCTGCTTCTCCCCTCTGCCCCTCTCCCCCTCTTGTGTGCTTTCGCTCTCTCTCTCTCTCTCTCATTCTTTTTCACTCTCTATCTCAAATAAATAAATAAAATCTTTTAAAAAGTAGACTGAAACCAAACCTGCCTGGGCCTGAGGCCTGGCTTCATCATCTGTGTGCCCTTGGGCAAACTATCTCCTGGTCCCTCAGTTCCTTCCTGTATACAAGACAGGATGTTGAGAGAACCTATTTCTCAGTGTCGTGTGGGAACTCGGTAAGTCATTACATGGGAAGTGCTCGGAGCAGGGCCTAGCGTACAACGACCGGTCAATACGCATGGGCTCTTGTGTACTGGGCTGCCTGCTAAGTGTTCCAGATGTCAAAGTAAAATTCAGTCCCTGATCTCAAGGTGGGCAAACTAGGGGGCAGGGAGGCGGGCAAATAAATTGACTGGAACGTGAGAAGGACTGCAACAGACATTCCACAAAACCGAACAAAGACCCAGGTAATAGGAATGCAGCACACCCCGGGAGGGGCCCAGGCTCTCAGGGAAGGCTTTCGAGAGATAGTTGAGCGGTAGCTGAGGCCTGAAGAAACAGCAGGCACTTGCCAAACTGACAAAGAAGGAAAAGGCTAATGAGCAATGGTGGCCGTGCGGGTGAAAAAACACACGTGTGGAGTGCTGGGGTCCCATCAAAGGCCAGGACACAGACTTGCAGGGCAGGGTGGCTGAGATAACGCTGGGAACATTACCAGGGGCCAAATCCTAGAGAATCTCGAAGAGTCTGAACACTGTGTTGCTACTACTATCATCCTTCCAGCCTGGGTTTGGGAGTTACTTGCTCAGGAAGCCCTGCTTGATAACCCCCACCACATTAGGTACTGTCTGCATCTGTTCAAGCTGTTCTAACAGACTACCACAGACTGGGTGGCTTATAAACAACAGAAATTTATTTCTCACAGTTCTGGACACTGGAAGCCCAAGATGAGGGCGCCAGCACCATGAGGTGAGGGCCATCTTCTGTTTTTTTTTTTTAAAGATTTTATTTATTTATTTGACAGAGAGACAGCGAGAGAGAGAACACAAGCAGGGGGAGTGGGAGAGGGAGAAGCAGGCTTCCCGCTGAGCAGGGAGCCCGATGTGGGGCTCGATCCCAGGACCCTGGGATCATGACCTGAGCTGAAGGCAGACGCTTAACGACTGAGCCACCCAGGCGCCCCGAGGGCCGTCTTCTGGATCACAGACTTCTTGTTGTATCCTCATGTGGCGAAATGGGCAGGGGAGCTCTCTAGAGCCTCTTCTATAAGGGCATTGATCTCATTCATGAGGGCTCTGCCCTCATGCCATGCTCACCTTCCAAAGCCCTACCTCTTAATTCCATCCCGTTGGGCCTTAGGGTTTCAGCATATGAATTTCAGCGGATACAAACATTCAGACCACGGCAGATACCCACTGTGACTGGCATTTCTATCATAGCACTATACTGTGGTTGCTTAATTATCTTCCACCTCTGGCTACAAGCTCAGAGAGAACAAGGATGGCATTTCCTCGTTCAACACATATTTATTAAGTCCCTTCTGCCTGCCAGGCAGTGATCTGGACACTGAAGATATAGCAATGGTAAGGGCCATGGAGAAAAAAAAATGGGGCAGGGGGGATAGGGAGTGAAATGGGGTGTTCAGGAGAAGACTCACTGGAGTGATCTGTAGGCAAAGACCTAACGAAGAAAGGGAGTGAACAATACAAGCACCTGTACAAAGAGCATTCTAGACAGAGGGAACAGCAAGCATCAGCACCCAGAGGTGGCAATATGCATGGTACGTGGCTGAAGTGGAGTGAGCGAGGGAATAAGCAATCAGAGATGAAATAAAAGTAAATGCGAGCCAGATGGTATGCGGTCTTCTAGGCCATTTTAAGGACTTTAGCTATTACTCTCATTAGATGGGAACAATGGGAGGATTCTGAACAGAGGAGTGACACGATCTCATTTAGGCATCAACAGGATTCCTCTGACTGCTGTTAAGAATGGACTAACGGTGGCAAGAGAGGGGGTGCAGGAAGACCAGGTAAGAGGTTATCACGATAATCCCAGCAAGGGATGATGGTGTCTTGGGTCAGGGGAGCAGAGGTGGAGGTAGTGAGAAACTGCTGGGGTCTGCATTTATAGTGAAGATACAGTCAATGGGATCTGCTGATCACTTGCATCTGGGGTGGAAAGCGTGGAGTGGCGGCTTTGGCCTCACTGTCTGGAAGGATGGAGTTGCCATTTACAGAAATGGGGAAGGTTTTGTAGGGGCCAGTTCTGTGGAGGATCAGGAGCTCAGTTTTGGAAATATTAGGTTTGAGGCGTTGAGAAACACACCTATATTTGCAGAGATAGAAGATAAAATTATCCCATTTGCAAGAGACAAAAGACATAAAACACCTATGAATCAATTTCATTACGAAAGGAAGAAAACCTCAGAGTTTTATTGAAACACCTGAAGCTCTGACCACACCCCTGAGCTCAGTGATTCCCAGGTCCCAGGGGTCTAGTCTGAAGGGGAATTTGCAACATCTGGCCCCCACATATGATATGCAACTAAGAGTAAATTCAACCTTTCTATGCTTCCTCAGGACACTTCCTAGCTCGTTAACTGGAAAACTGTTTCAAAAATACTTTATCATAAAAATTTCAAAGCCATGCAGAGGTAGACAGAATGGTCCAATGAACCCCCAGGTGCCAATTATCAACACATGGTCACTCTTGTTTAAACTATACCTCGGGCGCCTGGGTGGCTCAGTTGGTTAAGCGACTGCCTTCAGCTCAGGTCGTGATCCTGGAGTTCCGGGATCGAGTCCCGCATCGGGCTCCCTGCTCAGCAGGGAGTCTGCTTCTCCCTCTGACCCTCCCCCCTCTCGTGCTCTCTCTCAAATGAATAAATAAAATTCAAAAAAAAAAACAACAAAAAACTATACCTCTACCCCTCCCCACATCCTTGCATATTATTTGGAAGTATATCCCTGACACCATATTCATCATATGGCTTAATCCAGAAATACTTCATTATGTCACTCTAAAAGGTATGAAATAGTTTTAAAAGTGCTAATATTACACCTAAAACAACATAAATTCTCTAATTTTATCAAATGTAGAGTCAGTGCTCGAATTTCTAATTTGTTGACTGCAATCGAACAATCTGACATTTGCTCTGCGTGTTATAAGCCTCAAAGTTTGCATTCCCTGCCTCCCAGCATGCAAGGTGAGGATGGGATTAATAATTTGGGGCAGTTCTCTCTAAACTGTATTCAGATTTCTAACTAGAGAGAGGAGAAAAGTCAAGATGTAAGCAGAAAGAGTTAGGGGTCCCCCAAGAAAGATGAGACATAGCTTCTTGACATAAGAAAAGTTATTTTAGTCATTCTAGGTCCCAGTCATCTTGAGATCTAAGCCTGACAGGCACTATTTGTCCAAAACACTTTCTTCCTCAAAGAACTTCCTGGGATACGTTGAAATTGCAGAATAGAACTCAGTAGTTAATAATTTTAAGGGAACAAAAGAATGTAAGAATAAACAGCCACTATTAGGCCAGGAGATAGCCTGATCGTATCAGGGACAATCAATCAATGGTAAAACTCGCAGTGCTGATTCAAACGTGAAGAGTGACCGCAAGCACATTCTTGAGTTCTCTTTTCAGGATCTAAACCCCTTTGAGCACCCAGATACCAGACCAACCGGAGCCACAGAATTGATGAAGCTGACCCTTGCCAGCCCTCATGACTTCCATCAGACCTGGGCTCTGTCACCTTAAGATGACTTTTGCCCCCCAATTCCAGGCTGAATTCCCCACTGCACAGACCCCTTCATGAATATGTATGCACCGTTACCTTAAAATGTCCCCAGTTTTGTTATTCCAGGAGACACTGCTTTGGAAAATATCCCCCCGTGCTCCCCTCTATTTGTTGCAAGTAAAAATCTTCCTTTTCCTATTTTTGGGCTTGGTTGTATCTTTTGGCTCAATACCCACCAAAAGTGAACCCAGTTTTGGGGAACAAAGATGCCCCGCCACCCCACCCCCCCCCAGAGTCAGGGCTGCCAAATCCCAAACACAGGGTTCAGAATCCAAGACTCCAAGAATCTAGGGCTGCTGAGCCCGAATTGCCCGCCCTGCCAAGGCCAGGAATGTACAGCCCAAGCAGTCCCCCATACTCGGTGATGAACTGCTTGAGCCAATCCCTCTCCGCAGTCAGGGACGCTTGGCCGAAACACTTATTCCCCCAAACCCGAGCCAACCCGCCCCGGGCCAGAGATGCACATTCCAAGACTGACACCAACCCCAACGCGGGGATGCACAGCCCCTATCCCGAAACCTGCAGCGGCGCTACCGGAATCAGTCCCCCCGAAACCGAGCTCAAGCTCTCCCACCTCTTCCCAGGGAATGCTGGGCGAGCCCCTCAACAGCCCGCCCCGCCGAGGAGGCTCTTCCATTGGCCACCAGTCCCCGCTTCCAACTCCTCCCACCCGTCGACAGGGCCGGGTCACAGCTACACACACCCTCCACCCCCATCGCCCCCGACGCCGCCGAAGCGGGTGCGGTCCGGGCCGGACTCACCTCAGCGCCGCAGACAATGTCGCCCCAAGCGAGCGCCTGTGCCCAAAGCGCATGCTCAAGGAAGCCTGTGGACTACAACCCCCAGAAGGCCCTGCGCCGCAGCGCAGCCGCGTCGGGCGGCTCCCTGGGGATCCGTGGCCCCACTGGGGCCACCCGCACTCTTGCCATTTATTTAAAACAATAAAATTAATAATAATAATGGTGATAAAGTAACAGTGAAATGTTAACAGTAATTAAGACAAATCACTCTCCACCCGTGATATAAAGGAGGGGCAAGATCCAATATTCCACCACCTGGAAATGAGCACTTGTTCCCAATTTAGTGAAAACCCTTACAGGTTCTTATTCTGCGGACACACCCCATAAAAAACTCATTTAAATACCCATTTCACGGTTTGTTTCTATTGAAGGGGACTCTGGAAAATCTTCCACACTTGAGAGTTCAGAGTCCTCTCATGTTTCCGCTTCTCTGGTAAAGCAGAGAGGATTATTAACACCCAGTGCCTTCTGTTTTGAATTAGGGAATAACACGAGTCGGGAGTGGGGAGTGGGGGGTGGGGGGTAGGGAGGGAGTCTCTTATAAGAGACCTATTTCCACAAATCACGGAGACATGGAAAGGTTTCAGATTCCCTTTGAGAAGTCTCCCCTGGTGGCATTTACTTTTTGCATTTTAAGATTACTGTTAAAGGAAGTATGTTTTGTGCCCTCACTGGGTAAGAAAACTGTATAAGGATTTCACCAGAAACCCACAGTTCTGGCCTGGAAGAAAAGCACACAAAAACGGGTGAGAACATATTCTCTTTTTGCCAGCTCTAGTCCTGGACTAGACAGGTAATTGCGGACCCCCACCTCCAAGCAGTGGGCAGGATATCCAGCTACATAGCTTGGCGTTGCAACTCATGGCACATACAGGGACAGCGAAATTCTCTTGGCCTCGCTCTGTCTTTTGATATCTTGACATTAGTTTCATCGTGATTTTAAAAAAATCTAGTAAGATCTGCCACAGAGGCGGGAGTGACCCTTAATTTTGGGAGATCCTAAAACTACTGGATGAAGAGGTTTCCTTTCACATGCCTCAGTAATATCTGTGATAAATATGTCAACTCTCCACAACCTAGTTCATTTATTCCCTTTTAGCTTCTCCTTTTTGACCTCATTTTCTACTACTTTCTCGCTTGTGCGTTCTGGCCCAAACACCTTAACAGTTGTATCCCCAGTGCTTAGACACATAGTATCTACTGATTAACCAAATGTCAGTCAGAAGTAAAAATTCAAGGGGTTGAATATGATCTGCATGTGCTCCTGATGGCCAAATTACACAATACAATGTTACACTGTGACCCTGGGGTCCAAGGCAATGACAGGCTTAGGTGTTTCCAGTGCTCCGAGGGACACATCTGGATGCAGGAGATCTCCCAAGTGAGAATAAACCAAATTTAATTTCTGACCTACCATCATACCACCTCATCCTAGTGGGCTAGTAGACTATCTCACTTAGTTGGCGTACTTCATTCTCCATCTCCTGATGGAATAACACTAGGTTGGGTTTTATACCTGAGATATTTATATTCAGGCTGAGGACTGTTCTGAGGAACAGTTACAATTTGTCTGGACCCATAAAATCTACTTGTAACTAGGTATCTTGGGTGGCTCAGTCGGTTAAGCGTCTGCTTTCGGCTCTGGTCATGATCTCAGGGTCCTGGGATCGAGCCCCACGTTGGGCTTCCTGCTCAGCAGGGAGCCTGCTTCTCCCTCTCCTCCCCACTCATGCTCTCTCGCTATCTCTGTCTCTCTCTCTCTCAAATAAATAAAATCTCTTAAAAAAAATTTTTTTAAAGGAAACGTATCTAAAGTCTCTGACTCTACCTTCTAAAATGATCACGTCACCCTGTTGGTAGGATACAACATTACTGTCACAATCAACTCTATATTCTATACCAGACTTACTGCCCCTACCAACCCACTTCAGCTAGAGCCAACTTGTTCACCATCATTCTTTAGAGACTACCAGTTTCTGACTCTGCCCTGCAGATGGTGTTTTTACAACTCCCCAGAGGCCCTGAAACTTGTATTAACCTTCCTACCATGTAACATTCAGAGACTGCAAGAGAATGACAACAGAGGGTGACATCTTACTTCATTGTTCCTGCTGATTTTGCAGAGAAAGCACTGCACTTCTACGTCTGGCTCCAACCAATCCATAGTGGTTACAGCACTCCCCTGACGCTGTTGTATCCCTTGTCGCCACTGACATGGCACCAGCCGATCGGCACCTGGGTAAACTTTAGGCAACCCAGTGGGATCTCGAGGACAGCCTCTAGCAGGTAGAATGGTCAGTACACATCTACAAAGGTCGACTGAACCGAATCATTCTCCCAAGCTGTTAGTAGGTATGGTGGTTTGTTGAAGATCCATCCACAAGTTCTCTGGTACTCCTTGCAAGAGGTGGAACCTAATGCCCCTCCCCAGAAACTTAGTGACTCCTAAGGAAGAGAAGAAAGCAGAAGGGATGGTCATTTCAGAGACTGGGTCACAGAAGGCCCTGCGGCTTCCTGCTTGCGCTCTCCTCTCTGGCCACTTGCTCTGAGGGAAGGCAGCTGCCATGTCATGAAGGCCCTCGGGTAGTCCTGTAGAGGAACCCACGTGGTGAGGAACTCAGACCTTTTCCAACATCCACCGAGGAACTGAGGCCTCCTGTTCAAAGCTCTATGATGCTCAAAGCCATCTTGGAAGCAGATCCTTTAAGCCCTGGTCAAACATTCAGATGACTAGCTGCAGCCAACACGTGACAGCTACTTCCAGGACACTGGGGAGATACTGCCCAGACCAATTTAAGAACCTGTGGTCCTCCCTGTTTTTATCTTATTTTTCCTTCCCTTCCCCTATGTTCATCTCTTTTGTTTCTTAAATTCCCCATATTAGTGAAATCATACAGTATTTGTCTCTCTCGGACTTATTTCTCTTGGCGTAGTACCCTCTAGTTCCATCCACGTCATTGCAAATGGCAAGATTTCATAAAAACAGAGAGGGAGGGAAACCCTAAGAGATTCTTAACTATAGGAAACAAACAGGGTTGCTGGAGGGGAGGTGGGGGGGGGATGGGGTAACTGGGTGATGGGCATTAAGAAGCACACTGGGTTTTATATGCCACTGATGAATCATTAAATTCTACCCCTGAAACTAAAAAAAAAAAAAATTAAAAATTAAAATTTTGGAGCTTTTAAAAAATGCATAAAATAAAACTACAGAAAAAAAAATTTGCGGTCCTCCTTTGGAAATCCATTTAGAGAGCTTAACATATCAACCACAAACCTTGAGGGTCTGAGGGGCAGGGACGGTGTCTACATGTGTTCTTTGGCTATAAAGCCCACCCATGACTAAAATGATGCAGTTGCTATTCCACAAAACACTTGAGACTTTTTCCAAGCCCCTTCAGAAAGCTAACCTTTTCAGCTATGGACACTTTGCTTCTGACCCCCAGACATGGCCCCAGGAAAGGAAGTCAGACTAGAGGAGACATATCCTGGTGCGCTGCCTTCTAGGAAGCCAGGTTTGGGGGCTCACTGGTCCCAGAGGGCCAGAATGCAGAGTGGAGCACCCCGGCTCCTCCCAATTACCCAGACCACCCTCATTTCCGACCAAGCCCAACAAAAATTATGCAGCATCTAATTCACAAATTTCTCAGTTCATTTGTATACCTTATATTTGGTACTAGGTGCTAAGTAAACAGTAGAAAAAGCAACAACAACAACAAAATTATAGAGGTTGTGACATGGATCTTTGACCATAAGGCACTGTTCCACCAGACTAATTTTTTTTAAAAAATAGCTTTACTATTGTTACAAAATTGATATATATACTCTGTGTTAAAAAGTAAAATACGTACAAGTACACAAATGTATTACACACCCCGCATCCCACTTACTAGAGATAAGCAGTTACGATACTAACCTTTCACACATTTTTGTGTCTTTCTCTCTATATAAACGTACGCACGCAAAAAACGTATTAACAAAACGGGGCCATACTAAAATGGCTCTCCAACTTTTCTGGTTCACAAAATGGTTTGTGGGCAACCTTCAATGTCTATGTGGGTGTACCTGAATATTTTTAGTGGTTTTCACTCATTTACATGTGCCTTAATTTATTACACTTGGAGTATTAACATTTTTTTTTTTTTTTGCTATGGTAAGAAAATGCTAACTCAGCCATACGCATACATCTTTTTCCATATGTGCAACTATCTCCCAAGTATCAATTACTACACACTTACTGCCACTTCAAAGGTTATACAAATTTGAACTTGATACACTGACAAATTCTTTCCTAAAAGGCTACTTTTCTTCACCCCCCACCAATAAATTCACAGGTGCAGGTTTCCACAGATCCCCACTGATGGTGGCTTTGGTGACTCTTATTTTTCCACGGCTATTCTGACAAGTTAAAATGGTATTTCTGATTCTTTAAAATGCTCTAATAGTTGTCTTGTCTGTTCAAAAACACTACGAAATGAAACGGGGCAGAAGCATTATATTCATGATAGCAATAAAACAAATTAACCTATAAATTCAATGCAATGCCAATTGGCTTTTGTGTTTAAAACCTGGTAAAATGAGTGGTGCCTGGGTGGCTCAGTCGGTTGAGCGTCCGTCTCTTGATCTCGGGGTCGTGAGTTCAAGCCCCACAGTGGGCTCTGTGCTGGGCATGGAGCCTACTTCAAAACAAAACAGAACAAACCTGATAAAATGAAATGGCTCTGCAGTTCAGCACAACCTCTCTAGGAGAGCAGTTTATCTCTAGGAGATAAAACACATTCACCACCACGTGGCATAAAAAACGTGATGGAGACGCATCACACACACCCGCCAAGAGGGGGGCCCTCCCTCTAACTGTTCCTGCTCTTCTAAAAGCGCCTGGCCTCAACCCACAGTAACATCATCTTTCGATTTCTGTAAAATTGATCTTCTAAAAGGTACACACAATACTGGTTTTAGTAAGGTGACCATTCTTTCCTACATTTGTCCCACCTGTAGGTATTTTCCACCCACCCCCACCCCCACCCAGGAATCCACGTCCACAACCTGCTCCTATCATTTATAAAAGCTCCCTCCTGGGCCGACTCTGATGAGAGTGACGATCTTTGCTGAGGCCCCATCCTACTTCCTGAAGGCCAGTCCGCCGCGCGACAGACTCTCGGAGACAAGGAGGCCTGCGACTCAAGTGCTCTTCCCGTCTCTCGAACTTCTGGGTCTTTCCTTCCTCTGCAGCAAGGGCCGCGTGACCAGGTCAGCCTCCCCCCGCAGCCGACCCTACACACCGCGCTCCCAAAGGCTTCCTCCCGCACTGGCGCTCGGGTGGAGTAGACAGTTCGCGGCGCCACCTGAACGCTCCCCTACTTGCCAGGTTTCTCACTCCCGTGCACTCGCTGATGGTTCCGCAGGCCCGAGCTGTAGCTGAAGCCCCTGCCGCACTCCGCACATGTGTAGGGCTTCTCGCCCGTGTGCACCCTCTGGTGGACGTGAAGACAGGAGCTCCGGCCAAAGCCCTTCCCACACTCCTCACATTTGTAGGGCTTCTCGCCCGTGTGCACCCTCTGATGACCCTGAAGGTGTGAGCTCTGACTGTAGCCCTTGCCGCACACGTTGCATCTGTACGGCTTCTCCCCAGTGTGCACCCTCTTGTGACTGAGGAGCCCCGAGCCGTATCTGAAGCCCTTGCCGCATTCAAAGCACGTGTAGGGTTTCTCGCCCGTGTGCAGCCTCTGGTGGGTGCGGAGATTGGAGCCGTAACTGAAGCCCTTGCCGCACTGCTCACACGTGTAGGGCTTCTTGCCCGTGTGGATCCGCTGGTGCTTGTAGAGGCTCGAGGTGCACCGGAAGCCCTTGCCGCACTCTTCGCATTTGTATGGCTTCTCGCCCGTGTGGACCCTCTGGTGGATGAGGAGCCCCGAGCCGTAACTGAAGCCTTTGCCACACTCGGCGCATTTGTAGGGCTTCTCGCCCGTGTGGGTCCTCTGGTGGATGAGGAGGTCGGAGCTGTAAATGAAGCCCTTCCCGCACGCGTCGCACACGAAGGGCCGCTCGCCCGTGTGGACCCGCTGGTGACTGTGCAGGTCTGAGTTGCGCCGGAAGCCCTTGCCGCACTCGGCGCACTTGTAGGGCTTCTCGCCCGTGTGCACCCGCTGGTGGACGTGCAGGTCCGAGCTGCGGCCGAAGGCCTTCCCGCACTCGCACTTGTACGGCTTCTCACCCGTGTGCAGCCTCTGGTGCCGGAGGAGCCCCGAGCTGTAGCTGAAACTCTTGCCGCACACGTCGCACTCGAAGAGCCGCTGCCCCGTGTGGACGCGCTGGTGCGCCTGCAGGTACGAGTTGTAGCTGAAGCCCTTGTCGCACCTGTCGCACCGGTAGGGCTTCTGGCCCGCGTGCGCCTTCTGGTGCCTGCCAAGCTGCGAGCCGCACGTGAAGGCCTGGCCGCCCCGCGCACGGCCGTAGGGCTGCCCCCCGGGGTGCGCGTGCTGGTGCTTGCGCAGCGCCGACGTGGCGTAGAAGCCCTTGCCGCACTCGCCGCACGCGTACGGCTTCTCGCCCGTGTGCAGCCGCCGGTGCACCTGCAGCACCGAGCTGTAGCTGAAGCCCTTGCCGCACTCGCCGCACTTGTAGGGCTTCTCGCCCGTGTGCACCCTCTGATGCACCAGCAGGTTTGAGCTGCGGCCGAAGGCCTTCCCACACTCCTCGCACGCGTAGGGCTTCTTGCCCGTGTGCACGCCCTGGTGAATGAGGAGGATCGACTGGTACCGGAAGCCCTTCCCGCACACGTCGCAGCTGTAGGGCATGTCCCCCGCAGGGGCCCGGGGCCGGCTGGGCCGCCGCGGGTTCAGCCTCGGGCGCCGGCCGCACTCCTGACTTTCAGAGGCTTTCTCGCCCGAGGGAGTCCTTTGAGGTCTCTCGAGGTGGGCGGTCGGCCTCAAGGCCGGACCGAACTCGTTTTTATGGGGTTTCTCTCTCGAGGGCCCTCTTGGATGAGTGGGAAGGTGTGACTCTTCCCTGAAGCCGTGTCCGCAGTCATTTCTTCTCCGGTCATACTCCTGGGGGCTAGGGCGATGAAGTATCAGCTTTTTAACGCCGTCCTTTCCACACTGATCGCAATTACAGGGTCTCTCTCTTTCGGGTAATCTGCGGTCATCGTGACAACGTGCTATCCAGCTGAAGCCGTGACTGTCCCCCTCATGCTTATATATTGTATCAGGCCTGTCAAGTTTTTTACACCTTTCGCGAATGTTCCACGGCTCATTCACAAAGGCTTTCATCCAAGAATCTTGAGCGGATACCCGTCTTACAGCTTTCCAGGGTGGAAACTCTTGATTTTCTGAGCCGATGGGTCTCTGTAGACTGCCCACCAGATGGTCAATGTGTGAACCCCGAGCAGGTGCTCCTTCCCACCCTTGGCAGGGAGAAGCGTCTTCGGAGAACTGGAAACTTTTCCCTTGAAGATTTACTCTATGATCCTGACTCCCAGTTAATTCACCAGTCACCTGTTCCCAGATTTTCCAGTAGGAGAGCTCTCTGGAGGAAAGGCACTTCAATTCTCTTTCTTGAATATACTCCATTTCCTTTTCATTCTTGTCTCCTATGAGGTGAGAGACAATTCAGAGATGAGAACAAATACAAAATTGGCTCAGGGATCTCAAGCCAGGTCATGCTTTCGGACTCGGGCCAGTAATAAGCCTAGAGCAAAATTCACCTGTGTGTATCGTAACTACCAGGGCACTTCTTTTATGTCTAAAAAAAGGAAGAGGTTCCCGTTAACAAGCTTTGAAGCTAAATGTGAATATGATCCTACTAGTAACAAACTACGTCTCATCATCTACTTGCCAAGCAAGAAATTCCCAACAGATTTCTGCAGAGAAAATTCACTTCTTCACTTACTGCTGTTGTTGTTAACAATAATATGCAACATTATTGAAATGCTCCCTATATGCTGACGATATACATTATTGAAATGCTTCCTATATGCTGACGATATACACCCGCTAACTCCTTTTACCTCCAGAATAACATTGAGGTGGGGACCCTTACCATTTTCGCTTTATGGATGAGGGACCCACGGCACAAAGAGGGTGAGTAACCTGGTGCAGTCACCCCGCCATGCTGTGTGGAAGGGGAGGGTGGGGAGTCAAACACAGAAGTCTGGTTTTAGGGCCGCACTTAGCACTGTCTCCCAGAGTGACTCTAATTCTGGGCATGTGTGAGCTGAACCCGGGGGAGGAAGGAAGCACCGAATCCTCCAAAGTGCACCAGCTGTGTCCTGGTCTTCTGGGAGAATGTCGGTTAGGAATCCACATGACACAAGGCACAGAGGCATAGAAATATTCAACATATCCCTGTCACGGGACTGTGAGTCATCAAATTGTCACGTTTACTGTGTACGTCCAGGTAAGTTAAAAAAAAAAAAAATCTATCCATGCTTTTTGATATTCTTTATTGGTGATTTTTACCTTCAAGGGCCGAAGTAACACAAAACTGTTTATAACTGAGGATGCCTAGGATATAGGAGTTAAATGGGCTCAATGGGTATAAATAGGACATAGGAGTTAACTGGCTTATCTTACACTGCCTGGCTGTTTCTATCAGAGGGAGGCAAGTCCAGGGACCCCCTCTGTCACTCTGGGTATGTGGAGGATGAAGGAAAGCATGAAGGAATCATGAGAAGGTGGGAACTGAGTAGCAGAAATGAGGTCACAGAACAATCACCTACAACGGTATGTGGTGTCCCCAGGGAAGATCGAGGGTTGGAAGGGGCCTTACGTGACAAGCTTACCCCCTCCCTGCCTGCTCAGGACTCCAGGCTCCACGGTTCTCGCCTGGGTGTGCATCTCCTGGATTTTCTCTGTTACCCAAGTCTTTCTGCCTTTTTTCCAAAGGGCACGGTATCTTATCAGGTTTGAAAGGCTGTTGCCCTGAAAATACAAGGCTTAGGCGCATTTTTGAGGTGCAAAAAGTAATCAGAAAATGTAGCCCTAACTCCATGACTTTCAAGCCTTTGAAGGACAGGCAGAGAAAAGATTCGAGATTGGCCAAATGAAACTACTTTATAACAGTTCTATTAAAAAAATGGGATTTAACCTGTATACAAAGACCAGAAATACCCTCTCCCCAGGGAACAAGAACACTCCACTCAAGGTAAGTGTCGATCACCCAGACATTCCCTTACCCACAAAGAGCAGGTTCCTAAAGTTCTCCAGCATCACGTCTCGGTACAACTTCCTCTGGGCGCGGTCCAGCAGCCTCAGCTCCTCCTCGGTGAAGACCACCGCCACGTCCCTGAAGGTCAATGGCTCCTAAAACGTGAAACACCATTAACACAAACACCCGCCAGATGAAAGGTAAAATTGGAGTCACTAGGAAGAGTAGGCAAGCAAGCAGGAAGTTGCTCCACCTGGCAGGTCAAACCAAGTTTTGTTAATGTCTGATGCCAATAATGTCGATTCTAACCAACGGATCTTCCATGGTTAACAAAGAGCAAAGCAAGGAACGCTAACTACTCTTGGCTCAGTGTAAGTAAGCGCTTCTGAAGGCAATTCCATAGAATTACAATGCTTCAGTCATATGGTCTGTTCATTTTACAATTTGACTCTAACTTGCAGAATACCTAAGCTTTTCCTCCACAGCGACTGTACCAACAGCGCATAATGTTAGAGTGCGCATGTCTGCACGCACCCCAAAACCACCTTCTCGGCCAGAATGACTGTTCTTCACCAACCAGCCCCTCGCCCCTCCATCAGCAGTTGGGCAAATCCTGCTCTTTGCTGCCCTAGCCCCCCACCCCCTCCACACACAAGCCTTTTATGGGCCTCCATGTCCTCGCTGAACAGAAGCAACCAGTGGGTGTTTATGCAACCGTATCCACAACCAGATGAGGCCCTTCAAATCGTGCTGTGTCATCCTCAGTTATGAGCCAAGGCCCAAGGTTTTTTGTGAAGGAGAACTGGAGTGTGAATGCTTTACTAATGCAATACTGTGAGCACTGCAGAAATCAAAGTGATTATAAACCCCTGTCCTCAGGGAGCCTGGCTGGCTCAGTCAGAAGAGCATGCTACTCTTGATCTCAGGGTCATGAGTTCAAGCCCCATGTTGGCTGTAGAGATTACCAAATAATAATAATAATAATAATAAACTTGAAAAAAAAAAAAACCCTGTCCTCAAGGATTCTATAAATCAAGACACAGGTTAGCAACGGTCTTCTAAATCACAGTTTGTGATCTTTTCTGTTCCATGGCCTCCTCTGGCAGTCTGGTGATACTTACGGACTCTTACTCAGAATAATGTTGTAAATGCATAAAATAGAACACAAAGGATTGTTTTAAAGGCTAATTACACGGGAATACAATGTTCAAAAATAATAAAACACAAAGGATGTGCTTCTTTGTACACATTCAATATCAAGAATGAATTAACTACTGTAATTTCAAATTAGTAATGAGTGTAAGTAAAATTCTGCAACATCTACACCAGCTAAGACTTAGTGGGGTTGAAAAAACAAAGCAAAATCAGCAAAGGGAAAAGCCCTGTGGGGTGAAGTCTGGAGGAAGCCAGGTGCAAACAGGTATGCTGCTCTAACAAATCGTAGCCATGAATACAACTACACACTGAGCCCCTTGGGTCTGGCAAATCTCTGAACGTGGGGGTGGTCTCAGGGACCCCTGAACCAGGAGGTGAAGTAACCTGGCCATGGTCTCACAGCCAGTTAGAGACAGAGGTCTAGTTCAGGCTGAATGCACAGAGTCTAGTTCCAGAGCCACTAAACCTTAACAACTATAAAGGCCAAGATGTGAGTCACCAGAGGACCAGAAATGAGTCTATAAAGCAGATGATATTAATACCTTATATTTACAGAAAAACTACTGTAAGGCAGGCTCTAGCATTAGTATTTTTTAAAGATTTATTTACTTGTCAGAGCATGAACAGGGGGAGCAGCGGCAGAGGGAGAAGCAGACTCCCCCTCCGAGCAGGGAGCCCGATGCAGGGCTCCATCCTAGGACCCTGGCATCATGACCTGAGCCGAAGGCAGATGCTTAACCGACTGGGCCACCCAGGCGTCCCTCTAGCCTAAGTATTTTTATATGATTGATCTCACTTAATCCTCACAGAACTCATGGAAAATGAGAACTTTCTGGAGTGTCAGGAATGTTCTCTCATCGGCTCTATTATCAGTAACTACTCACAAGGTAGTGACAAGTGCTATCTCCGCTTCACTGATGAGAAACCTGGGGTCTCAGAAAGGGAATATTATTTGTCGAAGATCATACATCTAACAAGAGGTGAGTCAGGACTGAACTCCGGCAGCCTGGCTAACCATGCGGAAACCACTCTACTATCCTGCTGCCCAGTGAGATCAGAGGGGCCAGGCCAGAGGAACCCACCTCCCCATTTTGGAAAAGGAGTGCCACCAAGAGAGCACACTTCCAAGCACAATCCTAGATCAATCCCAAGACTAGAGGCAGTGTAATGGTCAGGAGAAAGCTTGGGCCAGAGGCGCTCTGACAATTAATTAAACCGATGTAGACCTGCCACTATCTCCCGAATCTTTAAATCCAGCCCTGCTGGGGGCGCCTGGGTGGCTCAGTCGGTTAAGCGACTGCCTTCGGCTCAGGTCATGATCCTGGAGTCCCGGGATCGAGTCCCGCATCGGGCTCCCTGCTCAGCGGGGAGTCTGCTTCTCCCTCTGACCCTCCTCCCTCTCGTGCTCTCTGTCTCTCATTCTCTCTCACAAATAAATAAATAAAATCTTAAAAATAAATAAATAACTAAATAAATCCAGCCCTGCTGTCTACACTGAGCCCTGGTGACTCCAACCACCACCTGGGTGTCTAAAGGTATCGTGAAGCAGAAACAGCCCAATCAGAAGTGAGTCCTTCCTCCCAAATAGTTCTGACCTCCCCAACGTGGGTAAACACAAGTACCATCGACCTTCAAGGCAGCCTTGATTCTTTCCTTTTTCTTATTTCCTACATCTAATTCATTAAAAAAAAAAAAAAAATTCCGCCAATTATTATTCCAAAGTAGACTTTAAATCTCTCCGTTTCTCCCCGTCATAACTTCCACCTCTCTAATCTGACTCGTCATCAGCCTTTGCTTGGATGACTGCAGGAACCTTCTCTCAATTCACCCGGCCTACGCCCCTCAAGACACTTGAAAGCAGTGATGTTGTTTTTAACCTTTCTGCTACCTCTCTCCCTTCTAGAATGCCAGCCCCATGAAAGCAGGGGCGTTTTATCTGTTTTGCTCTCTGATATATCACCAGGGCTTAGAATAATGTTTGGCCCATTTTAGGTGTCCAACAAATATTTGCTGGATGAATAGGGAAAGGAGGAATAATAACTTCTGAACTTCAAAAGTACATATTCAAGGGGCACCTGGGTGGCTCAGTCGTTAAGTGTCTGCCTTCGGCTCAGGTCATGATCCCGGGGTCCTGGGATCGAGCCCCGCATCGGGCTCCCTGCTCAGCGGGAAGCCTGCTTCTCCCTCTCCCACTCCCCCTGCTTGTGTTCCCTCTCTCGCTGTGTCTCTCTCTGTGAAATAAATAAAATCTTTAAAAAAAAAAAAAAGTACATATTCAATATAAATAGTAAAACAATACAGAGACATACAAGTAACTCAGTGGACCAGAGTACAGAATGCAGGAACAGTCCCATTAGAGGAAAGCTAAGTCAATATATAGGTATATATATATGTATATATACCTATAGGTGTATATATATATACCTATTAAATACATATACATGTACATGTATAAATATATACAAAATACATAAATGATAAAAGTAGTACTTTAGTTGACCTGCAAATGAATGATAAATATAATAAATGGCACTGTCATGATTGGCTATCCATCTTGAAGAAAATGAAATTGTCAACCTTACACCTCTTACAAAAACAAGTTATAGCCATATTAGAGATTAAAACGTTTTTAAAATCTAAATAAAAACCCATTTACGTGCCTTTTTGTGATTAAGCTTAGAACGGGTAAGGCTAGATATGGAACCAGATTTTCAAAAGGGAACTAACAAATCATTTAACTAGGCGAAAATGTTACACTTCTTTATGGTCAACTCACCATTCACAAAGTCAAGATTGAAAGTTAACTGTTAACACTTTTGATGGGTGAGTTAACAACCCAACTCTTGAAAGAGCTCCTTTCATTAATTAAAGCAAATGGGCGAAAGCCTTTCATAAGCAATTCTCAGATGAGAAAACACAACTGCAGCAAACATATGGAAGATGGTCATCATGCACCCACTGTGTGACGAACTGCGAAATACATGAGAGGTCTTAGCCACGCACCCAGCTCCATCAGATTAGCAAAAATGTTTAGTACTGAGAAAGCCTTGGGGGAAAATCTTGCCAAAAAAAATTTAATCAGAATTCTCAGAAGTGTAGGGGCGCCTGGGTGGCTCAGTCGGTTAAGCATCTGCCTTCGGCTCAGGTCATGATCTCGGTCCTGGGATCGAGCCCCGCATCGGGCTCTCTGCTCAGCAGAGAGCCTGTTTCTCCCTCTCCTTCTGCCTGCTGCTCTGCCTACTTGTGCTCTCTCTCTCTCTGTGTCAAATAAAGAAATAAAAATCTTAAAAAAAAAAAAAAAAAGGAATTCTCAGAAGTGTGTAAAAAAAAAAAAATCACTGCTATGATTACGGGAAAATACAACCTCAAGAGATGCGCTAACCAGAAGAAGGAACAGCACTGAAGTAGAAGCCAGTGAATGAAGCACAGAGCAGCCTCCTGGAATATGATGGAAAATTCCAAAGAGAATAAAAGGTAAAGGATAGGGAAGATAGATCCAGAAGTTACACCTTTAATAACAGGAGTTCCAGGAGGTCCAAATGAATAAAATAATAGTAACAGTAGACATCCAGGCAGGAAAAGAATTAATGTCAGAAGATCGCAGAGCAAGGGCAGAAAGGGATGACCCTTGCAAATGACACTCAGCCAAGCTGCTGTCAATATAAACACAACAGACCTTTCCGGGGGAAAAAAAATGCTAAAGTAACTAGTAAGTCAGAATAAACTCTGTTCACCAGAA
This sequence comes from Neomonachus schauinslandi, assembly GCF_002201575.2. Taxonomy (NCBI): domain Eukaryota; kingdom Metazoa; phylum Chordata; class Mammalia; order Carnivora; family Phocidae; genus Neomonachus; species Neomonachus schauinslandi. Next base: position 10,500,707 of record NC_058418.1, on the reverse strand, counting down.
GATGAATGGAGAAGCCATGAGAAAAAGACCAGCCCAAGACTGAATACCAGTTCTCAAGGTATGAATGAAGAATTTTCAGCTTAGGCAATTTGCCATTTGGGCATAAAGGGAACAGACATTCTTCAGCATGGGAATGCTCAGTGCGTACAGCCTCCACAAGTCTTCTCTGGGAAAAGCAAATTGTGGAGTCACATTAAGGCAACCAACAGATAAATCAAAATGAAGGCAGGAATGAAGAAACCGGTAAAAAGGACACGTGGTGGACAATGACCTCTAGACACAGAACTGAGACAAGTCCACTGTGGGAATCGGTGGTGACAAATCAGAAGGTAATGATAGTAAAAACAGCATCATATAGGGAGACAGTGGGAAGTAAAGAAGTGTTCATTTCTTCAGCCCTCAGAGTAGGAAGTTCATCAATAACATTTAAAATTAAAGCATAATATAAAAATGACTCAAAGTTTCCAAATTTTTCTATGTCTTTCCATAAAAAAAGAAAGCTTTATAAAATAATCTCATACGTGCTGAAAAAATATGTACTTAAAATTTTACAATTGCTTTGATTTCTTTTTCTTTCGACTTAAAGGAAAAGTTAACACGTATGCATGTATCTACCGTGTGTGTGTGTATTTGTGTGTGTGTGTGTGAGAGAGAGAGAGAGAGAGAGAGAGAAAGTACGAGCATGTGCACATCTTTCTACGTCCTAATAGTTTCATCCACTTTATCTCATTGGACAGCAGCACAAAATCTAGACAAGAGAACAAGTGAAACCATAATAATCCATCAATCCAATGGATGGACATGGACTCCACTCCATGACATTTTTTTTCTTTCTTTGCTGTTATGAACAACACTGCAATGATCATTCTGCAGACACTTGCTCTGATTTAGAATGAACTTGTAGAGTGGGGAATACTGGAGGAGACGCATGCGGAACTTCCAGAAAGTTGCAAATGTGTGCAAGTACCTGTTTCTCCATTGGGTTCACAGTGAATGCTGATCTTTCAAATCTTTGGTCATCTGCTAAAAAAAAAAGAATCCTACCTTGTTTGAATCTGTACTGCTTTGACTAATAGAGGTTGATCGTCTTTTCATATAATTAGTGGCCATTTGTGTTTCTTCTTTTCTTCCTTTCTGAACAAGAATGCTTGGGCATTTGAAACTCTCTTTCAAAAATAAAGATACTATAATTTATAATTTTGTCATAGATGAAATGTCTCTTCCCCGATTATGCTCTCTTTTAACCTTGTTCATGGGGTACTTTTTGGTAGGGTGTATAATCTGGAGACTATAACATCTGTAAATGAATCACAGAAAGGTCCACAGAGGAGAAAAACTCAGAGAAGAAGAATTCATTATCTGGAGAGTCACCTCTCTGCATAACTTAGGCGCAGGCCCTGAGATGAAATGATTATTTATTGGCAGGAGCATGTAGAGAAGAATGGCAAATTACAGCCATACTGACCCAGGTTCAAATCCAGGATTCCCTGCTCATTTCTTCCTTTCTAACCCCAGATCCTATCATCTCTCTCACATGGCTACTTTGTGGATAAATGCAATGAGCAATGTCATTACTCGCCCAATACATTGTTTTCTCTGTTCCCTTTTACCAAGGGAAGGGGATATTTTTACACTCTGATGCCTGGCGTGTTATTTCTGGAGAGAAAAGAGATTTCAACCCACCTGAAACTCGGTCTTGTCCTCCCCATCCTGAGAAAGGGCTGAAGCTTGACAGCGGACAGCTGCAGGAGAAGGAAGCCATGAGACGAGGGGGCTCCCGCCTGGGCTCACGGACCATCTACTGAGACCCCAGCAAGGTCTGCTGCTTCACACACTGGATTCTTCTCCTCCACCTCACTTGTCCTCTCTCCACACTCGGCTCCGATCCTCCCCCGCCACACACCCTTCCTGAACTCTCACCTCTCTCCCGAGGCCTTGAGGTCCAAGTCTCCATGATCGCCTCTCCTAAGTTTTCCCAGAGTGGAAGCAATTTTATTTCTCCTCTGATCTTCCTAATCCGGAGAAGCAGAAGATCCGGGCCTTCTTCATTCTTGAGGCTCTCCAAGTTCTGACAAGGAGCATCACATGGCTTCCTGGGCTCAGAAGGAAGGACCTGCCTCCACCTTCACGCTCCACAGCCTGGTTGGTTCCCATGTTCCAGGGACCTGTGGGCTCAAGAGGGGAACTCGAATTTATCCAGTCCTTTCTTCTGGCCCCCACAGCTCTGGGTCTCCAGTATGGTGCACACCCTCTGAATACCATTCGTTTGGTGGACGTTTACTGAGTCGCCATATGCATAGTCCCTGCTCTGGAGAGACTCATGGTCCACAGGGTCAAGGACACTGCAGATGGCTGAAGACAGTCCGAGAAGTTTCACGGGAGGGCCTATCAGCAGAAGTGTTCCAGTGAGACACAGGGCCCTACAGAAGGGTGCAGACGCCACAGACCAAGACCTGTGTTTTGTGAAGGAGAATCTGGAGTGTGAACGCTTTACTCATGCAATACTGTGAGCATTGCAGAAATAAAAACGATGAAAAATACCTGTCTTCGGGGCGCCTGGCTGGCTCAGTGGGAAGAGTGTGCTACTCTCGACCTCAGGGTCGTGACTTTGAGCCCCACGTTGGGTGTAGAGATTACCAAAAAATAATAATAAAAATAAAAATAATAAACTTAAAAAAAAATCCCTGTCCTCAAGGATTCTATAAATCAAGATTCAGGTTAGCAAAGGTCTTCTAAACCAGAGTTTGTGATCTTTTCTGTTCTATGGCCTGATTTGGCAATCTGTTGATACTTACGGACTCTTACTTAGAATAATGTTGTAAATGCATAAAATAAAACACACAGGATGACTTTAAAGCCTAATTATACTAGAATACAACATTCAAAAATAATAAAACGCCAGGGATGTGCTTCTTTTTATACATTAAATATCAAGAATTAATTAACTACTGTATTTTCAAAATAGTAATGAGCATAAGTAATATTTTGAAACACCTGCACCAATTATAATATAAAAATATCTATGATTTACATGGATAACAGATTCATGGGTTCTGAACTATTGTGGTTTGTCGCCTGCATTCATAATTACAGGAAATGCTAATTTTCAGTTCAACTTGTACATATTTCTTCCCCACTCAAGCTCATGAACCCCCTGCATTATGCCCATGGACTGGAGTTCAAGAGCTCCTCTTCTAAGTGAGACCTTCTCCTGCTGCCACCAGATTGAATTAGTCACTCTGGGACCCAGAACCACTTTAAGTTGCTGGCTTGCCACCTTTAACACAGGGCCCTGTTAAGATCTCTACATCATCAGGGCGCCAAGGGGGCTCAGTTGGTTAAGCAGCTGACTCTTGATTTTGGCTCAGGTCATGATCTCAGGGTCCTGGGATCAAGCCCTGTGTTGCACTAAGTGGGGAGTCTGCTTCAGGAGTCTCTCCCTCTGCCCCTCCCCTCTCTTGTGCTCCCTCTCTCTCTCTCTCCCCCCCTCTGAAATAAACAAATCTTTAAAAAAGAGAGAGAGAGATCTCCAAATCATCAATGGAATGGGGCCTTCTTCCTTTATTCATGTTCTCCATTTTGCACAGGCCCGGCACATTGGACACGTTTAACAAATTCCATCAATGGGATGTGAAGCCCAGAGATGACCGGAACTCTCGGAACCAGTCAGTAGGTAGCACAAACACACGGACTGTGAGTTCCCTCCTTTCCCCTCTTTGCCTGATCTGCTTTCTCCTGAGACCCAAGCCACAGGGCAGTTTCAGACAAGCAGATACGCACCCTTGGGGGGCCCACTCCAAGATACTCCCACAGTGGACGGCTTCAGGAGCTCAGGTCTCCACTTTGCCCCATAACCGTCGGTCCCAGACCACTTGCCCAGCCCGCTCCGGCAAGTGCCTCCCTGTCTCCCACGATTTGTGCACTGCCCTGCATGAGGGACTGCCCTCTGAAGCAAGTGTGCAAGACTGGGCCACCTACTAACCTCCTACGGGGAGGACAAAAATCTGTAACAGGGTCCTCCAGACCAATGCCATTGAAATTCAACTCCTCAAGACCTTCCAGGATTGTGCTCCAGAAACCTAGCCTGCTCAAAAATCACCACGAGAGATTGTTGAAACAGACTGCTGGAGCCCACCTCCAAAGATTCTGATTTAGAAGCTCCGCAGTGGAGCGCAAGATTCTGTTTCTAACAAATTCCCAGGTGATGCTGATACGGCTTCTCCAGGCGCACGGTTTACAGGTACTAACACCCTCGAGCTTCCTCTGACTGGCTGGCTTTCGGGGCTTCCAGGGGTTTCTAGTTTATACAGAATTTCCTGTGGTTCCTCCTCATATCCCCGACCTCCAAAAATCAGAACTGCCTCAAGCTTTAGTGCATGAAGTTCTTCTCTATCTCTACTCATTCACTTCCTCAGTGAACACATCCAGCCTCGGGACATCAGAAAGCGTCCATATGCCGATGACTCAAGGCCAACTTGACATGTCCACTTGGCTGTCTAAAAGATGTCTCAAACTTACCTCGCCCAAAACCAAACACCAGATTTGTCTTTTCAAATAAGCCGGCCACATATTTTGAAATGATCTTTGATTTTTTTCTTCTCTTTTTCATACACCACATCCAACCATCAGCAAAAACCTTCAAATGATCGCCAGCATCTGACCAATTCTCTATTACAGTCCAAACCACCGTCATCTCTTGCCTTAACTACTGTGACTGACTCCTAACTGGTCTCTCTGCTTCTATTCCTGTCCCCCTACAATCTACTTCCTACACGGCAGCCGAGATGATCTTTTTTTTTTTTTTGAAGATTTATTTATTTATTTGAGAGAGAAAGAGAGCACGCGTGCAACGGAGCGCAGGTGCACAGGAGGAGGGGCAGAGGGAGAGAGAGAATCTCAAGCAGGCTCCCCGCTGAGGGCAGAACCTGATGCAGGGCCCATATGACCCTGAGATCATGACCTGAGCTAAAATCAAGAGTTGGACGCTTAATTGACTGCACCACCCAGGCGCCCCAGCCAGAATGGTCTTTTAAATATACAAGTAAAGGTATGTCACTCCTCTGGCCAAGAACTTCACCTCGCTCAAAACCTTCACTAAAGTCCTTTCAATGTCCCAAAGACCCTACACTATCTGACCTCCCAATACCCAATTTCCCATTTATCCTTCCTCTTTCTCATTCTGCTCAGCCTCTCTGGCCTCCTTTCTGTTCTTCACATAGACCAGTCAGTCATGCCCCCACCTTGGGGCCTTCACTGCCGTTCCCTTTCCCCAGTGTCACGGGCCTCTCACTTCCTTTGGGCCCCTACTCACCACCTTTCCAGTGAAATCACCACCTTTCCAGTGAAATCACCACCTTTTTACTGAAATCATCCCTGATTATCCTACTTATGATTGCAAGTCCCTCTGCCAGCCCTCCCAAAGCAGCTTCCCTGCTTCATTTTTCCACTTATCACCTAACCTACCATCTGTGTGTCTTGTTTACTACCGTTCTGTACCCACGAGAATAGGAGCTCTATGAGGGCTGGGATTTTAGTCTGCTCTGGGCACAATGTAGGTACCCAATACATACTTAAACAGAAACTGGGACTGAAGTGAACTCAGCCTGCTGATCCTGGGATCCTGGGTTCTTTGATACCAGCTCCAGAGCAGAAGGGTTTTGTTTTGCCATGTGTTAGCTTCGTCAGTTACAGGCTAAGGACCACGCTGGGCCTGTTGGGACATAGTGGTGATCAGGGCAGGCAAGGACTGCGCTCGAGGAGCTGACATCCTAGCTGGGAAGACAGCACACATTCACTGATATTCTACTATGTGTCAGGAGCTTAGGTTTAAAGAAAGATATACTCTTTTACCATATGGAGCTCACAATGTGGAGGGAAAGAAGATGACTAATATCACTGGTGACACAGGCCAGTGGGATAAAGGGGTAATGGGAGTAAGAGACACTGGCGAGGTAGAAATAACAGGACTAGATGAATGAGTACATGTGCGGATGAAAAGGAGAAATCAAACAGGAGTCTGGAGTTGAAGTTTAAGGAAAACAGGTAAATTATGGTGTTTCAATCCAGACAGCCAGACGAGAGGCAGGGTTGGGAAGCTGCAGGTCTTGACTCTCAATACTGGAGTGGTCAAACGGCCTGGGGGTACGTTCTGGCTCAGCCACTTTGTAGCTGTGTGAACACTAGAAGAGAGACAAATCTCTGAAGAAGTCTGTTCTTTCTGCTGTGAAGACAGTACTTCTTACTCACAGAGTTGGAAGAATTCAGTCTTTCTCTCTCACAAACGTACACATGGATACCTATTGAATAAAGCTCATGCCTAGTACGGGGCACACTGAAAATCCTCAGCCAACTGACGGTCTCCAAGGCCTGCATGAAAATAAATCAGCCGTGCAAAGGTTTGGGATGGGAAGAGAACAGAGGCAGGGGCAGGTGCAAAGGCCCTGACTTCCGGTTATAACACCTCAGCATAACTGGTATATAACAAGCACTTAGTTAATGCATACCATTACAGTTACTATAATTATTTCTTCCCTGTACCTAGCACAGCCCTGAAGCAGTGTAAGCCTGAGTGATTTACTGACTAAATGAAAATAATAGAAGCCAGGGAGAGAATACACTAAATCAAGACACCAGGAAGTTCCCCCAACTTTAGGAAAAAAAAAAAAAAACATTTCTGGGGGGAAGGCAGCCATGGCTGAGGGGCCTGAATGGGCATTTGTCAAGACCACGGTATGAAGAGTAAGGTCAGGAGAGGGGCCCTTGTTTGGGAAGAGAGCTGGCATTGCCATAAAATAACAAGAAACCGAAATTCTACTCACCTGGAGCTGAAGAGACCAGGGGTTATTCCTTTCTCTTCCATGCAATTCTCTCTGAGAAAGGAACAGTCCCAAGAAGGCAAGGCCATGAAATAAAAATGAGCCAGGAGGTAACATGATTTTATCACCCTTCCCAACACACAACAGGGAGAAATCTCTGAGTGCAAGCTGAATGTAATCTAGCCTTCCTGTAATCTACTCCTACCACCAGGAAGGGGACCTCCCTCCCTCCCTCCCTCCCTCCAGGGCTCGAACAGAGAACCCACGCCATTCCTGCCGTGGGCCTTGTCTACAAGCCTGCACTCACTGTAGCTCCCAGGAGACAGTCAGATGGGCCCACAGACACATGAAAAGATGCTCAACATCACTCATCAGGAAAATAAAAATCAAAACCACAATGAGCTATCACCTTGCATCTGTCAGAATGGCTAGAAGCAAAAAGACAAAGTAACAAGTGTCGGTGAAGATGTGGAGAAAAAGGAATCCTGGTGATACAGACTGGTGCAGCCACCGTGGAAAGAAAGCAGTATGGAGGTTCCTCAAAGAATTAAAAATAGAACTACCATATGATCCACTAATTCTATTAGTGGTTTTTACCTAAGAAACAAAAACACTAATTTGAGCAGATATATGCACCCCTGTGTTTACTGCAGCATTATTTACAACAGCCAAATTACGGCAGCAACCCAAGTGTCCAGCCACAGATGGCTAAAGATGTGGTATTTGTATATATAATGATACACACATCATTGTATATACAATGATGACATACATGTATGTCAGCCATACAAAAGGGTGAAATCTTGCCATTCCCAACAACATGGCTGGACCTCGAGGGTATAATGCTAAGAGAAATGAATCACCTAGAGAAAGACAAATACCATATTATTTCCCTTAAATATGGAATTTAAGAAAAAACACAAAAGAACAAAGAAAAAAAAGAGACAAAAAGCCAGACAAACACAGAGAACAAGCTGGTGGTTGCCATGGAGAGGTCGGCGGAATGAGAGGACACCTATCTTGATGAGCACTGAACAATGTACAGAACTGTTGAATCATTATACGCCTGAAACTAACATAGCTGTGTAGGTTTAAAACTATTTTTAAACGCCTAAATATATACCTAAAGATATACCATGTTCATGCAATTAAAGACTCCAGGTTGTTATCTGTTCTCTCCGATGCAATCTCAAGCAAAATCTCAACAAAATCTCAGTCTTTTTGCAAAATTTGACATGCTGATACTAAAATATATATTGAAATTAAAAAAAAAACAAACCTAGAATAGTCAAAACAATCCTACTCAAAGAAGGAAAACTCTGGACAAAATTTGGACTCATTCTTTCTGACTTCAAGATTTATTCTAAAGCTACAGTAATCAAGAAATAGTGGTATTTTTAAAAAGATTTTATTTATTTGTCAGACAGAGAGAGCGCACAAGCAGGGGGAGCGACAGAGGGAAAAGCAGGCTCCCCACTGAGCAAGGAGCCGGATGCAGGGGCTCGATCCCAGGACCCTGAGATCATGACCTGAGTTGAAGGCAGACGCTTAACTGGGCCACCCAGGCATTCCAAGAAATAGTGATATTGACAACAGTGGAGAAATAGATCAATGCGAAGAGTCTTTTCAGCCTATGGAGTTGGAACAATTGGAAAAAGTCTTATGTACCCCTCCTTTAAGTCATACACAAAGATTCATGCAATATGGGTTAAAAATCTACTATTAAAAAAAAAAAATCTGAATTAAGAGCTGTGACTCTCCTAGGCTGTGTGACACAGTGGAATTCAACCCGTGTGCCTCGGACGCTGTAAAAAAACAGACCTAGCACCACCACATCAGCAAAATAACCGCTTAAAACTTCTACGGCGCTTAATAACTCTCAAGGGAACACATACAGAACATGAAAATTCAACTTCTGCAGCTCCTTATGGAAATGACTTCACAGAAAAGTCTGAAATTCATACAGAAGTGGGTGTGCGGCTACCATGAAAGAAGTCCAGATATCGTCAATCGGAGACTGCCTGCATTGGAGTCTCCCAAACCGAGCGATGCCGGTCTCAAAGCCACAACTGCTGACCTGGAACTGCTCCTTCCAAGTCTGGGGGAGGGGGTGCCCAGCGCTGCTGCCCGAGCCCCGCCCCCCATCCCAACCCGGGATGCCCAGGTCATCCGCCTCCTCAAACCTCTCCTTCGCCAAGCGGAGCTGACGAAATCCCCTGGCTCTGACCTCCGCCACACGTCCCCTTCCCCCAGATCCTAAACACCCGGCCCCTGTCCCTGCGGCCGGAACGAAGACTTCCAAGAAGCCCCACGTCCCATAACCTACTCACCATCGCAGAAGAAATTATGGCAGCGCTGCGGTGGCCGGAAGCGGAAGTGGGCGACTCGGGAGGGCCCGGACTACACTTCCCAGAATCCTCTGCGGCGCGCGGTCTCTTATTTAGAAGTCCAGCCGGTGACGTAAAAAAGCGTACACCTGGAGCCCCGCCCAAGGCCAGGTGCAAGGCGGAGTGCCCAGCAGGTGTACCCTGGTCTGTGGGAGGACACACGAGGTTCTGGCTCTCAGCTTTGGAGCACCCCACTACACCTTTTTTCTCTTTCCTTAAAAAAAAAGTTATTAGTCGCTGCTAACATGTTCACGTTGTAGAAAATCTGACACTACTCTCCAACAAACAAATCCATAATCCCATCACCAGGGGATATAAAGCATTGATGTTTTGGTGTAAATTTTATATGTATGCAATATACATTTTAATTATATATATTTTAATTCCAAAAGCACTGCATGATCAACGTTAAGAAAAAAAATTGCAGGGCGCCTGGGTGGCTCAGTTGGTTAAGCGACTGCCTTCGGCTCAGGTCATGATCCTGGAGTCCCGGATCGAGTCCCGCATCGGGCTCCCTGCTTGGCAGGGAGTCTGCTTCTCCCTCTGACCCTCCTCCCTCTCATGCTCTCTGTCTCTCATTCTCTCTGTCTCAAATAAATAAATAAAATCTTTAAAAAAAAAAAAAAGAAAAAAGAAAAAAAATTGCAATCTACTTTATGAGAGAGTGCCTTTGATATACAAACAAACCAATCCAGAGCCCACACCCCCAACCATGTCGTTTATCAAACTCACACACCAAGGCAATAATCCTTTGCCCTAAATCAATCCAGGACCAGGTACTGGACACCGAGGAACCACGCCTATAGCCCGTAGCCCACCAAAATTATTTAAATTATCCAATCCTAAACTTATTCATTATATTTACCCCGATTCACCCATTCCTTCCCATGAAGACCCAATAAAGGCTCTGGACCATGTTCTCTCCTCCTCTTCTGTCTCCTGATCAATCCTGGTCCTTCTCCGTAAGGCCCTGAGTGGTGTGCCATACCTTCTGTTTCTAGGGATCTGTGAGTATAAACTTCTTTCTTTATGACGATCATTTCTGTATCTGTGTGTCTTACCATGCCTGAATAAAACAGTGGTCCATCTGGCCAAGGTGGTTTTACCTGTTAACAGTTCAATCTGTTGCTTTAATAATCCATTTTTTTCTTTTCTTTTCTTTTTAAAGATTTTACTTATGTATTTGACAGAGAGAGACACAGCGAGAAAGGGAACACAAGCAGAGGGAGTGGGAGAAGGGGAAAAAGGCTTCCTTCTGAGCAGGACCCTGGGATCATGACCTGAGCCAAAGGCAGACAGACACTTAACGACTGAGCCACCCAGGGGCCCCAATCCATTTTTTTCTATTAACCCTGCTACTTGTGTGTTATAGGAGAGATGAAACTTCCACTTAATGGTATGTTTTTTGCCTAGTCTGGCATATTTTGACCTTTGAGATGTAACGCCCAATTACTATCTATTTAATGAAGGTATCTATACACAGTACTCAGTTTCTCTAATCCCCTAATGGTGGCAGCCTGGTTTATATGGTGGCAGGAAAAAGCTTGGGTTAAGCCAGATGCAGTGTCCATATAAACCAGTCATATTTAGAACCCTCACTCGTGGGGGAAGGAGGGATATAATCAATTTGCCAATCCCTCACCAGTTGGGAACTCCAGTGAATGGTCCCATATATACTTTTGGCAGTTGCCTTGGGTGTTGTTTAGAACATACAGGACAGGCTCTTGATGCATTAACCAAGGGCAATCTAGCATCCCTGGCAATATGCCATTCCACCTGGGCATTGCAATGGCCACTCTTTCTATCTGCTCAATATGCTGTATCTATTGAAGGCTCAGTAGCTAAAGCTTGTACCTGAGCGAGGGCATCAGCTTCCTGATTGTAAGGGTGTATCAGCACCTTGTGAGCCAGGACATGGAAAACAGTGAGGGCTGTCTTAGGCTCTTGTGGATGGACCCGAAGTCTTTCCATGTATCTTGACCCAGCAAGAGATTATTATTCATAACCATCCACCCCTCAGCTTCCCATTGTCCAAGTCATAGGGTTAATCCCTGTAGAGCAGCCCAGTTGTCAGTGTAGGAGGGTTAACGGCCAGGGCTCCTGAGTAATCAATCACCAGCCAGACTGCTCTGAGCTCAGGCCACTGGCTGCTATGGTTTGTTTCTGTTTCCATCCAGATGGTGTTGGTGTTGGGCTGAAGAGGACTGCAGTCTGTGTGGGTGGGTTCCCTTAACTAGGCCCATCTGTATACCAAGCATCAGTAGGAATCTCCCCTGCCCCTTCCTTACAGGCTGTGGGTCTGCCATAGAAATAGTGGTGGGGCATCTAGAGGATAAATATCCTCCATAGGGCCTAGGAGCACCCCATTTCTAGAGACAGTGGTCTTGTGGACAGAGCACTCCTCTGATGCAAATAGACACACCACTTAGTCAAGTGGGGGTTTGAGCCATGGTGAAGGTGGGTTGAGGGAACATATATTTAACCCACCTCTTGCTAGGGAAGTTCTCATCGCAATGGGTTGCTCCTCGGTGAGAGGCTCCACCTGGAGGAGTGCTGTGTGCTCTGCTGGGAGCTGTTGCTCTAGGGGCCTGTATCAGCTTTCTGCCCATTTCCAGAGCTTAGACCAAAATCTCGGGGGTATTGTCTCCATCTCTTGTTTCTGCCATAGTGCCCAATCCATACCTTCTGGAGCCATGGACACATTTAACTCAAATGGGAGCCCTACTTGTCAGATGCCCAGAGCTTTAGTCTGCTTCACTAGTATTTCCGCCTTCTCAAAGGTAGCTTACTGCTCTGATCCCCAGGCCTACACGTGGGGATGCAGTGCCTCCATCTCTTTATCAGGTGATATAAGACATGGAGGCACTGCACCAGGTGGGGACTAAAAGTCCTCCATAAACCCCAATATCCTTACAAAGGTGTGCACCTCTTTCATACTGTTAGGGGTTGGGTAGGCTTGCATCTTATCAATCACAGCTTCAGGGTCAACACTGGTCTGACCCAATAAGACAACTCCCAGAAACTTTACAGTGGTGCCTGGGCCTTGAATTTTCTGTGGGTTCATTGCCTTACCTCTCCCTCGCAGATGATCCAGCAGAGCCTGCAAGGTGTCCTGCAACAAAGGCAAATCTTCATATGTTAACATTACAACATCAATGGTAAATGTTGTGTTATGTATATTTTACCACAATGTTTTAAAAATGGAAACATAAAATCCCCTGTAATACCATGACATAAAGACTACTGATGTGTGTAAATACACACACACACACACACATACATACTGTATGTTCTTGCCATCTCATTGATGTGGGGAAAGAGAACAGGGACAGGTCTTGGGCTACCATCCCATGACATACAGTGGGGCTAAGCAGGTAACCTTGGGGGAACACTTGAAAAGTCCATTGTTGCCCCTTCCAGGTGAAGGCACTGATCTTGTGACTCAGTGGCCAGAGATACACTGAAAAAGGCATTTGCTAAGTCCAGCAGAGCATGATACATTCCTAGGACTGTGGCTAAGGTGTCTAAGATGGCGTCAGTGTTGGGCACAAACACATGGATGGGGATGGGGAACACTACCTTATTTAGTGTCCAGTAGTCCATCGTTATCTGCCATGAGCTATCTGGCTTTTTTACTGGCCATCCTGGGCTGTTGAAAGTACTACGGGCAGGGTGTCAACTACCTACCCAGTGTAGTTCTTGGATGGTTTCCCAATGCACCCAAGCAGTTTATATTGTTTGATATTTACCATTCTACGTGGGAATGGCAGGCTTATTGGCTCCCAACTGGCACTTCCCTTCAGCGTGGGTTTGATTACTCTAACCTGGAGGTATCAGAGATTTGCAGTTTCACCCTGTAGGCTATCAATGTCCAACATGTTCTCTGGTATTGGAAAGATAAAAACCTCATAATCTCCGGGTGGGTGGGGAATGCCCAAGAGGACCTTTCTGACTATAACTGTCTGTTCTGCATAACTATCAATGGCACTGAAGGGGGCAGGAAACCTCTGAGGGTTATCATATATTAAAGTACACTTAGCCTCAGTACCCACCAGAGCTGTCAGCATTTTATGTATGTCTGGAGGGCCAATGAATAGTGAGCTCAACAAGGGACCTCTGATCACCTCCAATGGCCCTTCCCTAGAGGCAGTCTTGGCCTGCATCTTATGCCCAGGATGAGGGGGGCACCCATCCTAAATAGGTCTGTATCCCTGAGGCTTCTGCTGGAGCAGGTGGGGCATCAGCGATGATAGGAGCAGATGAGACAGGTCTAAAGTGTTGCTCAGGTTTTAAGGCTTTCTATGGGCCAACCCAATCTGTTTAGGCAGGGTCCCTGCAGCAATGAGATCATACCATATTTGCTTCCAGGTTATTCTGACTGGACCCTGTATAGGGAGTTGGGATAGCCTTTTGGATTTCTGGGCTTCCTCTCTATCCCTAGCCTTCCCAGTTGCCCGTGTCCATTCCCAGGACCTGTCAGTTTCCCGCAGTTCAGCAATGGATTGCCCAACATGGTAAATATCTTATCTCATAACTGGGCTCAGCATGAATACCAGTGTTGGGGGGCAAACTGGAGAATCTTGGCTTTTATCTCTGCAGTGAATGTGTTCTGATCAGGACCTTCAAAGACAGGAGCACAGATCACCTGTCTCGTTCCCAGATCTCTGAGAATTTGTTATACCTCCTCTATAGATTTCCAAGGTCCCACATGCCCAGGGAGATATTCCTTCATTGGGTCAAGCCTCCCAGCAGGATAAAATAATCCAACCTATAAGGAAGTGAGTACCCTGAATCCCCTGGATACCACACAGGTGCTGCCAGAGAGCAGGGGGTGTCGTGATCATACTCATTTTCTCTGCCTCCTGCTAGGTCAGAGAAACACCAGCACCCCTGGTATCCTATAACCAGACCAGCCATGCCAGGATATTTTCCCTGGCCTTTTGCTGAAACTTGGCAGCTATCAGTAAGCTCAGTGGGAGTGTATTCTCCCAACATAAGTGTTTCCTGAACTGAAGGCTATTCTGTGCCTTGGGATTGCTGTTGCTTTGCTTTTGTTTTCTGTTGTATTAGGGGTTGGATGGCATGGGGCATTCCATCCACTTCACTGTCAATCACCACAACGTCCTGTTCATGCTCATTATTCTCCCAGGGATTCCATGTCAGAGCACCCCAATCAGGCTTAGTCACAAGCACCCAGGCCTTAGTCCAAGGCAGCTTGCACCCTCTTAGCTTTGCAAAAGGGCATGTGAAGGTCTCTAACTTATTACACTGGGCTCCCATCATGTCTATCAGCCCAAAGCCACCAGACTCGTGGACATTCTCATGTGCTTTTCTAATTTTAGCTTCTCTTCTAACTTTCTGACATGAGCTTCAGCCTCCAGTTGGGCATCAGTGGCCAGTTGAACTGCCCACTAACAGAGGCCCGCCCACCGTGACCACCATATGCTTCCTTTCCTAGCCACAGAGCACAATGCACAATTACTCCAGCAGGCACACCAGTTTAGTCGGTGGAAATTTTAATAAGCAAGGGAAACTTATAAATGAGGCTTGTTTTGGGTGGCTGAAAGACAAGTGGATCCCCACACTCGCCCTCCAAATCTTCAAATTTTGTAAAAAAGACCCAACTGTGCTCAGTCACGTATACGGTGCAGGTGTTTTCAACACCACATCATCATTTCAAGATGTCATCCCAATGACAATACACATGAAAGGCATCGCGGGGGGACTTTCCATTTAAGAGACCCCGGTGGGGGAAAGAAACCGGGAGCAGCCATGAAACGTGCATGCGGGTCCCACGAGGCCAGCAGCTCAGACGCCCTGGGCTGGGGGTAGGGGAGAGTAGAAACCATGACCGGAAGGGTCGAACCACGTGCACCACAGGGGAAGGGCCGGGGTGATGAAGCTCTGGTTAGGGAAGCCTGTTCACCTGGCCCACTTCCAGGACACCTAGATTGGCGGCGAGCCTCCCACCCACTGCCGCACATGCGCGGCGGTAAAAAAACGAGGTCACCCTCCACACACACACCCGGGTGGCGCTGTTTTCTGCTTCTGCAAGAATTGTGCTACTTGAGGCTCCCACCCAGGTTGCGCCCAACACATGCGCATGCACCCAGAGTTATGCCATAACCCTGCCCCCTCCAATGCTCCAATCTGCAGCTTTTTTTTTTTAAGATTTTTTATTTATTTATTTGAGAGAGAGAGAGAATGAGAGAGAGCACATGAGAGGGGGGAGGGTCAGAGGGAGAAGCAGACTCCCTGCCAAGCAGGGAGCCCGATGCGGGACTCGATCCAGGGACTCCAGGATCATGACCTGAGCCGAAGGCAGTCGCTTAACCAACTGAGCCACCCAGGCGCCCCAATCTGCAGCTTTAACTGGTCCTTTAAACGGCCTTGGGCCTCTGACACCTGTCCCTAATCCCGCCTCCCACGGAAACATCCAGGCCTGAACTTAGAGCACACTCCCATTGAGTAGCAGAATCTGCAGCAACAAATCGCTACCTTCACCGACCTGGGGTCTTCAGCTCAAGCACACGCAGCCTCACAGTGGATTTGGAGACTCCTCCTTGTCTAAACACCCAAGTAGCACCCCTCCACCCCTACCAGGTTCCTGAACCCAGCAAGCCCAAATCATCACGCCTAATAGACACATAAGTATACCAGGATTAGACTCAGGAGGACGCCTTGACTATCTTCAATCTTGTTCTAACCTACAGCCACACCTCATAGGTCACCCCTGCCTCCCCCACCCCACCTCATCACCACCAGACTCCACCTGTGTACAGGATTCCATCCCCAACATACAAAAGCTACACCCAATAGCTGGTGCCTCCACCAGTCTGGGTCTGCAGACCACTTACTAGAAAAAGCCATCACAGATTCATGCCAGGAACATATTTTTGTGCCCACAAACCACCACTCCCTCCACCCCCTCCTTCCACCCATCTGAACATTCTGTGGACTCTCCCACTACACAAGGTACATTGCATTGAGGCCATTTCCCCTGGACAACCTCAGTTAGCCCCTGGACCCACCCACCTGTCAAGAATGGTGCTTCTCCATACCATTCCCTCCCAAATTCCTTCACATGTGGGCACGTGCACAGCTCCATCCCACTGAGAACTTACATCTCTAATCTGGGTTTCCATCAATGTCAGTTTCACATTTGTCCCCATATCCCAGGCTTGGCCCACAGAGTCTGATGTAATGTCCCTGCCTGCATCTCTGAAGAGAACGGGGGGGCCTGTCTAACTGTTTTTCTCTCTGACAGTCTCAGTTTGCAGTCCTTACTGAATTCTGGAATCTTAAACCCAACATCCCAAAAACAAATAATCCAGCTAAAAAATGGGCAGAAGACACGAATAGACATTTTTCCAAAGAAGACATACAGCTGACTAACAGACACAAAAGATGCTCAACATCACTCATCATCAGGGAAATACAAATCAAACTGCAATGAGATACCACTTGTCAGAATGGCTAAAACCAACAACATAGGAAACAACAGATGTTGGCAAGGATGTAGAGAAAGGGAATCCTCTTACACTGTTGGTGGGAATGCAAACTGGTGCAGCCACTCTGGAAAACAGTATGGAGGTTCCCCCAAAAAGTTAAAAATAGAACTACCATATACTAATTTACCCAAAGGATAAAAAATGCTGATTACAAGAGACACATGCATCCTAATATTTATAGCAGCATTATCAACAATAGCCAAATTATGGAAGAAGTCCAAGTGTCCATTGATTGATGGATGGATAAAGAAGATGTGTATATATATACACACACACACAATGGAATATTGCTCAGTCATAAAAAAGAATGAAATCTTGCCATTTGCAATGATGTGGATAGAACTAGAAGTGTATTATGCTAAGAAAAATAAATCAGAGAAAGACCAATACCATATGATTTCACTCATGTGTGGAATTTGAGAAATGAAACAGGATCATGGGGGGGGCGGTGGGAAGCGAGAGGCAAACCATAAAACAGACTCTTAACTATAGAGGACACACTGAGGGTTGCTGGAGGGAAGGTGGGCAGCGGGATGGGTTAAATGGGTGATGGATATTAAGGTGGGCACTTGTGATGAGCACTGAGTGTTACATGTAAGTGAAGAATCATTAAATTCTCCTGAAACTAATATTATACTATATGTTAACTAGAATTTAAAAAAAAAAAAACAACTTGAAACAAAAAAAAAAAAGAAAAGAAAATGAAAACACAACATACCAAACTTATGGGATGTAGCTAAAGCTGTACTTATAGGGAAATTTACAGCTGTAAATACCTATATTAAAACAAAAAGAATCTCAAATTAATAATCTAACCTTTTCCTTTAAGACACTGAAATAAGAACAAATTAAAGCAATCAGGAGGAAATGAGATTAGAGCAAATAATGAAATATAGAATAGAATACCATCAGAGAAAAATCAATGACACCAAAAGTAGGTTCTTTGAAAAGATCAACAAAATGTACAAATATTTAGCTAGAGTGACTAAGAAAAAAAAGACTCAAATTACTGAAATCAAAAGTCAAAGAGGGAATATTACTACTGACCTTTCTGATACAAAAAGGATTATACGGGAATACTATGAACAACTATATGCCAACAAATTAGATAATTAACAAATCCCTAGAAAGACACAATCAGAATTGACTCAAGAATAAATAGAAAATCAGAATAGACTTATGAGAAGAGAATTAATAATTTTTTAAAAGCACAAAGAAAACTCCAGAATTAGTGGCAATTCTTCACAAACTCTTCCAAAAAATATAAGACAAGGAAACACATCCCAATTCATTTATAAGGCCACTATTGCCTTGACACCAAAATCAGGGAATGATACATCTCAAGAAAACTATATGCCAATGTCTTTCACGAATATCGATGCGAACATTCTCAACAAAAGACTAGCGAATAAAAATGTCATGTGTAAATCATGCATCTGATAAGGAGCTTATATCTTGAATACAAAAATAGTGCTTACAACTAAATAATAAAGACAACCGAATTTTAAGACAGGCAAGTGATTTGAATACACATTTCTTCAAAGAAGAAATACAAATGGACAATGAACCCATTAAAGGATGCTCAGTGTCATTAGCCTGCAAGGAAATGAAAATCAAAGCCACAAAGAGACACCACCTCACATTCACTAGGATGGCTAGAACAAAAAAACACAGATAATAACAAATGTCGTCAAGGATGTAGAAAAATTGTAACCCTTGCACACTGCTGGAGGTGTAAAATGCTTCAGTCACTCTGGAAAACAGGCTGGTTGCTCCTCAGATTTTTAAACATAAAGTTTCCATACACTTGGAAATCCTACTTTATAGGTAGGTACCAGAGAGAAAACATGTTCACACAAAATCTTGTACATGAATGTTCACAGAAACATTATTTATAATAGCCAAAAAGTACAAATAAGCCAATGTCCATTAACTGATGAATGGATAGAGAAAATGTAATATATTCATACAGTGGATTATTATTCAATAATAAAAAGGAAAGGAGTTGTGGTACACTCTATAATATGGATAAGCCTTGAAAACATTATGCTAAATGAAAAAATCACATATTATATGATTACATTTATATGAAATGTCCAGAATAGGCAGAGCCTTAGAGACAGATTATTGGTTACCTAGGGCTGAGGGTGGGGGTAAATGTTGGACACAAGGTGAGAAGTGACTGCTAATGTTTACAGGGTTTCTTTTGGGAGTGATAAAAATGTTCTAAACTTGATTTTGTGATGGTGCACAACTATGTGAATACACATAAAACAACCAAATTGTGCACTTTTTATCTTATTTTATTTAAATTTAATTAATTAACATATAGTGTATCATTAGTTTCAGAGGTAGAGTTCAGTGATTCATCACCAGTGCTCATTACATCACATGCCCTCCTTAATGCCCGTCACCCACTTACCCCAACCCCCCAACCCCCTCCCCTCCAGCAACCCTCAGTTTGTTTCCTATAGTTAAGAGTCTCTTAAGGTTTGTCTCCCTCACTGGTTTCATCTTGTTTTATTTTTTCCTCTCTTCCCCTCTGACTCGGTAGATATGGCCAGTAAGTACATCATGCTGGTCAGTGATTTGGCCACATCTTTGAATAAAAGGACAATAATGCAGAGTGGCTGGAAGGCCATGCCTATGTCCAAGTGAGACATGATTTCAGTGTGGGAACCCAGGGGGATATCTGAGAGTCATAGCTGTGAAGAGGGGAGACATTTGGAGAGACCTAGTGAGGTCTGTGAGTTAGGAAGTGTTTCCTGTGGGTGATGGGCTGACTGTCCCATAAATCTGGTGGGAGAGTAGCTAGGTGACTTGGGAGAGTAGATAACACAGGAGATTCTC